>NC_143142.1:58937121-59240151 GCF_059928025.1 Delphinapterus leucas | reverse complement strand
CAATGGAAGCCCTGATCTTCCTGGGGCACTCCAGGGATCTGAATAGCCACAAGCCCTCTGGCGTACTAAGGGCAGTCCTTGGTGGAGGCAGTTCGCGTGATGCGGGACACCCGACTTCGAGAAATTGATTCAGGGAAGGAAGCACAGTGTATCCTGTGTCTCTTTTGTCATGTTGGCAACCACATGGATATAGGCTGCGTGTGCCCAAGGAAATTGGGTCCTGATGGAACTAGCCTTGCTTTTCCAATTTGAAGGCTTCGCTCATGCTGCCTCGAAGCTACTTGACACTTCCCTGCTGTTGACAGGGCTGTAAACCCTGTATCAATGCTCCTGGGAAGAAATGAGTTTGCTCTGTCTGGAGAACGTGCTTCCTTGGCTGTGGTGGTGTTCCGCCTGACACGCTCTAGAGCTAAAGAGAAACGCAAAGCGAGAACTGGCATCCAGCTTAGGCCCTGAGTAGCCGTGCAGAAAGGGAGCCATGCAGCAGCTTCCATGAGTTCTAAGTCGCTGCTCTGCTTTCTATTAAAGGAAACGCCCTTGTGAGGACACCTAGACACCACGAGTGTGCATCATTTTCCCTCCAAGGTCACTGAGTACCTCCAGGCCCCTGTGGGCCTGCTGAGCAAAGTCGAAGTCCATTCGTCGGTCCCTCGGGTGCTCTCTGTGCGTGCCAAGTGATGGGAACCCGCTGCAAGTTCCTTGCGGAGAGCTACGTTTCCAGAGCCCATGATCATCCTCAAGACCACATATTTGGTGAGTCCGAAGTGCCCAGGAAGTCTTTGTCAGGGCCCACGTGTGAGCTGCCATGAGAAAACCCTCTGCTTTGAAAACGTCGAGGACCTCGTACCTGAAGTCGCTCTGCTCCAGGAGAGAGTCAGCGTGTTACTGTGTTGTGTTGCTAACGGGGCGCCCAGCATGAACACGTTCCTGGAGGGAGGGCCCTGATTTGCCTTGCGGAAGGAGAGGCGTGCAGCAGTATTCGTGAAGCCGTGGCCTCTGCTCTGCATACCTTTAGGGGCAGCATAGTTTTCTGGACACCTAGGGAGCTCGAGTGGGCACCCTTTTCCAAGCAGAAATACTGACTACCCACAGGCCCCGCTGGGTCTGCTAAGCAACCTCCAGGCCCGAAGACATTTGGAGCCACTCTGTGTGTATGCCGAGTGTAGTGAAACGCACTGCACACTCTTTTGGAGCTACTTACTTTCCCCAGCACTCCCTCACGTCCCCGAGCACCGATCTCGCACATCCCACATGCCTCGAAGTCTTTTGCACTGCCCCAGTCTGAGCTGCACTGAGAGCAACCCTTGGCTTCGCATTTCCATCTAGGACCTCCTGCCTGAAGTCACCCTGCCTCCAGGAGACAGTTGGCTTGCGTTCTTGCTACAATGGAAGCCCTGATCTTTCTGGGGCACTCCAGGGTTCTGAATAGCCACAAGCCCTCAGGCGTACTAAGGGCAGTCCTTGGTGGAGGCAGTTCGCGTGATGCGGGACACCAGACTTCGAGAAATTGATTCAGGGAAGGAAGCACAGTGTATCCTGTGTCTCTTTTGTCATGTTGGCAACCACATGGATATAGGCTGCGTGTGCCCAAGGAAATTGGGTCCTGATGGAACTAGCCTTGCTTTTCCAATTTGAAGGCTTCGCTCATGCTGCCTCGAAGCTTCCTGACACTTCCCTGCTGTTGACAGGGCTGTAAACCCTGTATCAATGCTTCTGGGAAGAAAACGAGTTTGCTCTGTCTGGAGAAGGTGCTTCCTTGGCTGTGGTGGTGTTCCGCCTGACACGCTCTAGAACTAAATAGAAACTCAAAGCGAGAACTGGCATCCAGCTTAGGCCCTGAGTAGCCGTGCAGAAAGGGAGGCATGCAGCAGCTTCCATGCCTTCTAAGTCGCTGCTCTGCTTTCTATTAAAGGAAACTCCCTTGTGAGGACACCTAGCCCCCACGACTGTGCATCATTTTACCTCCAAGGTCACTGAGTACCTCCAGGCCCCTGTGGGCCTGCTGAGCAAAGTCGAAGCCATTCGTAAGTCCCTCGGATGCTCTCTGTGCGTGCCAAGTGATGGGAACCATCTGCAAGTTCCTTGCGGAGAGCTACGTTTCCAGAGCCCATGATCATCCTCAAGACAACATATTTGGTGACTCCGAAGCGCCCAGGAAGTCTTTGTCAGGGCCCACGTGTGAGCTGCTATGAGCAAACCCTCTCCTTTGAAAACGTCGCGGACCTCGTACCTGAAGTCGCTCTGCTCCAGGAGAGAGTCAGCGTGTTACTGTGTTGTGTTGCTAACGGGACGCCCAGCATGAACACGTTCCTGGAGGGAGGGCCCTGATTTGCCTTGCGGAAGGAGAGGCGTGCAGCATTATACGAGAAGCCGTGGCCTCTGCTCTGCATACCTTTAGGGGCAGCATTGTTTTCTGGACACCTAGGGAGCTCGAGTGGGCACCCTTTTCCAAGCAGGAACACTGACTACCCACAGGCCCTCCTGGGTCTGCTAAGCAACCTCCAGGCCCGAAAACCTTTGGAGCCACTCTGTGTGTATGCTGAGTGTAGGGAAACGCACTGCACACTCTTTTGGAGCAGCTTAATTTCCCCAGCACTCCCTCACGTCCCCGAGCACCGATCTCGCACATCCCACATGCCTCGAAGTCTTTTGCACTGCCCCATTCTGAGCTGAACTGAGAGCAACCCTTGGCTTCGTATTTCCATATAGGACCTCCTGCCTGAAGTCACCCTGCCTCCAGGAGACAGTTGGCTTGCGTTCTTGCTACAATGGAAGCCCTGATCTTCCTGGGGCACTCCAGGGTTCTGAATATCCACAAGCCCTCAGGCGTACTAAGGGCAGTCCTTGGTGGAGGCAGTTCGCGTGATGCGGGACACCCGACTTCGAGAAATTGATTCAGGGAAGGAAGCACAGTGTATCCTGTGTCTCTTTTGTCATGTTGGCAACCACATGGATATAGGCTGCGTGTGCCCAAGGAAATTGGGTCCTGATGGAACTAACCTTGCTTTTCCAATTTGAAGGCTTCGCTCATGCTGCCTCGAAGCTACCTGACACTTCCCTGCTGTTGACAGGCCTGTGAACCCTGTAACAATGCTTCTGGGAAGAAAACGAGTTTGCTCTGTCTAGAGAACGTGCTTCCTTGGCTGTGGTGGTGCTCCGCCTGACACGCTCTAGAGCTAAAGAGAAACTCAAAGCGAGAACTGGCATCCAGCTTAGGCCCTGAGTAGCCGTGCAGAAAGGGAGGCATGCAGCAGCTTCCATGAGTTCTAAGTCGCTGCTCTGCTTTCTATTAAAGGAAACGCCCTTGTGAGGACACCTAGACACCACGAGTGTGCATCATTTTCCCTCCAAGGTCACTGAGTACCTCCAGGCCCCTGTGGGCCTGCTGAGCAAAGTCGAAGTCCATTCGTCGGTCCCTCGGGTGCTCTCTGTGCGTGCCAAGTGATGGGAACCCGCTGCAAGTTCCTTGCGGAGAGCTACGTTTCCAGAGCCCATGATCATCCTCAAGACCACATATTTGGTGAGTCCGAAGTGCCCAGGAAGTCTTTGTCAGGGCCCACGTGTGAGCTGCCATGAGAAAACCCTCTGCTTTGAAAACGTCGAGGACCTCGTACCTGAAGTCGCTCTGCTCCAGGAGAGAGTCAGCGTGTTACTGTGTTGTGTTGCTAACGGGGCGCCCAGCATGAACACGTTCCTGGAGGGAGGGCCCTGATTTGCCTTGCGGAAGGAGAGGCGTGCAGCAGTATTCGTGAAGCCGTGGCCTCTGCTCTGCATACCTTTAGGGGCAGCATAGTTTTCTGGACACCTAGGGAGCTCGAGTGGGCACCCTTTTCCAAGCAGAAATACTGACTACCCACAGGCCCCGCTGGGTCTGCTAAGCAACCTCCAGGCCCGAAGACATTTGGAGCCACTCTGTGTGTATGCCGAGTGTAGTGAAACGCACTGCACACTCTTTTGGAGCTACTTACTTTCCCCAGCACTCCCTCACGTCCCCGAGCACCGATCTGGCACATCCCACATCCCTCGAAGTCCTTTGCACTGCCCTAGTCTGAGCTGCACTGAGAGCAACCCTTGGCTTCCCATTTCCATCTAGGACCTCCTGCCTGAAGTCACCCTGCCTCCAGGAGACAGTTGGCTTGCGTTCTTGCTACAATGGAAGCCCTGATCTTCCTGGGGCACTCCAGGGTTCTGAATATCCACAAGCCCTCAGGCGTACTAAGGGCAGTCCTTGGTGGAGGCAGTTCGCGTGATGCGGGACACCCGACTTCGAGAAATTGATTCAGGGAAGGAAGCAGAGTGTATCCTGTGTCTCTTTTGTCTTGTTGGAAACCACAGGGATATAGGCTGCGTGTGCCCAAGGAAATGGGGCCCTGATGGAACTAGCCTTGCTTTTCCCATTTGAAGGCTGCGCTCATGCTGCCTTGAAGCTACCTGACACTTCCCTGCTGTTGACAGGCCTGTGAACCCTGTAACAATGCTTCTGGGAAGAAAACGAGTTTGCTCTGTCTTGAGAAGGTGCTTCCTTGGCTGTGGTGGTGTTCCGCCTGACACGCTCTAGAGCTAAAGAGAAACTCAAAGCGAGAACTGGCATCCAGCTTAGGCCCTGAGGAGCCATGCAGAAAGAGAGGCATGCAGCAGCTTCTATGAGTTCTAAGTCGCTGCTCTGCTTTCTATTAAAGGAAACACCCTTGTGAGGACACCTAGCCCCCACGAGTGTGCATCATTTTCCCTCCAAGGTCACTGAGTACCTCCAGGCCCCTGTGGGCCTGCTGAGCAAAGTCGAAGCCCATTCGTCGGTCCCTCGGGTGCTCTCTGTGCGTGCCATGTGATGGGAACCCGCTGCAAGTTCCTTGCGGAGAGCTACGTTTCCAGAGCCCATGATCATCCTCAAGACCACATATTTGGTGAGTCCGAAGTGCCCAGGAAGTCGTTGTCAGGGCCCACGTGTGAGCTGCCATGAGAAAACCCTCTGCTTTGAAAACGTCGAGGACCTCGTACCTGAAGTCGCTCTGCTCCAGGAGAGAGTCAGCGTTTTACTGTGTTGTGTTGCTAACGGGACGCCCAGCATGAACACGTTCCTGGAGGGAGGGCCCTGATATGCCTTGCGGATGGAGAGGCATGCAGCAGTATTCGTGAAGCCGTGGCCTCTGCTCTGCATACCTTTAGGGGCAGCATAGTTTTCTGGACACCTAGGGAGCTCGAGTGGGCACCCTTTTCCAGGCAGGAACACTGACTACCCTCAGGCCCCCCTGGGTCTGCTAAGCAACCATCAGGCCCGAAGCCCTTTGGAGCCACTCTGTGTGTATGCCGAGTGTAGTGAAACGCACTGCACACTCTTTTGGAGCTACTTACTTTCCCCAGCACTCCCTCACGTCCCCGAGCACCGATCTGGCACATCCCACATCCCTCGAAGTCTTTTGCACTGCCCCAGTCTGAGCTGCACTGAGAGCAACCCTTGGCTTCGCATTTCCATCTAGGACCACCTGCCTGAAGTCACCCTGCCTCCAGGAGACAGTTGGCTTGCGTTCTTGCTACAATGGAAGCCCTGATCTTCCTGGGGCACTCCAGGGTTCTGAATAGCCACAAGCTCTCAGGCGTACTAAGGGCAGTCCTTGGTGGAGGCAGTTCCCGTGATGCGGGACAACCGACTTCGAGAAATTGATTCAGGGAAGGAAGCACAGTGTAACCTGTGTCTCTTTTGTCTTGTTGGAAACCACAGGGATATAGGCTGCGTCTGCCCATGGAAATGGGGCCCTGTTGGAACTAGCCTTGCTTTTCCAATTTGAAGGCTTCGCTAATGCTGCCTTGAAGCTACCTGACACTTCCCTGCTGTTGACAGGCCTGTGAACCCTGTAACAAGGTTTCTGGGAAGAAAACGAGTTTGCTCTGTCTGGAGAAGGTGCTTCCTTGGCTGTGGTGGTGTTCCGCCTGACACGCTCTAGAGCTAAAGAGAAACTCAAAGCGAGAACTGGCATCCAGCTTAGGCCCTGAGTAGCCGTGCAGAAAGGGAGGCATGCAGCAGCTTCCATGAGTTCTAAGTCGCTGCTCTGCTTTCTATTAAAGGAAACACCCTTGTGAGGACACCTAGCCCCCACGAGTGTGCATCATTTTCCCTCCAAGGACACTGAGTACCTCCAGGCCCCTGTGGGCCAGCTGAGCAAAGTCGAAGCCCATTCGTAAGTCCCTCGGATGCTCTCTGTGCGTGCCAAATGATGGGAACCCTCTGCACGTTCCTTGCGGAGAGCTACGTTTCCAGAGCCCATGATCATCCTCAAGACAACATATTTGGTGACTCCGAAGCGCCCAGGAAGTCTTTGTCAGGGCCCACGTGTGAGCTGCTATGAGCAAACCCTCTCCTTTGAAAACGTCGAGGACCTCGTACCTGAAGTCGCTCTGCTCCAGGAGAGAGTCAGCGTGTTACTGTGTTGTGTTGCTAACGGGACGCCCAGCATGAACAGGTTCCTGGAGGGAGGGCCCTGATTTGCCTTGCGGAAGGAGAGGCGTGCAGCATTATTCGTGAAGCCGTGGCCTCTGCTCTGCATACCTTTAGGGGCAGCATTGTTTTCTGGACACCTAGGGAGCTCGAGTGGGCACCCTTTTCCAAGCAGGAACACTGACTACCCACAGGCCCCCCTGGGTCTGCTAAGCAACCTCCAGGCCCGAAGCCCTTTGAAGCCACTCTGTGTGTATGCTGAGTGTAGGGAAACGCACTGCACTCTCTTGTGGAGCAGCTTAATTTCCCCAGCACTCCCTCACGTCCCCGAGCACCGATCTCGCACATCCCACATGCCTCGAAGTCTTTTGCACTGCCCCATTCTGAGCTGAACTGAGAGCAACCCTTGGCTTCGCATTTCCATCTAGGACCTCCTGCCTGAAGTCACCCTGCCTCCAGGAGACAGTTGGCTTTCATTCTTGCTACAATGGAAGCCCTGATCTTCCTGGGGCACTCCAGGGATCTGAATAGCCACAAGCCCTCTGGCGTACTAAGGGCAGTCCTTGGTGGAGGCAGTTCGCGTGATGCGGGACACCCGACTTCGAGAAATTGATTCAGGGAAGGAAGCACAGTGTATCCTGTGTCTCTTTTGTCATGTTGGCAACCACATGGATATAGGCTGCGTGTGCCCAAGGAAATTGGGTCCTGATGGAACTAGCCTTGCTTTTCCAATTTGAAGGCTTCGCTCATGCTGCCTCGAAGCTACTTGACACTTCCCTGCTGTTGACAGGGCTGTAAACCCTGTATCAATGCTCCTGGGAAGAAATGAGTTTGCTCTGTCTGGAGAACGTGCTTCCTTGGCTGTGGTGGTGTTCCGCCTGACACGCTCTAGAGCTAAAGAGAAACTCAAAGCGAGAACTGGCATCCAGCTTAGGCCCTGAGTAGCCGTGCAGAAAGGGAGCCATGCAGCAGCTTCCATGAGTTCTAAGTCGCTGCTCTGCTTTCTATTAAAGGAAACGCCCTTGTGAGGACACCTAGACACCACGAGTGTGCATCATTTTCCCTCCAAGGTCACTGAGTACCTCCAGGCCCCTGTGGGCCTGCTGAGCAAAGTCGAAGTCCATTCGTCGGTCCCTCGGGTGCTCTCTGTGCGTGCCAAGTGATGGGAACCCGCTGCAAGTTCCTTGCGGAGAGCTACGTTTCCAGAGCCCATGATCATCCTCAAGACCACATATTTGGTGAGTCCGAAGTGCCCAGGAAGTCTTTGTCAGGGCCCACGTGTGAGCTGCCATGAGAAAACCCTCTGCTTTGAAAACGTCGAGGACCTCGTACCTGAAGTCGCTCTGCTCCAGGAGAGAGTCAGCGTGTTACTGTGTTGTGTTGCTAACGGGGCGCCCAGCATGAACACGTTCCTGGAGGGAGGGCCCTGATTTGCCTTGCGGAAGGAGAGGCGTGCAGCAGTATTCGTGAAGCCGTGGCCTCTGCTCTGCATACCTTTAGGGGCAGCTTAGTTTTCTGGACACCTAGGGAGCTCGAGTGGGCACCCTTTTCCAAGCAGAAATACTGACCACCCACAGGCCCCGCTGGGTCTGCTAAGCAACCTCCAGGCCCGAAGACCTTTGGAGCCACTCTGTGTGTATGCCGAGTGTAGTGAAACGCACTGCACACTCTTTTGGAGCTACTTACTTTCCCCAGCACTCCCTCACGTCCCCGAGCACCGATCTGGCACATCCCACATCCCTCGAAGTCCTTTGCACTGCCCTAGTCTGAGCTGCACTGAGAGCAACACTTGGCTTCGCATTTCCATCTAGGAACTCCTGCCTGAAGTCACCCTGCCTCCAGGAGACAGTTGGCTTGCGTTCTTGCTACAATGGAAGCCCTGATCTTCCTGGGGCACTCCAGGGTTCTGAATAGCCACAAGCCCTCAGGCGTACTAAGGGCAGTCCTTGGTGGAGGCATTTCGCGTGATGCGGGACACCCGACTTCGAGAAATTGATTCAGGGAAGGAAGCACAGTGTATCCTGTATCTCTTTTGTCTTGTTGGAAACCACAGGGATATAGGCTGCGTGTGCCCATGGAAATGGGGCCCTGTTGGAACTAGCCTTGCTTTTCCAGTTTGAAGGCTTCGCTCATGCTGCCTTGAAGCTACCTGACACTTCCCTGCTCTTGACCTGCCTGTAAACCCCGTAACAATGCTTCTGGGAAGAAAACGAGTTTGCTCTGTCTGGAGAAGGTGCTTCCTTGGCTGTGGTGGTGTTCCGCCTGACACGCTCTAGAGCTAAAGAGAAACTCAAAGCGAGAACTGGCATCCAGCTTAGGCCCTGAGTAGCCGTGCAGAAAGGGAGGCATGCAGCAGCTTCCATGAGTTCTAAGTCGCTGCTCTGCTTTCTATTAAAGGAAACACCCTTGTGAGGACACCTAGCCCCCACGAGTGTGCATCATTTTCCCTCCAAGGTCACTGAGTACCTCCAGGCCCCTGTGGGCCTGCTGAGCAAAGTCGAAGTCCATTCGTCGGTCCCTCGGGTGCTCTCTGTGCGTGCCATGTGATGGGAACCCGCTGCAAGTTCCTTGCGGAGAGCTACGTTTCCAGAGCCCATGATCATCCTCAAGACCACATATTTGGTGAGTCCGAAGTGCCCAGGAAGTCTTTGTCAGGGCCCACGTGTGAGCTGCCATGAGAAAACCCTCTGCTTTGAAAACGTCGAGGACCTCGTACCTGAAGTCGCTCTGCTCCAGGAGAGAGTCAGCGTGTTACTGTGTTGTGTTGCTAACGGGACGCCCAGCATGAACACGTTCCTGGAGGGAGGGCCCTGATTTGCCTTGAGGAAGGAGAGGCATGCAGCAGTATTCGTGAAGCCGTGGCCTCTGCTCTGCATACCTTTAGGGGCAGCATAGTTTTCTGGACACCTAGGGAGCTCGAGTGGGCACCCTTTTCCAGGCAGGAACACTGACTACCCTCAGGCCCCCCTGGGTCTGCTAAGCAACCTCCAGGCCCGAAGACCTTTGGAGCCACTCTGTGTGTATGCCGAGTGTAGGGAAACGCACTGCACACTCCTTTGGAGCTACTTACTTTCCCCAGCACTCCCTCACGTCCCCGAGCACCGATCTGGCCCATCCCACATCCCTCGAAGTCTTTTGCACTGCCCGAGTCTGAGCTGCACTGAGAGCAACCCTTGGCTTCGCATTTCCATCTAGGACCACCTGCCTGAAGTCACCCTGCCTCCAGGAGACAGTTGGCTTGCGTTCTTGCTACAATGGAAGCCCTGATCTTCCTGGGGCACTCCAGGGTTCTGAATAGCCACAAGCCCTCAGGCGTACTAAGGGCAGTCCTTGGTGGAGGCAGTTCGCGTGATGCGGGACACGCGACTTCGAGAAATTAATTCAGGGAAGGAAGCACAGTGTAACCTGTGTCTCTTTTGTCTTGTTGGAAACCACAGGGATATAGGCTGCGTGTGCCCATGGAAATGGGGCCCTGTTGGAACTAGCCTTGCTTTTCCAATTTGAAGGCTTCGCTCATGCTGCCTTGAAGCTACCTGACACTTCCCTGCTGTTGACAGGCCTGTGAACCCTGTAACAATGCTTCTGGGAAGAAAACGAGTTTGCTCTGTCTGGAGAAGGTGCTTCCTTGGCTGTGGTGGTGTTCCGCCTGACACGCTCTAGATCTAAAGAGAAACTCAAAGCGAGAACTGGCATCCAGCTTAGGCCCTGAGTAGCCGTGCAGAAAGGGAGGCATGCAGCAGCTTCCATGAGTTCTAAGTCGCTGCTCTGCTTTCTATTAAAGGAAACACCCTTGTGAGGACACCTAGCCCCCACGAGTGTGCATCATTTTACCTCCAAGGTCACTGAGTACCTCCATTTCCCTGTGGGCCTGCTGGGCAAAGTCGAAGCCCATTCGTAAGTCCCTCGGATTCTCTCTGTGCGTGCCAAGTGATGGGAACCCTCTGCAAGTTCCTTGCGGAGAGCTACGTTTCCAGAGCCCATGATCATCCTCAAGACAACATATTTGGTGACTCCGAAGCGCCCAGGAAGTCTTTGTCAGGGCCCACGTGTGAGCTGCTATGAGCAAACCCTCTGCTTTGAAAACGTCGAGGACCTCGTACCTGAAGTCGCTCTGCTCCAGGAGAGAGTCAGCGTGTTAAAGTGTTGGGTTGCTAACGGGACGCCCAGCATGAACACGTTCCTGGAGGGAGGGCCCTGATATGCCTTGCGGATGGAGAGGCATGCAGCAGTATTCGTGAAGCCGTGGCCTCTGCTCTGCATACCTTTAGGGGCAGCATAGTTTTCTGGACACCTAGGGAGCTCGAGTGGGCACCCTTTTCCAGGCAGGAACACTGACTACCCTCAGGCCCCCCTGGGTCTGCTAAGCAACCATCAGGCCCGAAGCCCTTTGGAGCCACTCTGTGTGTATGCCGAGTGTAGTGAAACGCACTGCACACTCTTTTGGAGCTACTTACTTTCCCCAGCACTCCCTCACGTCCCCGAGCACCGATCTGGCACATCCCACATCCCTCGAAGTCTTTTGCACTGCCCCAGTCTGAGCTGCACTGAGAGCAACCCTTGGCTTCGCATTTCCATCTAGGACCACCTGCCTGAAGTCACCCTGCCTCCAGGAGACAGTTGGCTTGCGTTCTTGCTACAATGGAAGCCCTGATCTTCCTGGGGCACTCCAGGGTTCTGAATAGCCACAAGCTCTCAGGCGTACTAAGGGCAGTCCTTGGTGGAGGCAGTTCCCGTGATGCGGGACAACCGACTTCGAGAAATTGATTCAGGGAAGGAAGCACAGTGTAACCTGTGTCTCTTTTGTCTTGTTGGAAACCACAGGGATATAGGCTGCGTCTGCCCATGGAAATGGGGCCCTGTTGGAACTAGCCTTGCTTTTCCAATTTGAAGGCTTCGCTAATGCTGCCTTGAAGCTACCTGACACTTCCCTGCTGTTGACAGGCCTGTGAACCCTGTAACAAGGTTTCTGGGAAGAAAACGAGTTTGCTCTGTCTGGAGAAGGTGCTTCCTTGGCTGTGGTGGTGTTCCGCCTGACACGCTCTAGAGCTAAAGAGAAACTCAAAGCGAGAACTGGCATCCAGCTTAGGCCCTGAGTAGCCGTGCAGAAAGGGAGGCATGCAGCAGCTTCCATGAGTTCTAAGTCGCTGCTCTGCTTTCTATTAAAGGAAACACCCTTGTGAGGACACCTAGCCCCCACGAGTGTGCATCATTTTCACTCCAAGGACACTGAGTACCTCCAGGCCCCTGTGGGCCAGCTGAGCAAAGTCGAAGCCCATTCGTAAGTCCCTCGGATGCTCTCTGTGCGTGCCAAATGATGGGAACCCTCTGCACGTTCCTTGCGGAGAGCTACGTTTCCAGAGCCCATGATCATCCTCAAGACAACATATTTGGTGACTCCGAAGCGCCCAGGAAGTCTTTGTCAGGGCCCACGTGTGAGCTGCTATGAGCAAACCCTCTCCTTTGAAAACGTCGAGGACCTCGTACCTGAAGTCGCTCTGCTCCAGGAGAGAGTCAGCGTGTTACTGTGTTGTGTTGCTAACGGGACGCCCAGCATGAACACGTTCCTGGAGGGAGGGCCCTGATTTGCCTTGCGGAAGGAGAGGCGTGCAGCATTATTCGTGAAGCCGTGGCCTCTGCTCTGCATACCTTTAGGGGCAGCATTGTTTTCTGGACACCTAGGGAGCTCGAGTGGGCACCCTTTTCCAAGCAGGAACACTGACTACCCACAGGCCCCCCTGGGTCTGCTAAGCAACCTCCAGGCCCGAAGCCCTTTGAAGCCACTCTGTGTGTATGCTGAGTGTAGGGAAACGCACTGCACTCTCTTGTGGAGCAGCTTAATTTCCCCAGCACTCCCTCACGTCCCCGAGCACCGATCTCGCACATCCCACATGCCTCGAAGTCTTTTGCACTGCCCCATTCTGAGCTGAACTGAGAGCAACCCTTGGCTTCGCATTTCCATCTAGGACCTCCTGCCTGAAGTCACCCTGCCTCCAGGAGACAGTTGGCTTTCATTCTTGCTACAATGGAAGCCCTGATCTTCCTGGGGCACTCCAGGGATCTGAATAGCCACAAGCCCTCTGGCGTACTAAGGGCAGTCCTTGGTGGAGGCAGTTCGCGTGATGCGGGACACCCGACTTCGAGAAATTGATTCAGGGAAGGAAGCACAGTGTATCCTGTGTCTCTTTTGTCATGTTGGCAACCACATGGATATAGGCTGCGTGTGCCCAAGGAAATTGGGTCCTGATGGAACTAGCCTTGCTTTTCCAATTTGAAGGCTTCGCTCATGCTGCCTCGAAGCTACTTGACACTTCCCTGCTGTTGACAGGGCTGTAAACCCTGTATCAATGCTCCTGGGAAGAAATGAGTTTGCTCTGTCTGGAGAACGTGCTTCCTTGGCTGTGGTGGTGTTCCGCCTGACACGCTCTAGAGCTAAAGAGAAACTCAAAGCGAGAACTGGCATCCAGCTTAGGCCCTGAGTAGCCGTGCAGAAAGGGAGCCATGCAGCAGCTTCCATGAGTTCTAAGTCGCTGCTCTGCTTTCTATTAAAGGAAACGCCCTTGTGAGGACACCTAGACACCACGAGTGTGCATCATTTTCCCTCCAAGGTCACTGAGTACCTCCAGGCCCCTGTGGGCCTGCTGAGCAAAGTCGAAGTCCATTCGTCGGTCCCTCGGGTGCTCTCTGTGCGTGCCAAGTGATGGGAACCCGCTGCAAGTTCCTTGCGGAGAGCTACGTTTCCAGAGCCCATGATCATCCTCAAGACCACATATTTGGTGAGTCCGAAGTGCCCAGGAAGTCTTTGTCAGGGCCCACGTGTGAGCTGCCATGAGAAAACCCTCTGCTTTGAAAACGTCGAGGACCTCGTACCTGAAGTCGCTCTGCTCCAGGAGAGAGTCAGCGTGTTACTGTGTTGTGTTGCTAACGGGGCGCCCAGCATGAACACGTTCCTGGAGGGAGGGCCCTGATTTGCCTTGCGGAAGGAGAGGCGTGCAGCAGTATTCGTGAAGCCGTGGCCTCTGCTCTGCATACCTTTAGGGGCAGCATAGTTTTCTGGACACCTAGGGAGCTCGAGTGGGCACCCTTTTCCAAGCAGAAATACTGACCACCCACAGGCCCCGCTGGGTCTGCTAAGCAACCTCCAGGCCCGAAGCCCTTTGGAGCCACTCTGTGTGTATGCCGAGTGTAGTGAAACGCACTGCACACTCTTTTGGAGCTACTTACTTTCCCCAGCACTCCCTCACGTCCCCGAGCACCGATCTCGCACATCCCACATCCCTCGAAGTCTTTTGCACTGCCCCAGTCTGAGCTGCACTGAGAGCAACACTTGGCTTCGCATTTCCATCTAGGACCTCCTGCCTGAAGTCACCCTGCCTCCAGGAGACAGTTGGCTTGCGTTCTTGCTACAATGGAAGCCCTGATCTTCCTGGGGCACTCCAGGGTTCTGAATAGCCACAAGCCCTCAGGCGTACTAAGGGCAGTCCTTGGTGGAGGCAGTTCGCGTGATGCGGGACACCCGACTTCGAGAAATTGATTCAGGGAAGGAAGCACAGTGTATCCTGTGTCTCTTTTGTCTTGTTGGAAACCACAGGGATATAGGCTGCGTGTGCCCATGGAAATTGGGTCCTGTTGGAACTAGCCTTGCTTTTCCAATTTGAAGGCTTCGCTCATGCTGCCTTGAAGCTACCTGACACTTCCCTGCTGTTGACAGGCCTGTAAACCCTGTAACAATGCTTCTGGGAAGAAAACGAGTTTGCTCTGTCTGGAGAAGGTGCTTCCTTGGCTGTGGTGGTGTTCCGCCTGACACGCTCTAGAGCTAAATAGAAACTCAAAGCGAGAACTGGCATCCAGCTTAGGCCCTGAGTAGCCGTGCAGAAAGGGAGGCATGCAGCAGCTTCCATGAGTTCTAAGTCGCTGCTCTGCTTTCTATTAAAGGAAACACCCTTGTGAGGACACCTAGCCCCCACGACTGTGCATCATTTTACCTCCAAGGTCACTGAGTACCTCCAGGTCCCTGTGGGCCTGCTGAGCAAAGTCGAAACCCATTCGTAAGTCCCTCGGATTCTCTCTGTGCGTGCCAAGTGATGGGAACCCTCTGCAAGTTCCTTGCGGAGAGCTACGTTTCCAGAGCCCATGATCATCCTCAAGACAACATATTTGGTGACTCCGAAGCGCCCAGGAAGTCTTTGTCAGGGCCCACGTGTGAGCTGCTATGAGCAAACCCTCTCCTTTGAAAACGTCGAGGACCTCGTACCTGAAGTCGCTCTGCTCCAGGAGAGAGTCAGCGTGTTACTGTGTTGTGTTGCTAACGGGACGCCCAGCATGAACACGTTCCTGGAGGGAGGGCCCTGATTTGCCTTGCGGAAGGAGAGGCGTGCAGCATTATTCGTGAAGCCGTGGCCTCTGCTCTGCATACCTTTAGGGGCAGCATTGTTTTCTGGACACCTAGGGAGCTCGAGTGGGCACCCTTTTCCAAGCAGGAACA
Organism: Delphinapterus leucas; assembly: GCF_059928025.1. Lineage (NCBI taxonomy): Eukaryota > Metazoa > Chordata > Mammalia > Artiodactyla > Monodontidae > Delphinapterus > Delphinapterus leucas. The sequence goes on along the minus strand of NC_143142.1, from coordinate 59,225,236 downwards.
CTGACTACCCACAGGCCCCCCTGGGTCTGCTAAGCAACCTCCAGGCCCGAAGCCCTTTGGAGCCACTCTGTGTGTATGCTGAGTGTAGGGAAACGCACTGCACACTCTTTTGGAGCAGCTTAATTTCCCCAGCACTCCCTCACGTCCCCGAGCACCGATCTCGCACATCCCACATGCCTCGAAGTCTTTTGCACTGCCCCATTCTGAGCTGAACTGAGAGCAACCCTTGGCTTCGCATTTCCATCTAGGACCTCCTGCCTGAAGTCACCCTGCCTCCAGGAGACAGTTGGCTTGCGTTCTTGCTACAATGGAAGCCCTGATCTTCCTGGGGCACTCCAGGGTTCTGAATAGCCACAAGCCCTCAGGCGTACTAAGGGCAGTCCTTGGTGGAGGCAGTTCGCGTGATGCGGGACACCCGACTTCGAGAAATTGATTCAGGGAAGGAAGCACAGTGTATCCTGTGTCTCTTTTGTCTTGTTGGCAACCACAGGGATATAGGCTGCGTGTGCCCAAGGAAATTGGGTCCTGATGGAACTAGCCTTGCTTTTCCAATTTGAAGGCTTCGCTCATGCTGCCTTGAAGCTACCTGACACTTCCCTGCTGTTGACAGGCCTGTGAACCCTGTAACAATGCTTCTGGGAAGAAAACGAGTTTGCTCTGTCTTGAGAACGTGCTTCCTTGGCTGTGGTGGTGTTCCGCCTGACACGCTCTAGAGCTAAAGAGAAACTCAAAGCGAGAACTGGCATCCAGCTTAGGCCCTGAGTAGCCGTGCAGAAAGGGAGGCATGCAGCAGCTTCCATGAGTTCTAAGTCGCTGCTCTGCTTTCTATTAAAGGAAACACCCTTGTGAGGACACCTAGCCCCCACGAGTGTGCATCATTTTCCCTCCAAGGTCACTGAGTACCTCCAGGCCCCTGTGGGCCTGCTGAGCAAAGTCGAAGTCCATTCGTCGGTCCCTCGGGTGCTCTCTGTGCGTGCCAAGTGATGGGAACCCGCTGCAAGTTCCTTGCGGAGAGCTACGTTTCCAGAGCCCATGATCATCCTCAAGACCACATATTTGGTGAGTCCGAAGTGCCCAGGAAGTCTTTGTCAGGGCCCACGTGTGAGCTGCCATGAGAAAACCCTCTGCTTTGAAAACGTCGAGGACCTCGTACCTGAAGTCGCTCTGCTCCAGGAGAGAGTCAGCGTGTTACTGTGTTGTGTTGCTAACGGGGCGCCCAGCATGAACACGTTCCTGGAGGGAGGGCCCTGATTTGCCTTGCGGAAGGAGAGGCGTGCAGCAGTATTCGTGAAGCCGTGGCCTCTGCTCTGCATACCTTTAGGGGCAGCATAGTTTTCTGGACACCTAAGGAGCTCGAGTGGGCACCCTTTTCCAAGCAGAAACACTGACTACCCACAGGCCCCGCTGGGTCTGCTAAGCAACCTCCAGGCCCGAAGACCTTTGGAGCCACTCTGTGTGTATGCCGAGTGTAGTGAAACGCACTGCACACTCTTTTGGAGCTACTTACTTTCCCCAGCACTCCCTCACGTCCCCGAGCACCGATCTGGCACATCCCACATCCCTCGAAGTCCTTTGCACTGCCCTAGTCTGAGCTGCACTGAGAGCAACACTTGGCTTCGCATTTCCATCTAGGACCTCCTGCCTGAAGTCACCCTGCCTCCAGGAGACAGTTGGCTTGCGTTCTTGCTACAATGGAAGCCCTGATCTTCCTGGGGCACTCCAGGGTTCTGAATAGCCACAAGCCCTCAGGCGTACTAAGGGCAGTCCTTGGTGGAGGCATTTCGCGTGATGCGGGACACCCGACTTCGAGAAATTGATTCAGGGAAGGAAGCACAGTGTATCCTGTATCTCTTTTGTCTTGTTGGAAACCACAGGGATATAGGCTGCGTGTGCCCAAGGAAATGGGGCCCTGTTGGAACTAGCCTTGCTTTTCCAATTTGAAGCCTTCGCTCATGCTGCCTTGAAGCTACCTGACACTTCCCTGCTGTTGACCTGCCTGTAAACCCGTAACAATGCTTCTGGGAAGAAAACGAGTTTGCTCTGTCTGGAGAAGGTGCTTCCTTGGCTGTGGTGGTGTTCCGCCTGACACGCTCTAGAGCTAAAGAGAAACTCAAAGCGAGAACTGGCATCCAGCTTAGGCCCTGAGTAGCCGTGCAGAAAGGGAGGCATGCAGCAGCTTCTATGAGTTCTAAGTCGCTGCTCTGCTTTCTATTAAAGGAAACACCCTTGTGAGGACACCTAGCCCCCACGAGTGTGCATCATTTTCCCTCCAAGGTCACTGAGTACCTCCAGGCCCCTGTGGGCCTGCTGAGCAAAGTCGAAGCCCATTCGTCGGTCCCTCGGGTGCTCTCTGTGCGTGCCATGTGATGGGAACCCGCTGCAAGTTCCTTGCGGAGAGCTACGTTTCCAGAGCCCATGATCATCCTCAAGACCACATATTTGGTGAGTCCGAAGTGCCCAGGAAGTCTTTGTCAGGGCCCACGTGTGAGCTGCCATGAGAAAACCCTCTGCTTTGAAAACGTCGAGGACCTCGTACCTGAAGTCGCTCTGCTCCAGGAGAGAGTCAGCGTGTTACTGTGTTGTGTTGCTAACGGGACGCCCAGCATGAACACGTTCCTGGAGGGAGGGCCCTGATTTGCCTTGCGGAAGGAGAGGCATGCAGCAGTATTCGTGAAGCCGTGGCCTCTGCTCTGCATACCTTTAGGGGCAGCATAGTTTTCTGGACACCTAGGGAGCTCGAGTGGGCACCCTTTTCCAAGCAGGAACACTGACTACCCACAGGCCCCCCTGGGTCTGCTAAGCAACCTCCAGGCCCGAAGCCCTTTGGAGCCACTCTGTGTGTATGCCGAGTGTAGTGAAACGCACTGCACACTCTTTTGGAGCTACTTACTTTCCCCAGCACTCCCTCACGTTCCCGAGCACCGATCTGGCACATCCCACATCCCTCGAAGTCTTTTGCACTGCCCCAGTCTGAGCTGCACTGAGAGCAACCCTTGGCTTCGCATTTCCATCTAGGACCTCCTGCCTGAAGTCACCCTGCCTCCAGGAGACAGTTGGCTTGCGTTCTTGCTACAATGGAAGCCCTGATCTTCCTGGGGCACTCCAGGGTTCTGAATAGCCACAAGCCCTCAGGCGTACTAAGGGCAGTCCTTGGTGGAGGCAGTTCGCGTGATGCGGGACACCCGACTTCGAGAAATTGATTCAGGGAAGGAAGCACAGTGTATCCTGTGTCTCTTTTGTCTTGTTGGAAACCACAGGGATATAGGCTGCGTGTGCCCATGGAAATGGGGCCCTGTTGGAACTAGCCTTGCTTTTCCAATTTGAAGGCTTCGCTCATGCTGCCTTGAAGCTACCTGACACTTCCCTGCTGTTGACAGGCCTGTGAACCCTGTAACAATGCTTCTGGGAAGAAAACGAGTTTGCTCTGTCTGGAGAAGGTGCTTCCTTGGCTGTGGTGGTGTTCCGCCTGACACGCTCTAGAGCTAAAGAGAAACTCAAAGCGAGAACTGGCATCCAGCTTAGGCCCTGAGTAGCCGTGCAGAAAGGGAGGCATGCAGCAGCTTCCATGAGTTCTAAGTCGCTGCTCTGCTTTCTATTAAAGGAAACACCCTTGTGAGGACACCTAGCCCCCACGAGTGTGCATCATTTTACCTCCAAGGACACTGAGTACCTCCAGGCCCCTGTGGGCCAGCTGAGCAAAGTCGAAGCCCATTCGTAAGTCCCTCGGATGCTCTCTGTGCGTGCCAAATGATGGGAACCCTCTGCACGTTCCTTGCGGAGAGCTACGTTTCCAGAGCCCATGATCATCCTCAAGACAACATATTTGGTGACTCCGAAGCGCCCAGGAAGTCTTTGTCAGGGCCCACGTGTGAGCTGCTATGAGCAAACCCTCTCCTTTGAAAACGTCGAGGACCTCGTACCTGAAGTCGCTCTGCTCCAGGAGAGAGTCAGCGTGTTACTGTGTTGTGTTGCTAACGGGACGCCCAGCATGAACAGGTTCCTGGAGGGAGGGCCCTGATTTGCCTTGCGGAAGGAGAGGCGTGCAGCATTATTCGTGAAGCCGTGGCCTCTGCTCTGCATACCTTTAGGGGCAGCATTGTTTTCTGGACACCTAGGGAGCTCGAGTGGGCACCCTTTTCCAAGCAGGAACACTGACTACCCACAGGCCCCCCTGGGTCTGCTAAGCAACCTCCAGGCCCGAAGCCCTTTGAAGCCACTCTGTGTGTATGCTGAGTGTAGGGAAACGCACTGCACTCTCTTGTGGAGCAGCTTAATTTCCCCAGCACTCCCTCACGTCCCCGAGCACCGATCTCGCACATCCCACATGCCTCGAAGTCTTTTGCACTGCCCCATTCTGAGCTGAACTGAGAGCAACCCTTGGCTTCGCATTTCCATCTAGGACCTCCTGCCTGAAGTCACCCTGCCTCCAGGAGACAGTTGGCTTTCATTCTTGCTACAATGGAAGCCCTGATCTTCCTGGGGCACTCCAGGGATCTGAATAGCCACAAGCCCTCTGGCGTACTAAGGGCAGTCCTTGGTGGAGGCAGTTCGCGTGATGCGGGACACCCGACTTCGAGAAATTGATTCAGGGAAGGAAGCACAGTGTATCCTGTGTCTCTTTTGTCATGTTGGCAACCACATGGATATAGGCTGCGTGTGCGCAAGGAAATTGGGTCCTGATGGAACTAGCCTTGCTTTTCCAATTTGAAGGCTTCGCTCATGCTGCCTCGAAGCTACTTGACACTTCCCTGCTGTTGACAGGGCTGTAAACCCTGTATCAATGCTCCTGGGAAGAAATGAGTTTGCTCTGTCTGGAGAACGTGCTTCCTTGGCTGTGGTGGTGTTCCGCCTGACACGCTCTAGAGCTAAAAAGAAACTCAAAGCGAGAACTGGCATCCAGCTTAGGCCCTGAGTAGCCGTGCAGAAAGGGAGCCATGTAGCAGCTTCCATGAGTTCTAAGTCGCTGCTCTGCTTTCTATTAAAGGAAACGCCCTTGTGAGGACACCTAGACACCACGAGTGTGCATCATTTTCCCTCCAAGGTCACTGAGTACCTCCAGGCCCCTGTGGGCCTGCTGAGCAAAGTCGAAGTCCATTCGTCGGTCCCTCGGGTGCTCTCTGTGCGTGCCAAGTGATGGGAACCCGCTGCAAGTTCCTTGCGGAGAGCTACGTTTCCAGAGCCCATGATCATCCTCAAGACCACATATTTGGTGAGTCCGAAGTGCCCAGGAAGTCTTTGTCAGGGCCCACGTGTGAGCTGCCATGAGAAAACCCTCTGCTTTGAAAACGTCGAGGACCTCGTACCTGAAGTCGCTCTGCTCCAGGAGAGAGTCAGCGTGTTACTGTGTTGTGTTGCTAACGGGGCGCCCAGCATGAACACGTTCCTGGAGGGAGGGCCCTGATTTGCCTTGCGGAAGGAGAGGCGTGCAGCAGTATTCGTGAAGCCGTGGCCTCTGCTCTGCATACCTTTAGGGGCAGCATAGTTTTCTGGACACCTAGGGAGCTCGAGTGGGCACCCTTTTCCAAGCAGAAATACTGACTACCCACAGGCCCCGCTGGGTCTGCTAAGCAACCTCCAGGCCCGAAGACCTTTGGAGCCACTCTGTGTGTATGCCGAGTGTAGTGAAACGCACTGCACACTCTTTTGGAGCTACTTACTTTCCCCAGCACTCCCTCACGTCCCCGAGCACCGATCTGGCACATCCCACATCCCTCGAAGTCCTTTGCACTGCCCTAGTCTGAGCTGCACTGAGAGCAACACTTGGCTTCGCATTTCCATCTAGGAACTCCTGCCTGAAGTCACCCTGCCTCCAGGAGACAGTTGGCTTGCGTTCTTGCTACAATGGAAGCCCTGATCTTCCTGGGGCACTCCAGGGTTCTGAATAGCCACAAGCCCTCAGGCGTACTAAGGGCAGTCCTTGGTGGAGGCATTTCGCGTGATGCGGGACACCCGACTTCGAGAAATTGATTCAGGGAAGGAAGCACAGTGTATCCTGTATCTCTTTTGTCTTGTTGGAAACCACAGGGATATAGGCTGCGTGTGCCCATGGAAATGGGGCCCTGTTGGAACTAGCCTTGCTTTTCCAGTTTGAAGGCTTCGCTCATGCTGCCTTGAAGCTACCTGACACTTCCCTGCTCTTGACCTGCCTGTAAACCCCGTAACAATGCTTCTGGGAAGAAAACGAGTTTGCTCTGTCTGGAGAAGGTGCTTCCTTGGCTGTGGTGGTGTTCCGCCTGACACGCTCTAGAGCTAAAGAGAAACTCAAAGCGAGAACTGGCATCCAGCTTAGGCCCTGAGTAGCCGTGCAGAAAGAGAGGCATGTAGCAGCTTCCATGCGTTCTAAGTCGCTGCTCTGCTTTCTTAAAGGAAACACCCTTGTGAGGACACCTAGCCCCCACGAGTGTGCATCATTTTCCCTCCAAGGTCACTGAGTACCTCCAGGCCCCTGTGGGCCTGCTGAGCAAAGTCGAAGTCCGTTCGTCGGTCCCTCGGGTGCTCTCTGTGCGTGCCATGTGATGGGAACCCGCTGCAAGTTCCTTGCGGAGAGCTACGTTTCCAGAGCCCATGATCATCCTCAAGACCACATATTTGGTGAGTCCGAAGTGCCCAGGAAGTCTTTGCCAGGGCCCACGTGTGAGCTGCCATGAGAAAACCCTCTGCTTTGAAAACGTCGAGGACCTCGTACCTGAAGTCGCTCTGCTCCAGGAGAGAGTCAGCGTGTTACTGTGTTGTGTTGCTAACGGGACGCCCAGCATGAACACGTTCCTGGAGGGAGGGCCCTGATTTGCCTTGCGGAAGGAGAGGCATGCAGCAGTATTCGTGAAGCCGTGGCCTCTGCTCTGCATACCTTTAGGGGCAGCATAGTTTTCTGGACACCTAGGGAGCTCGAGTGGGCACCCTTTTCCAGGCAGGAACACTGCCTACCCTCAGGCCCCCCTGGGTCTGCTAAGCAACCTCCAGGCCCGAAGCCCTTTGGAGCCACTCTGTGTGTATGCCGAGTGTAGTGAAACGCACTGCACACTCTTTTGGAGCTACTTACTTTCCCCAGCACTCCGTCACGTCCCCGAGCACCGGTCTGGCCCATCCCACATCCCTCGAAGTCTTTTGCACTGCCCGAGTCTGAGCTGCACTGAGAGCAACCCTTGGCTTCGCATTTCCATCTAGGACCACCTGCCTGAAGTCACCCTGCCTCCAGGAGACAGTTGGCTTGCGTTCTTGCTACAATGGAAGCCCTGATCTTCCTGGGGCACTCCAGGGTTCTGCATAGCCACAAGCCCTCAGGCGTACTAAGGGCAGTCCTTGGTGGAGGCAGTTCGCGTGATGCGGGACACGCGACTTCGAGAAATTAATTCAGGGAAGGAAGCACAGTGTAACCTGTGTCTCTTTTGTCTTGTTGGAAACCACAGGGATATAGGCTGCGTGTGCCCATGGAAATGGGGCCCTGTTGGAACTAGCCTTGCTTTTCCAATTTGAAGGCTTCGCTCATGCTGCCTTGAAGCTACCTGACACTTCCCTGCTGTTGACAGGCCTGTGAACCCTGTAACAATGCTTCTGGGAAGAAAACGAGTTTGCTCTGTCTGGAGAAGGTGCTTCCTTGGCTGTGGTGGTGTTCCGCCTGACACGCTCTAGATCTAAAGAGAAACTCAAAGCGAGAACTGGCATCCAGCTTAGGCCCTGAGTAGCCGTGCAGAAAGGGAGGCATGCAGCAGCTTCCATGAGTTCTAAGTCGCTGCTCTGCTTTCTATTAAAGGAAACACCCTTGTGAGGACACCTAGCCCCCACGAGTGTGCATCATTTTACCTCCAAGGTCACTGAGTACCTCCATTTCCCTGTGGGCCTGCTGAGCAAAGTCGAAGCCCATTCGTAAGTCCCTCGGATTCTCTCTGTGCGTGCCAAGTGATGGGAACCCTCTGCAAGTTCCTTGCGGAGAGCTACGTTTCCAGAGCCCATGATCATCCTCAAGACAACATATTTGGTGACTCCGAAGCGCCCAGGAAGTCTTTGTCAGGGCCCACGTGTGAGCTGCTATGAGCAAACCCTCTCCTTTGAAAACGTCGAGGACCACGTACCTGAAGTCGCTCTGCTCCAGGAGAGAGTCAGCGTGTTACTGTGTTGTGTTGCTAACGGGACGCCCAGCATGAACACGTTCCTGGAGGGAGGGCCCTGATTTGCCTTGCGGAAGGAGAGGCGTGCAGCAGTATTCCTGAAGCCGTGGCCTGTGCTCTGCATACCTTTAGGGGCAGCATTGTTTTCTGGACACCTAGGGAGCTCGAGTGGGCACCCTTTTCCAAGCAGGAACACTGACTACCCACAGGCCCTCCTGGGTCTGCTAAGCAACCTCCAGGCCCGAAGCCCTTTGGAGCCACTCTGTTTGTATGCTGAGTGTAGGGAAACGCACTGCACACTCTTTTGGAGCAGCTTAATTTCCCCAGCACTCCCTCACGTCCCCGAGCACCGATCTCGCACATCCCACATGCCTCGAAGTCTTTTGCACTGCCCCAGTCTGAGCTGCACTGAGAGCAACCCTTGGCTTCGCATTTCCATCTAGGACCTCCTGCCTGAAGTCACCCTGCCTCCAGGAGACAGTTGGCTTGCGTTCTTGCTACAATGGAAGCCCTGATCTTCCTGGGGCACTCCAGGGTTCTGAATAGCCACAAGCCCTCAGGCGTACTAAGGGCAGTCCTTGGTGGAGGCAGTTCGCGTGATGCGGGACACCCGACTTCGAGAAATTGATTCAGGGAAGGAAGCACAGTGTAACCTGTGTCTCTTTTGTCTTGTTGGAAACCACAGGGATATAGGCTGCGTGTGCCCATGGAAATGGGGCCCTGTTGGAACTAGCCTTGCTTTTCCAATTTGAAGGCTTCGCTCATGCTGCCTTGAAGCTACCTGACACTTCCCTGCTGTTGACAGGCCTGTGAACCCTGTAACAATGCTTCTGGGAAGAAAACGAGTTTGCTCTGTCTGGAGAAGGTGCTTCCTTGGCTGTGGTGGTGTTCCGCCTGACACGCTCTAGAGCTAAAGAGAAACTCAAAGCGAGAACTGGCATCCAGCTTAGGCCCTGAGTAGCCGTGCAGGAAGGGAGGCATGCAGCAGCTTCCATGAGTTCTAAGTCGCTGCTCTGCTTTCTATTAAAGGAAACGCCCTTGTGAGGACACCTAGACACCACGAGTGTGCATCATTTTCCCTCCAAGGTCACTGAGTACCTCCAGGCCCCTGTGGGCCTGCTGAGCAAAGTCGAAGTCCATTCGTCGGTCCCTCGGGTGCTCTCTGTGCGTGCCAAGTGATGGGAACCTTCTGCAAGTTCCTTGCGGAGAGCTACGTTTCCAGAGCCCATGATCATCCTCAAGACCACATATTTGGTGAGTCCGAAGTGCCCAGGAAGTCTTTGTCAGGGCCCACGTGTGAGCTGCCATGAGAAAACCCTCTGCTTTGAAAACGTCGAGGACCTCGTACCTGAAGTCGCTCTGCTCCAGGAGAGAGTCAGCGTGTTACTGTGTTGTGTTCCTAACGGGACGCCCAGCATGAACACGTTCCTGGAGGGAGGGCCCTGATTTGCCTTGCGGAAGGAGAGGCGTGCAGCAGTATTCGTGAAGCCGTGGCCTCTGCTCTGCATACCTTTAGGGGCAGCATAGTTTTCTGAACACCTAGGGAGCTCGAGTGGGCACCCTTTTCCAAGCAGGAACACTGACTACCCTCAGGCCCCCCTGGGTCTTCTAAGCAACCATCAGGCCCGAAGCCCTTTGGAGCCACTCTGTGTGTATGCCGAGTGTAGGGAAAAGCACTGCACACTATTTTGGAGCAGCTTAATTTCCCCAGCACTCCCTCACGTCCCCGAGCACCGATCTGGCACATCCCACACCCCTCGAAGAGTTTTGCTCTGCCCCAGTCTGAGCTGCACTGAGAGCAACCCTTGGCTTCGCATTTCCATCTAGGACCTCCTGCCTGAAGTCACCCTGCCTCCAGGAGACAGTTGGTTTGCGTTCTTGCTGCAATTGAAGCCCTGATCTTCCTGGGACACTCCAGGGTTCTGAAGAGCCACAAGCCCTCAGGCGTACTAAGGGCAGTCCTTGGTGGAGGCAGTTCGCGTGATGCGGGACACCCGACTTCGAGAAATTGATTCAGGGAAGGAAGCAGAGTGTATCCTGTGTCTCTTTTGTCTTGTTGGAAACCACAGGGATATAGGCTGCGTGTGCCCAAGGAAATGGGGCCCTGATGGAACTAGCCTTGCTTTTCCCATTTGAAGGCTGCGCTCATGCTGCCTTGAAGCTACCTGACACTTCCCTGCTGTTGACAGGCCTGTGAACCCTGTAACAATGCTTCTGGGAAGAAAACGAGTTTGCTCTTCTTGAGAAGGTGCTTCCTTGGCTGTGGTGGTGTTCCGCCTGACACGCTCTAGAGCTAAAGAGAAACTCAAAGCGAGAACTGGCATCCAGCCTAGGCCCTGAGGAGCCATGCAGAAAGAGAGGCATGCAGCAGCTTCTATGAGTTCTAAGTCGCTGCTCTGCTTTCTATTAAAGGAAACACCCTTGTGAGGACACCTAGCCCCCACGAGTGTGCATCATTTTCCCTCCAAGGTCACTGAGTACCTCCAGGCCCCTGTGGGCCTGCTGAGCAAAGTCGAAGCCCATTCGTCGGTCCCTCGGGTGCTCTCTGTGCGTGCCATGTGATGGGAACCCGCTGCAAGTTCCTTGCGGAGAGCTACGTTTCCAGAGCCCATGATCATCCTCAAGACCACATATTTGGTGAGTCCGAAGTGCCCAGGAAGTCGTTGTCAGGGCCCACGTGTGAGCTGCCATGAGAAAACCCTCTGCTTTGAAAACGTCGAGGACCTCGTACCTGAAGTCGCTCTGCTCCAGGAGAGAGTCAGCGTGTTACTGTGTTGTGTTGCTGACGCGACGCCCAGCATGAACACGTTCCTGGAGGGAGGGCCCTGATTTGCCTTGCGGAAGGAGAGGCGTGCAGCATTATTCGTGAAGCCGTGGCCTCTGCTCTGCATACCTTTAGGGGCAGCATAGTTTTCTGGACACCTAGGGAGCTCGAGTGGGCACCCTTTTCCAAGCAGGAACACTGACTACCCACAGGCCCCCCTGGGTCTGCTAAGCAACCTCCAGGCCCGAAGCCCTTTGGAGCCACTCTGTGTGTATGCTGAGTGTAGGGAAACGCACTGCACACTCTTCTGGAGCAGCTTAATTTCCCCAGCACTCCCTCACGTCCCCGAGCACCGATCTCACACATCCCACGTGCCTCGAAATCTTTTGCACTGCCCCATTCTGAGCTGAACTGAGAGCAACCCTTGGCTTCGCATTTCCATCTAGGACCTCCTGCCTGAAGTCACCCTGCCTCCAGGAGACAGTTGGCTTGCATTCTTGCTACAATGGAAGCCCTGATCTTCCTGGGGCACTCCAGGGCTCTGAATAGCCACAAGCCCTCTGGCGTACTAAGGGCAGTCCTTGGTGGAGGCAGTTCGCGTGATGCGGGACACCCGACTTCGAGAAATTGATTCAGGGAAGGAAGCACAGTGTATCCTGTGTCTCTTTTGTCTTGATGGAAACCACAGGGATATAGGCTGCGTGTGCCCATGGAAATGGGGCCCTGATGGAACTAGCCTTGCTTTTCCCATTTGAAGGCTGCGCTCATGCTGCCTTGAAGCTACCTGACACTTCCCTGCTGTTGACAGGGCTGTAAACCCTGTAACAATGCTTCTGGGAAGAAAACGAGTTTGCTCTTCTTGAGAAGGTGCTTCCTTGGCTGTGGTGGTGTTCCGCCTGACACGCTCTAGAGCTAAAGAGAAACTCAAAGCGAGAACTGGCATCCAGCATAGGCCCTGAGGAGCCATGCAGAAAGAGAGGCATGCAGCAGCTTCTATGAGTTCTAAGTCGCTGCTCTGCTTTCTATTAAAGGAAACACCCTTGTGAGGACACCTAGCCCCCACGAGTGTGCATCATTTTCCCTCCAAGGTCACTGAGTACCTCCAGGCCCCTGTGGGCCAGCTGAGCAAAGTCGAAGCCCATTCGTCTGTCCCTCGGGTGCTCTCTGTGCGTGCCATGTGATGGGAACCCGCTGCAAGTTCCTTGCGGAGAGCTACGTTTCCAGAGCCCATGATCATCCTCAAGACCACATATTTGGTGAGTCCGAAGTGCCCAGGAAGTCGTTGTCAGGGCCCAGGTGTGAGCTGCCATGAGAAAACCCTCTGCTTTGAAAACGTCGAGGACCTCGTACCTGAAGTCGCTCTGCTCCAGGAGAGAGTCAGCGTGTTACTGTGTTGTGTTGCTAACGGGACGCCCAGCATGAACACGTTCCTGGAGGGAGGGCCCTGATTTGCCTTGCGGAAGGAGAGGCGTGCAGCAGTATTCGTGAAGCCGTGGCCTCTGCTCTGCATACCTTTAGGGGCAGCATTGTTTTCTGGACACCTAGGGTGCTCGAGTGGGCACCCTTTTCCAAGCAGGAACACTGACTACCCACAGGCCCCCCTGGGTCTGCTAAGCAACCTCCAGGCCCGAAGACCTTTGGAGCCACTCTGTTCGTATGCTGAGTGTAGGGAAACGCACTGCACACTCTTTTGGAGCAGTTTAATTTCCCCAGCACTCTCTCACGTCCCCGAGCACCGATCTCGCACATCCCACATGCCTCGAAGTCTTTTGCACTGCCCCAGTCTGAGCTGCACTGAGAGCAACCCTTGGCTTCGCATTTCCATCTAGGACCTCCTGCCTGAAGTCACCCTGCCTCCAGGAGACAGTTGGCTTGCGTTCTTGCTACAATGGAAGCCCTGATCTTCCTGGGGCACTCCAGGGTTCTGAATAGCCACAAGCCCTCAGGCGTACTAAGGGCAGTCCTTGGTGGAGGCAGTTCGCGTGATGCGGGACACCCGACTTCGAGAAATTGATTCAGGGAAGGAAGCACAGGGTATCCTGTATCTCTTTTGTCTTGTTGGAAACCACAGGGATATAGGCTGCGTGTGCCCATGGAAATGGGGCCCTGTTGGAACTAGCCTTGCTTTTCCAATTTGAAGGCTTCGCTCATGCTGCCTTGAAGCTACCTGACACTTCCCTGCTGTTGACAGGCCTGTGAACCCTGTAACAATGCTTCTGGGAAGAAAACGAGTTTGCTCTGTCTGGAGAAGGTGCTTCCTTGGCTGTGGTGGTGTTCCGCCTGACACGCTCTAGAGCTAAAGAGAAACTCAAAGCGAGAACTGGCATCCAGCTTAGGCCCTGAGTAGCCGTGCAGAAAGGGAGGCATGCAGCAGCTTCCATGAGTTCTAAGTCGCTGCTCTGCTTTCTATCAAAGGAAACACCCTTGTGAGGACACCTAGCCCCCACGAGTGTGCATCATTTTTCCTCCAAGGTCACTGAGTACCTCCAGGCCCCTGTGGGCCTGCTGAGCAAAGTCGAAACCCATTCGTAAGTCCCTCGGATGCTCTCTGTGCGTGCCAAGTGATGGGAACCCGCTGCAAGTTCCTTGCGGAGAGCTACGTTTCCAGAGCCCATGATCATCCTCAAGACCACATATTTGGTGAGTCCGAAGTGCCCAGGAAGTCTTTGTCAGGGCCCACGTGTGAGCTGCCATGAGAAAACCCTCTGCTTTGAAAACGTCGAGAACCTCGTACCTGAAGTCGCTCTGCTCCAGGAGAGAGTCAGCGTGTTACTGTTTTGTGTTGCTAACGGGACGCCCAGCATGAACACGTTCCTGGAGGGAGGGCCCTGATTTGCCTTGCGGAAGGAGAGGCGTGCAGCAGTATTCGTGAAGCCGTGGCCTCTGCTCTGCATACCTTTAGGGGCAGCATAGTTTTCTGGACACCTAGGGGGCTCGAGTGGGCACCCTTTTCCAAGCAGGAACACTGACTACCCACAGGCCCCCCTGGGTCTGCTAAGCAACCTCCAGGCCCGAAGACCTTTGGAGCCACTCTGTGTGTATGCCGAGTGTAGGGAAACGCACTGCACACTCTTTTGGAGCAGCTCACTTTCCCCAGCACTCCCTCACGTCCCCGAGCACCGATCTCGCACATCCCACATCTTCGAAGTCTTTTGCACTGCCCCAGTCTGAGCTGCACTGAGAGCAACCCTTGGCTTCGCATTTCCATCTAGGACCTCCTGCCTGAAGTCTCCTTGCCTCCAGGAGACAGTTGGCTTGCATTCTTGCTACAATGGAAGCCCTGATCTTCCTGGGGCACTCCAGGGCTCTGAATAGCCACAAGCCCTCTGGCGTACTAAGGGCAGTCCTTGGTGGAGGCAGTTCGCGTGATGCGGGACACCCGACTTCGAGAAATTGATTCAGGGAAGGAAGCACAGTGTATCCTGTGTCTCTTTTGTCTTGATGGAAACCACAGGGATATAGGCTGCGTGTGCCCATGGAAATGGGGCCCTGATGGAACTAGCCTTGCTTTTCCCATTTGAAGGCTGCGCTCATGCTGCCTTGAAGCTACCTGACACTTCCCTGCTGTTGACAGGGCTGTAAACCCTGTAACAGTGCTTCTGGGAAGAAAACGAGTTTGCTCTGTCTGGAGAAGGTGCTTCCTTGGCTGTGGTGGTGTTCCGCCTGACACACTCTAGAGCTAAAGAGAAACTCAAAGCGAGAACTGGCATCCAGCTTAGGCCCTTAGTAGCCGTGCAGAAAGGGAGGCATGCAGCAGCTTCCATGAGTTCTAAGTCGCTGCTCTGCTTTCTATTAAAGGAAACACCCTTGTGAGGACACCTAGCCCCCACGAGTGTGCATCATTTTCCCTCCAAGGTCACTGAGTACCTCCAGGCCCCTGTGGGCCTGCTGAGCAAAGTCGAAGCCCATTCGTAAGTCCCTCGGATTCTCTCTGTGCGTGCCAAGTGATGGGAACCCTCTGCAAGTTCCTTGCGGAGAGCTACGTTTCCAGAGCCCATGATCATCCTCAAGACCACATATTTGGTGACTCCGAAGCGCCCAGGAAGTCTTTGTCAGGGCCCACGTGTGAGCTGCTATGAGCAAACCCTCTCTTTTGAAAACGTCGAGGACCTCGTACCTGAAGTCGCTCTGCTCCAGGAGAGAGTCAGCGTGTTACTGTTTTGTGTTGCTAACGGGACGCCCAGCATGAACACGTTCCTGGAGGGAGGGCCCTGATTTGCCTTGCGGAAGGAGAGGCGTGCAGCAGTATTCGTGAAGCCGTGGCCTCTGCTCTGCATACCTTTAGGGGCAGCATAGTTTTCTGAACACCTAGGGAGCTCGAGTGGGCACCCTTTTCCAAGCAGGAACACTGACTACCCTCAGGCCCCCCTGGGTCTTCTAAGCAACCATCAGGCCCGAAGCCCTTTGGAGCCACTCTGTGTGTATGCCGAGTGTAGGGAAAAGCACTGCACACTATTTTGGAGCAGCTTAATTTCCCCAGCACTCCCTCACGTCCCCGAGCACCGATCTGGCACATCCCACACCCCTCGAAGAGTTTTGCTCTGCCCCAGTCTGAGCTGCACTGAGAGCAACCCTTGGCTTCGCATTTCCATCTAGGACCTCCTGCCTGAAGTCACCCTGCCTCCAGGAGACAGTTGGTTTGCGTTCTTGCTGCAATTGAAGCCCTGATCTTCCTGGGGCACTCCAGGGTTCTGAAGAGCCACAAGCCCTCAGGCGTACTAAGGGCAGTCCTTGGTGGAGGCAGTTCGCGTGATGCGGGACACCCGACTTCGAGAAATTGATTCAGGGAAGGAAGCAGAGTGTATCCTGTGTCTCTTTTGTCTTGTTGGAAACCACAGGAATATAGGCTGCGTGTGCCCAAGGAAATGGGGCTCTGATGGAACTAGCCTTGCTTTTCCCATTTGAAGGCTGCGCTCATGCTGCCTTGAACCTACCTGACACTTCCCTGCTGTTGACAGGCCTGTGAACCCTGTAACAATGCTTCTGGGAAGAAAACGAGTTTGCTCTTCTTGAGAAGGTGCTTCCTTGGCTGTGGTGGTGTTCCGCCTGACACGCTCTAGAGCTAAAGAGAAACTCAAAGCGAGAACTGGCATCCAGCTTAGGCCCTGAGGAGCCATGCAGAAAGAGAGGCATGCAGCAGCTTCTATGAGTTCTAAGTCGCTGCTCTGCTTTCTATTAAAGGAAACACCCTTGTGAGGACACCTAGCCCCCACGAGTGTGCATCATTTTCCCTCCAAGGTCACTGAGTACCTCCAGGCCCCTGTGGGCCTGCTGAGCAAAGTCGAAGCCCATTCGTCGGTCCCTCGGGTGCTCTCTGTGCGTGCCAAGTGATGGGAACCCGCTGCAAGTTCCTTGCGGAGAGCTACGTTTCCAGAGCCCATGATCATCCTCAAGACCACATATTTGGTGAGTCCGAAGTGCCCAGGAAGTCTTTGTCAGGGCCCACGTGTGAGCTGCCATGAGAAAACCCTCTGCTTTGAAAACGTCGAGGACCTCGTACGTGAAGTCGCTCTGCTCCAGGAGAGAGTCAGCGTGTTACTGTGTTGTGTTGCTAACGGGACGCCCAGCATGAACACGTTCCTGGAGGGAGGGCCCTGATTTGCCTTGAGGAAGGAGAGGCGTGCAGCAGTATTCGTGAAGCCGTGGCCTCTGCTCTGCATACCTTTAGGGGCAGCATAGTTTTCTGGACACCTAGGGGGCTCGAGTGGGCACCCTTTTCCAAGCAGGAACACTGACTACCCACAGGCCCCCCTGGGTCTGCTAAGCAACCTCCAGGCCCGAAGCCCTTTGGAGCCACTCTGTGTGTATGCCGAGTGTAGGGAAACGCACTGCACACTCTTTTGGAGCAGCTCACTTTCCCCAGCACTCCCTCACGTCCCTGAGCACCGATCTCGCACATCCCACATCTTCGAAGTCTTTTGCACTGCCCCAGTCTGAGCTGCACTGAGAGCAACCCTTGGCTTCGCATTTCCATCTAGGACCTCCTGCCTGAAGTCACCCTGCCTCCAGGAGACAGTTGGCTTGCGTTCTTGCTACAATGGAAGCCCTGATCTTCCTGGGGCACTCCAGGGTTCTGAATAGCCACAAGCCCTCTGGCGTACTAAGGGCAGTCCTTGGTGGAGGCAGTTCGCGTGATGCGGGACACCCGACTTCGAGAAATTGATTCAGGGAAGGAAGCACAGTGTATCCTGTGTCTCTTTTGTCTTGATGGAAACCACAGGGATATAGGCTGCGTGTGCCCATGGAAATGGGGCCCTGATGGAACTAGCCTTGCTTTTCCCATTTGAAGGCTGCGCTCATGCTGCCTTGAAGCTACCTGACACTTCCCTGCTGTTGACAGGGCTGTAAACCCTGTAACAGTGCTTCTGGGAAGAAAACGAGTTTGCTCTGTCTGGAGAAGGTGCTTCCTTGGCTGTGGTGGTGTTCCGCCTGACACGCTCTAGAGCTAAAGAGAAACTCAAAGCGAGAACTGGCATCCAGCTTAGGCCCTGAGTAGCCGTGCAGAAAGGGAGGCATGCAGCAGCTTCCATGAGTTCTAAGTCGCTGCTCTGCTTTCTATTAAAGGAAACACCCTTGTGAGGACACCTAGCCCCCACGAGTGTGCATCATTTTCCCTCCAAGGTCACTGAGTACCTCCAGGCCCCTGTGGGCCTGCTGAGCAAAGTCGAAGCCCATTCGTAAGTCCCTCGGATGCTCTCTGTGCGTGCCAAGTGATGGGAACCCGCTGCAAGTTCCTTGCGGAGAGCTACGTTTCCAGAGCCCATGATCATCCTCAAGACCACATATTTGGTGAGTCCGAAGTGCCCAGGAAGTCTTTGTCAGGGCCCACGTGTGAGCTGCCATGAGAAAACCCTCTGCTTTGAAAACGTCGAGGACCTCGTACCTGAAGTCGCTCTGCTCCAGGAGAGAGTCAGCGTGTTACTGTGTTGTGTTGCTAACGGGACGCCCAGCATGAACACGTTCCTGGAGGGAGGGCCCTGATTTGCCTTGAGAAAGGAGAGGCGTGCAGCAGTATTCGAGAAGCCGTGGACTCTGCTCTGCATACCTTTAGGGGCAGCATAGTTTTCTGGACACCTAGGGAGCTCGAGTGGGCACCCTTTTCCAAGCAGGAACACTGACTACGCACAGGCCCCCCTGGGTCTGCTTAGCAACCTCCAGGCCCGAAGACCTTTGGAGCCACTCTGTGTGTATGCCGAGTGTAGGGAAACGCACTGCACACTCTTTTGGAGCAGCTCACTTTCCCCAGCACTCCCTCACGTCCCCGAGCACCGATCTCGCACATCCCACATCTTCGAAGTCTTTTGCACTGCCCCAGTCTGAGCTGCACTGAGAGCAACCCTTGGCTTCGCATTTCCATCTAGGACCTCCTGCCTGAAGTCACCCTGCCTCCAGGAGACAGTTGGCTTGCATTCTTGCTACAATGGAAGCCCTGATCTTCCTGGGGCACTCCAGGGTTCTGAATAGCCACAAGCCCTCAGGCGTACTAAGGGCAGTCCTTGGTGGAGGCAGTTCGCGTGATGCGGGACACCCGACTTCGAGAAATTGATTCAGGGAAGGAAGCACAGTGTATCCTGTGTCTCTTTTGTCTTGTTGGAAACCACAGGGATATAGGCTGCGTGTGCCCATGGAAATGGGGCCCTGATGGAACTAGCCTTGCTTTTCCCATTTGAAGGCTGCGCTCATGCTGCCTTGAAGCTACCTGACACTTCCCTGCTGTTGACAGGGCTGTAAACCCTGTAACAGTGCTTCTGGGAAGAAAACGAGTTTGCTCTGTCTGGAGAAGGTGCTTCCTTGGCTGTGGTGGTGTTCCGCCTGACACGCTCTAGAGCTAAAGAGAAACTCAAAGCGAGAACTGGCATCCAGCTTAGGCCCTGAGTAGCCGTGCAGAAAGGGAGGCATGCAGTAGATTCCATGAGTTCTAAGTCGCTGCTCTGCTTTCTATTAAAGAAAACACCCTTGTGAGGACACCTAGCCCCCACGAGTGTGCATCATTTTCACTCCAAGGACACTGAGTACCTCCAGGCCCCTGTGGGCCTGCTGAGCAATGTCGAAGTCCATTCGTCGGTCCCTCGGGTGCTCTCTGTGCGTGCCAAGTGATGGGAACCCGCTGCAAGTTCCTTGCGGAGAGCTACGTTTCCAGAGCCCATGATCATCCTCAAGACCACATATTTGGTGAGTCCGAAGTGCCCAGGAAGTCTTTGTCAGGGCCCACGTGTGAGCTGCCATGAGAAAACCCTCTGCTTTGAAAACGTCGAGGACCTCGTACCTGAAGTCGCTCTGCTCCAGGAGAGAGTCAGCGTGTTACTGTGTTGTGTTGCTAACGGGACGCCCAGCATGAACACGTTCCTGGAGGGAGGGCCCTGATTTGCCTTGAGGAAGGAGAGGCGTGCAGCAGTATTCGTGAAGCCGTGGCCTCTGCTCTGCATACCTTTAGGGGCAGCATAGTTTTCTGGACACCTAGGGGGCTCGAGTGGGCACCCTTTTCCAAGCAGGAACACTGACTACCCACAGGCCCCCGTGGGTCTGCTAAGCAACCTCCAGGCCCGAAGCCCTTTGGAGCCACTCTGTGTGTATGCCGAGTGTAGGGAAACGCACTGCACACTCTTTTGGAGCAGCTCACTTTCCCCAGCACTCCCTCACGTCCCCGAGCACCGATCTCGCACATCCCACATCTTCGAAGTCTTTTGCACTGCCCCAGTCTGAGCTGAACTGAGAGCAACCCTTGGCTTCGCATTTCCATCTAGGACCTCCTGCCTGAAGTCACCCTGCCTCCAGGAGACAGTTGGCTTGCGTTCTTGCTACAATGGAAGCCCTGATGTTCCTGGGGCACTCCAGGGTTCTGAATAGATACAAGCCCTCAGGCGTACTAAGGGCAGTCCTTGGTGGAGGCAGTTCTCGTGATGCGGGACACCCGACTTCGAGAAATCGTGATGCGGGACACCCGACTTCGAGAAATTGATTCAGGGAAGGAAGCACAGTGTATCCTGTGTCTCTTTTGTCTTGTTGGAAACCACAGGGATATAGGCTGCGTGTGCCCAAGGAAATGGGGCCCTGATGGAACTAGCCTTGCTTTTCCCATTTGAAGGCTGCGCTCATGCTGCCTTGAAGCTACCTGACACTTCCCTGCTGTTGACAGGCCTGTGAACACTGTAACAATGCTTCTGGGAAGAAAACGAGTTTGCTCTGTCTGGAGAAGGTGCTTCCTTGGCTGTGGTGGTGTTCCGCCTGACACGCTCTAGATCTAAATAGAAACTCAAAGCGAGAACTGGCATCCAGCTTAGGCCCTTAGTAGCCGTGCAGAAAGGGAGGCATGCAGCAGCTTCCATGAGTTCTAAGTCGCTGCTCTGCTTTCTATTAAAGGAAACACCCTTGTGAGGACACCTAGCCCCCACGACTGTGCATCATTTTACCTCCAAGGTCACTGAGTACCTCCAGGCCCCTGTGGGCCTGCTGAGCAAAGTCGAAGCCCATTCGTAAGGCCCTCGGATTCTCTCTGTGCGTGCCAAGTGATGGGAACCCTCTGCACGTTCCTTGCGGAGAGCTACGTTTCCAGAGCCCATGATCATCCTCAAGACAACATATTTGGTGACTCCGAAGCGCCCAGGAAGTCTTTGTCAGGGCCCACGTGTGAGCTGCTATGAGCAAAACCTCTCCTTTGAAAACGTCGAGGACCTCGTACCTGAAGTCGCTCTGCTCCAGGAGAGAGTCAGCGTGTTACT
The DNA here is from genome assembly GCF_059928025.1 of Delphinapterus leucas. Lineage (NCBI taxonomy): Eukaryota > Metazoa > Chordata > Mammalia > Artiodactyla > Monodontidae > Delphinapterus > Delphinapterus leucas. The sequence goes on along the minus strand of NC_143142.1, from coordinate 59,204,648 downwards.
GTGTTGTGTTGCTAACGGGACGCCCAGCATGAACACGTTCCTGGAGGGAGGGCCCTGATTTGCCTTGCGGAAGGAGAGGCGTGCAGCAGTATTCGTGAAGCCGTGGCCTCTGCTCTGCATACCTTTAGGGGCAGCATAGTTTTCTGAACACCTAGGGAGCTCGAGTGGGCACCCTTTTCCAAGCAGGAACACTGACTACCCTCAGGCCCCCCTGGGTCTTCTAAGCAACCATCAGGCCCGAAGCCCTTTGGAGCCACTCTGTGTGTATGCCGAGTGTAGGGAAAAGCACTGCACACTATTTTGGAGCAGCTTAATTTCCCCAGCACTCCCTCACGTCCCCGAGCACCGATCTGGCACATCCCACACCCCTCGAAGAGTTTTGCTCTGCCCCAGTCTGAGCTGCACTGAGAGCAACCCTTGGCTTCGCATTTCCATCTAGGACCTCCTGCCTGAAGTCACCCTGCCTCCAGGAGACAGTTGGTTTGCGTTCTTGCTGCAATTGAAGCCCTGATCTTCCTGGGACACTCCAGGGTTCTGAAGAGCCACAAGCCCTCAGGCGTACTAAGGGCAGTCCTTGGTGGAGGCAGTTCGCGTGATGCGGGACACCCGACTTCGAGAAATTGATTCAGGGAAGGAAGCAGAGTGTATCCTGTGTCTCTTTTGTCTTGTTGGAAACCACAGGGATATAGGCTGCGTGTGCCCATGGAAATGGGGCCCTGATGGAACTAGCCTTGCTTTTCCCATTTGAAGGCTGCGCTCATGCTGCCTTGAAGCTACCTGACACTTCCCTGCTGTTGACAGGCCTGTGAACCCTGTAACAATGCTTCTGGGAAGAAAACGAGTTTGCTCTTCTTGAGAAGGTGCTTCCTTGGCTGTGGTGGTGTTCCGCCTGACACGCTCTAGAGCTAAAGAGAAACTCAAAGCGAGAACTGGCATCCAGCCTAGGCCCTGAGGAGCCATGCAGAAAGAGAGGCATGCAGCAGCTTCTATGAGTTCTAAGTCGCTGCTCTGCTTTCTATTAAAGGAAACACCCTTGTGAGGACACCTAGCCCCCACGAGTGTGCATCATTTTCCCTCCAAGGTCACTGAGTACCTCCAGGCCCCTGTGGGCCTGCTGAGCAAAGTCGAAGCCCATTCGTCGGTCCCTCGGGTGCTCTCTGTGCGTGCCATGTGATGGGAACCCGCTGCAAGTTCCTTGCGGAGAGCTACGTTTCCAGAGCCCATGATCATCCTCAAGACCACATATTTGGTGAGTCCGAAGTGCCCAGGAAGTCGTTGTCAGGGCCCACGTGTGAGCTGCCATGAGAAAACCCTCTGCTTTGAAAACGTCGAGGACCTCGTACCTGAAGTCGCTCTGCTCCAGGAGAGAGTCAGCGTGTTACTGTGTTGTGTTGCTGACGCGACGCCCAGCATGAACACGTTCCTGGAGGGAGGGCCCTGATTTGCCTTGCGGAAGGAGAGGCGTGCAGCATTATTCGTGAAGCCGTGGCCTCTGCTCTGCATACCTTTAGGGGCAGCATAGTTTTCTGGACACCTAGGGAGCTCGAGTGGGCACCCTTTTCCAAGCAGGAACACTGACTACCCACAGGCCCCCCTGGGTCTGCTAAGCAACCTCCAGGCCCGAAGCCCTTTGGAGCCACTCTGTGTGTATGCTGAGTGTAGGGAAACGCACTGCACACTCTTCTGGAGCAGCTTAATTTCCCCAGCACTCCCTCACGTCCCCGAGCACCGATCTCGCACATCCCACGTGCCTCGAAATCTTTTGCACTGCCCCATTCTGAGCTGAACTGAGAGCAACCCTTGGCTTCGCATTTCCATCTAGGACCTCCTGCCTGAAGTCACCCTGCCTCCAGGAGACAGTTGGCTTGCATTCTTGCTACAATGGAAGCCCTGATCTTCCTGGGGCACTCCAGGGCTCTGAATAGCCACAAGCCCTCTGGCGTACTAAGGGCAGTCCTTGGTGGAGGCAGTTCGCGTGATGCGGGACACCCGACTTCGAGAAATTGATTCAGGGAAGGAAGCACAGTGTATCCTGTGTCTCTTTTGTCTTGATGGAAACCACAGGGATATAGGCTGCGTGTGCCCATGGAAATGGGGCCCTGATGGAACTAGCCTTGCTTTTCCCATTTGAAGGCTGCGCTCATGCTGCCTTGAAGCTACCTGACACTTCCCTGCTGTTGACAGGGCTGTAAACACTGTATCAATGCTTCTGGGAAGAAAACGAATTTGCTCTGTCTGGAGAAGGTGCTTCCTTGGCTGTGGTGGTGTTCTGCCTGACACGCTCTAGAGCTAAAGAGAAACTCAAAGCGAGAACTGGCATCCAGCATAGGTCCTGAGGAGCCATGCAGAAAGAGAGGCATGCAGCAGCTTCTATGAGTTCTAAGTCGCTGCTCTGCTTTCTATTAAAGGAAACACCCTTGTGAGGACACCTAGCCCCCACGAGTGTGCATCATTTTCCCTCCAAGGTCACTGAGTACCTCCAGGCCCCTGTGGGCCAGCTGAGCAAAGTCGAAGCCCATTCGTCTGTCCCTCGGGTGCTCTCTGTGCGTGCCATGTGATGGGAACCCGCTGCAAGTTCCTTGCGGAGAGCTACGTTTCCAGAGCCCATGATCATCCTCAAGACCACATATTTGGTGAGTCCGAAGTGCCCAGGAAGTCGTTGTCAGGGCCCACGTGTGAGCTGCCATGAGAAAACCCTCTGCTTTGAAAACGTCGAGGACCTCGTACCTGAAGTCGCTCTGCTCCAGGAGAGAGTCAGCGTGTTACTGTGTTGTGTTGCTAACGGGACGCCCAGCATGAACACGTTCCTGGAGGGAGGGCCCTGATTTGCCTTGAGGAAGGAGAGACGTGCAGCAGTATTCGTGAAGCCGTGGCCTCTGCTCTGCATACCTTTAGGGGCAGCATTGTTTTCTGGACACCTAGGGTGCTCGAGTGGGCACCCTTTTCCAAGCAGGAACACTGACTACCCACAGGCCCCCCTGGGTCTGCTAAGCAACCTCCAGGCCCGAAGACCTTTGGAGCCACTCTGTTCGTATGCTGAGTGTAGGGAAACGCACTGCACACTCTTTTGGAGCAGTTTAATTTCCCCAGCACTCTCTCACGTCCCCGAGCACCGATCTCGCACATCCCACATGCCTCGAAGTCTTTTGCACTGCCCCAGTCTGAGCTGCACTGAGAGCAACCCTTGGCTTCGCATTTCCATCTAGGACCTCCTGCCTGAAGTCACCCTGCCTCCAGGAGACAGTTGGCTTGCGTTCTTGCTACAATGGAAGCCCTGATCTTCCTGGGGCACTCCAGGGTTCTGAATAGCCACAAGCCCTCAGGCGTACTAAGGGCAGTCCTTGGTGGAGCCATTTCGCGTGATGCGGGACACCCGACTTCGAGAAATTGATTCAGGGAAGGAAGCACAGTGTATCCTGTATCTCTTTTGTCTTGTTGGAAACCACAGGGATATAGGCTGCGTGTGCCCATGGAAATGGGGCCCTGTTGGAACTAGCCTTGCTTTTCCAATTTGAAGGCTTCGCTCATGCTGCCTTGAAGCTACCTGACACTTCCCAGCTGTTTACAGGCCTGTGAACACTGTAACAATGCTTCTGGGAAGAAAACGAGTTTGCTCTGTCTGGAGAAGGTGCTTCCTTGGTTGTGGTGGTGTTCCGCCTGACACGCTCTAGAGCTAAAGAGAAACTCAAAGCGAGAACTGGCATCCAGCTTAGGCCCTGAGTAGCCGTGCAGAAAGGGAGGCATGCAGCAGCTTCCATGAGTTCTAAGTCGCTGCTCTGCTTTCTATTAAAGGAAACACCCTTGTGAGGACACCTAGCCCCCACGAGTGTACATCATTTTACCACCAAGGTCACTGAGTACCTCCAGGCCCCTGTGGGCCTGCTGAGCACAGTCGAAGCCCATTCGTAAGTCCCTCGGATGCTCTCTGTGCGTGCCAAGTGATGGGAACCCTCTGCACGTTCCTTGCGGAGAGCTACGTTTCCAGAGCCCATGATCATCCTCAAGACCACATATTTGGTGAGTCCGAAGTGCCCAGGAAGTCTTTGTCAGGGCCCACGTGTGAGCTGCCATGAGAAAACCCTCTGCTTTGAAAACGTCGAGAACCTCGTACCTGAAGTCGCTCTGCTCCAGGAGAGAGTCAGCGTGTTACTGTTTTGTGTTGCTAACGGGACGCCCAGCATGAACACGTTCCTGGAGGGAGGGCCCTGATTTGCCTTGCGGAAGGAGAGGCGTGCAGCAGTATTCGTGAAGCCGTGGCCTCTGCTCTGCATACCTTTAGGGGCAGCATAGTTTTCTGAACACCTAGGGAGCTCGAGTGGGCACCCTTTTCCAAGCAGGAACACTGACTACCCTCAGGCCCCCCTGGGTCTTCTAAGCAACCTTCAGGCCCGAAGCCCTTTGGAGCCACTCTGTGTGTATGCTGAGTGTAGGGAAACGCACTGCACACTATTTTGGAGCAGCTTAATTTCCCCAGCACTCCCTCACGTCCCCGAGCACCGATCTGGCACATCCCACACCCCTCGAAGAGTTTTGCTCTACCCCAGTCTGAGCTGCACTGAGAGCAACCCTTGGCTTCGCATTTCCATCTAGGACCTCCTGCCTGAAGTCACCCTGCCTCCAGGAGACAGTTGGTTTGCGTTCTTGCTACAATGGAAGCCCTGATCTTCCTGGGGCACTCCAGGGTTCTGAATAGCCACAAGCCCTCAGGCGTTCTAAGGGCAGTCCTTGGTGGAGGCAGTTCGCGTGATGCGTGACACCCGACTTCGAGAAATTGATTCAGGGAAGGAAGCACAGTGTATCCTGTGTCTCTTTTGTCTTGATGGAAACCACAGGGATATAGGCTGCGTGTGCCCATGGAAATGGGGCCCTGATGGAACTAGCCTTGCTTTTCCCATTTGAAGGCTGCGCTCATGCTGCCTTGAAGCTACCTGACACTTCCCTGCTGTTGACAGGGCTGTAAACACTGTATCAATGCTTCTGGGAAGAAAACGAGTTTGCTCTGTCTGGAGAAGGTGCTTCCTTGGCTGTGGTGGTGTTCTGCCTGACACGCTCTAGAGCTAAAGAGAAACTCAAAGCGAGAACTGGCATCCAGCATAGGCCCTGAGGAGCCATGCAGAAAGAGAGGCATGCAGCAGCTTCTATGAGTTCTAAGTCGCTGCTCTGCTTTCTATTAAAGGAAACACCCTTGTGAGGACACCTAGCCCCCACGAGTGTGCATCATTTTCCCTCCAAGGTCACTGAGTACCTCCAGGCCCCTGTGGGCCAGCTGAGCAAAGTCGAAGCCCATTCGTCTGTCCCTCGGGTGCTCTCTGTGCGTGCCATGTGATGGGAACCCGCTGCAAGTTCCTTGCGGAGAGCTACGTTTCCAGAGCCCATGATCATCCTCAAGACCACATATTTGGTGAGTCCGAAGTGCCCAGGAAGTCGTTGTCAGGGCCCAGGTGTGAGCTGCCATGAGAAAACCCTCTGCTTTGAAAACGTCGAGGACCTCGTACCTGAAGTCGCTCTGCTCCAGGAGAGAGTCAGCGTGTTACTGTGTTGTGTTGCTAACGGGACGCCCAGCATGAACACGTTCCTGGAGGGAGGGCCCTGATTTGCCTTGAGGAAGGAGAGACGTGCAGCAGTATTCGTGAAGCCGTGGCCTCTGCTCTGCATACCTTTAGGGGCAGCATAGTTTTCTGGACACCTAGGGTGCTCGAGTGGGCACCCTTTTCCAAGCAGGAACACTGACTACCCACAGGCCCCCCTGGGTCTGCTAAGCAACCTCCAGGCCCGAAGAACTTTGGAGCCACTCTGTGTGTATGCCGAGTGTAGGGAAACGCACTGCACACTCTTTTGGAGCAGCTCACTTTCCCCAGCACTCCCTCACGTCCCCGAGCACCGATCTCGCACATCCCACATCTTCGAAGTCTTTTGCACTGCCCCAGTCTGAGCTGCACTGAGAGCAACCCTTGGCTTCGCATTTCCATCTAGGACCTCCTGCCTGAAGTCACCCTGCCTCCAGGAGACAGTTGGCTTGCATTCTTGCTACAATGGAAGCCCTGATCTTCCTGGGGCACTCCAGGGTTCTGAATAGCCACAAGCCCTCAGGCGTACTAAGGGCAGTCCTTGGTGGAGGCAGTTCGCGTGATGCGGGACACCCGACTTCGAGAAATTGATTCAGGGAAGGAAGCACAGTGTATCCTGTGTCTCTTTTGTCTTGTTGGAAACCACAGGGATATAGGCTGCGTGTGCCCAAGGAAATGGGGCCCTGATGGAACTAGCCTTGCTTTTCCCATTTGAAGGCTGCGCTCATGCTGCCTTGAAGCTACCTGACACTTCCCTGCTGTTGACAGGCCTGTGAACTCTGTAACAATGCTTCTGGGAAGAAAACGAGTTTGCTCTTCTTGAGAAGGTGCTTCCTTGGCTGTGGTGGTGTTCCGCCTTACACGCTCTAGATCTAAAGAGAAACTCAAAGCGAGAACTGGCATCCAGCTTAGGCCCTGAGTAGCCGTGCAGAAAGGGAGGCATGCAGCAGCTTCCATGAGTTCTAAGTCGCTGCTCTGCTTTCTATTAAAGGAAACACCCTTGTGAGGACACCTAGCCCCCACGACTGTGCATCATTTTACCTCCAAGGTCACTGAGTACCTCCAGGCCCCTGTGGGCCTGCTGAGCAAAGTCGAAGCCCATTCGTAAGTCCCTCGGATTCTCTCTGTGCGTGCCAAGTGATGGGAACCCTCTGCAAGTTCCTTGCGGAGAGCTACGTTTCCAGAGACCATGATCATCCTCAAGACAGCATATTTGGTGACTCCGAAGCGCCCAGGAAGTCTTTGTCAGGGCCCACGTGTGAGCTGCTATGAGCAAACCCTCTCCTTTGAAAACGTCGAGGACCACGTACCTGAAGTCGCTCTGCTCCAGGAGAGAGTCAGCGTGTTACTGTGTTGTGTTGCTAACGGGACGCCCAGCATGAACACGTTCCTGGAGGGAGGGCCCTGATTTGCCTTGCGGAAGGAGAGGCGTGCAGCAGTATTCGTGAAGCCGTGGCCTCTGCTCTGCATACCTTTAGGGGCAGCATTGTTTTCTGGACACCTAGGGTGCTCGAGTGGTCACCCTTTTCCAAGCAGGAACACTGACTACCCACAGGCCCCCCTGGGTCTGCTAAGCAACCTCCAGGCCCGAAGCCCTTTGGAGCCACTCTGTTCGTATGCTGAGTGTAGGGAAACGCACTGCACACTCTTTTGGAGCAGCTTAATTTCCCCAGCACTCCCTCACGGCCCCGAGCACCGATCTCGCACATCCCACATGCCTCGAAGTCTTTTGCACTGCCCCAGTCTGAGCTGCACTGAGAGCAACCCTTGGCTTCGCATTTCCATCTAGGACCTCCTGCCTGAAGTCACCCTGCCTCCAGGAGACAGTTGGCTTGCGTTCTTGCTACAATGGAAGCCCTGATCTTCCTGGGGCACTCCAGGCTTCTGAATAGCCACAAGCCCTCAGGCGTACTAAGGGCAGTCCTTGGTGGAGGCAGTTCGCGTGATGCGTGACACCCGACTTCGAGAAATTGATTCAGGGAAGGAAGCACAGTGTAACCTGTGTCTCTTTTGTCTTGTTGGAAACCACATGGATATAGGCTGCGTCTGCCCATGGAAATGGGGCCCTGTTGGAACTAGCCTTGCTTTTCCAATTTGAAGGCTTCGCTCATGCTGCCTTGAAGCTACCTGACACTTCCCTGCTGTTGACAGGCCTGTGAACCCTGTAACAATGCTTCTGGGAAGAAAACGAGTTTGCTCTGTCTGGAGAAGGTGCTTCCTTGGCTGTGGTGGTGTTCCGCCTGACACGCTCTAGAGCTAAAGAGAAACTCAAAGCGAGAACTGGCATCCAGCTTAGGCCCTGAGTAGCCGTGCAGAAAGGGAGGCATGCAGCAGCTTCCATGAGTTCTAAGTCGCTGCTCTGCTTTCTATTAAAGGAAACACCCTTGTGAGGACACCTAGCCCCCACGAGTGTGCATCATTTTACCTCCAAGGTCACTGAGTACCTCCAGGCCCCTGTGGGCCTGCTGAGCAAAGTCGAAGCCCATTCGTCGGTCCCTCGGGTGCTCTCTGTGCGTGCCATGTGATGGGAACCCGCTGCAAGTTCCTTGCGGAGAGCTACGTTTCCAGAGCCCATGATCATCCTCAAGACCACATATTTGGTGAGTCCGAAGTGCCCAGGAAGTCTTTGTCAGGGCCCACGTGTGAGCTGCCATGAGAAAACCCTCTGCTTTGAAAACGTCGAGGACCTCGTACCTGAAGTCGCTCTGCTCCAGGAGAGAGTCAGCGTGTTACTGTGTTGTGTTGCTAACGGGACGCCCAGCATGAACACGTTCCTGGAGGGAGGGCCCTGATTTGCCTTGCGGAAGGAGAGGCGTGCAGCAGTATTCGTGAAGCCGTGGCCTCTGCTCTGCATACCTTTAGGGGCAGCATAATTTTCTGGACACGTAGGGAGCTCGAGAGGGCACCCTATTCCAAGCAGGAACACTGACTACCCACAGGCCCCCCTGGGTCTGCTAAGCAACGTCCAGGCCCGAAGACCTTTGGAGCCACTCTGTGTGTATGCCGAGTGTAGGGAAACGCACTGCACACTCTTTTGGAGCATCTCAATTTCCCCAGCACTCCCCCACGTCCCCGAGCACCGATCTCGCACATCCCACATATTCGAAGTCTTTTGCACTGTCCCAGTATGAGCTGCACTGAGAGCAACCCTTGGCTTCGGATTTCCATCTAGGACCTCCTGCCTGAAGTCACCCTGCCTCCAGGAGACAGTTGGCTTGCGTTCTTGCTACAATGGAAGCCCTGATCTTCCTGGGGCACTCCAGGGTTCTGAATAGCCACAAGCCCTCAGGCGTACTAAGGGCAGTCCTTGGTGGAGGCAGTTCGCGTGATGCGGGACACCCGACTTCGAGAAATTGATTCAGGGAAGGAAGCACAGTGTAACCTGTGTCTCTTTTGTCTTGTTGGAAACCACAGGGATATAGGCTGCGTGTGCCCATGGAAATGGGGCCCTGTTGGAAGTAGCCTTGCTTTTCCAATTTGAAGGCTTCGCTCATGCTGCCTTGAAGCTACCTGATACTTCCCTGGTGTTGACAGGCCTGTGAACCTTGTAACAATGCTTCTGGGAAGAAAACGAGTTTGCTCTGTCTGGAGAAGGTGCTTCCTTGGCTGTGGTGGTGTTCCGCCTGACACGCTCTAGAGCTAAAGAGAAACTCAAAGCGAGAACTGGCATCCAGCTTAGGCCCTGAGTAGCCGTGCAGAAAGGGAGGCATGCAGCAGCTTCCATGAGTTCTAAGTCGCTGCTCTGCTTTCTATTCAAGGAAACACCCTTGTGAGGACACCTAGCCCCCACGAGTGTGCATCATTTTACCTCCAAGGTCACTGAGTACCTCCAGGCCCCTGTGGGCCTGCTGAGCAAAGTCGAAGCCCATTCGTAAGTCCCTCGGATTCTCTCTGTGCGTGCCAAGTGATGGGAACCCTCTGCAAGTTCCTTGCGGAGAGCTACGTTTCCAGAGACCATGATCATCCTCAAGACAGCATATTTGGTGACTCCGAAGCGCCCAGGAAGTCTTTGTCAGGGCCCACGTGTGAGCTGCTATGAGCAAACCCTCTCCTTTGAAAACGTCGAGGACCACGTACCTGAAGTCGCTCTGCTCCAGGAGAGAGTCAGCGTGTTACTGTGTTGTGTTGCTAACGGGACGCCCAGCATGAACACGTTCCTGGAGGGAGGGCCCTGATTTGCCTTGCGGAAGGAGAGGCGTGCAGCAGTATTCGTGAAGCCGTGGCCTCTGCTCTGCATACCTTTAGGGGCAGCATTGTTTTCTGGACACCTAGGGTGCTCGAGTGGGCACCCTTTTCCAAGCAGGAACACTGACTACCCACAGGCCCCCCTGGGTCTGCTAAGCAACCTCCAGGCCCGAAGCCCTTTGGAGCCACTCTGTGTGTATGCTGAGTGTAGGGAAACGCACTGCACACTCTTTTGGAGCAGCTTAATTTCCCCAGCACTCCCTCACGGCCCCGAGCACCGATCTCGCACATCCCACATGCCTCGAAGTCTTTTGCACTGCCCCAGTCTGAGCTGCACTGAGAGCAACCCTTGGCTTCGCATTTCCATCTAGGACCTCCTGCCTGAAGTCACCCTGCCTCCAGGAGACAGTTGGCTTGCGTTCTTGCTACAATGGAAGCCCTGATCTTCCTGGGGCACTCCAGGGTTCTGAATAGCCACAAGCCCTCAGGCGTACTAAGGGCAGTCCTTGGTGGAGGCAGTTCGCGTGATGCGTGACACCCGACTTCGAGAAATTGATTCAGGGAAGGAAGCACAGTGTAACCTGTGTCTCTTTTGTCTTGTTGGAAACCACATGGATATAGGCTGCGTCTGCCCATGGAAATGGGGCCCTGTTGGAACTAGCCTTGCTTTTCCAATTTGAAGGCTTCGCTCATGCTGCCTTGAAGCTACCTGACACTTCCCTGCTGTTGACAGGCCTGTGAACCCTGTAACAATGCTTCTGGGAAGAAAACGAGTTTGCTCTGTCTGGAGAAGGTGCTTCCTTGGCTGTGGTGGTGTTCCGCCTGACACGCTCTAGAGCTAAAGAGAAACTCAAAGCGAGAACTGGCATCCAGCTTAGGCCCTGAGTAGCCGTGCAGAAAGGGAGGCATGCAGCAGCTTCCATGAGTTCTAAGTCGCTGCTCTGCTTTCTATTAAAGGAAACACCCTTGTGAGGACACCTAGCCCCCACGAGTGTGCATCATTTTACCTCCAAGGTCACTGAGTACCTCCAGGCCCCTGTGGGCCTGCTGAGCAAAGTCGAAGCCCATTCGTCGGTCCCTCGGGTGCTCTCTGTGCGTGCCATGTGATGGGATCCCGCTGCAAGTTCCTTGCGGAGAGCTACGTTTCCAGAGCCCATGATCATCCTCAAGACCACATATTTGGTGAGTCCGAAGTGCCCAGGAAGTCTTTGTCAGGGCCCACGTGTGAGCTGCCACGAGAAAACCCTCTGCTTTGAAAACGTCGAGGACCTCGTACCTGAAGTCGCTCTGCTCCAGGAGAGAGTCAGCGTGTTACTGTGTTGTGTTGCTGACGCGACGCCCAGCATGAACACGTTCCTGGAGGGAGGGCCCTGATTTGCCTTGCGGAAGGAGAGGCGTGCAGCATTATTCGTGAAGCCGTGGCCTCTGCTCTGCATACCTTTAGGGGCAGCATAGTTTTCTGGACACCTAGGGAGCTCGAGTGGGCACCCTTTTCCAAGCAGGAACACTGACTACCCACAGGCCCCCCTGGGTCTGCTAAGCAACCTCCAGGCCCGAAGCCCTTTGGAGCCACTCTGTGTGTATGCTGAGTGTAGGGAAACGCACTGCACACTCTTCTGGAGCAGCTTAATTTCCCCAGCACTCCCTCACGTCCCCGAGCACCGATCTCGCACATCCCACGTGCCTCGAAATCTTTTGCACTGCCCCATTCTGAGCTGAACTGAGAGCAACCCTTGGCTTCGCATTTCCATCTAGGACCTCCTGCCTGAAGTCACCCTGCCTCCAGGAGACAGTTGGCTTGCATTCTTGCTACAATGGAAGCCCTGATCTTCCTGGGGCACTCCAGGGCTCTGAATAGCCACAAGCCCTCTGGCGTACTAAGGGCAGTCCTTGGTGGAGGCAGTTCGCGTGATGCGGGACACCCGACTTCGAGAAATTGATTCAGGGAAGGAAGCACAGTGTATCCTGTGTCTCTTTTGTCTTGATGGAAACCACAGGGATATAGGCTGCGTGTGCCCATGGAAATGGGGCCCTGATGGAACTAGCCTTGCTTTTCCCATTTGAAGGCTGCGCTCATGCTGCCTTGAAGCTACCTGACACTTCCCTGCTGTTGACAGGGCTGTAAACACTGTATCAATGCTTCTGGGAAGAAAACGAGTTTGCTCTGTCTGGAGAAGGTGCTTCCTTGGCTGTGGTGGTGTTCTGCCTGACACGCTCTAGAGCTAAAGAGAAACTCAAAGCGAGAACTGGCATCCAGCATAGGCCCTGAGGAGCCATGCAGAAAGAGAGGCATGCAGCAGCTTCTATGAGTTCTAAGTCGCTGCTCTGCTTTCTATTAAAGGAAACACCCTTGTGAGGACACCTAGCCCCCACGAGTGTGCATCATTTTCCCTCCAAGGTCACTGAGTACCTCCAGGCCCCTGTGGGCCAGCTGAGCAAAGTCGAAGCCCATTCGTCTGTCCCTCGGGTGCTCTCTGTGCGTGCCATGTGATGGGAACCCGCTGCAAGTTCCTTGCGGAGAGCTACGTTTCCAGAGCCCATGATCATCCTCAAGACCACATATTTGGTGAGTCCGAAGTGCCCAGGAAGTCGTTGTCAGGGCCCAGGTGTGAGCTGCCATGAGAAAACCCTCTGCTTTGAAAACGTCGAGGACCTCGTACCTGAAGTCGCTCTGCTCCAGGAGAGAGTCAGCGTGTTACTGTGTTGTGTTGCTAACGGGACGCCCAGCATGAACACGTTCCTGGAGGGAGGGCCCTGATTTGCCTTGAGGAAGGAGAGACGTGCAGCAGTATTCGTGAAGCCGTGGCCTCTGCTCTGCATACCTTTAGGGGCAGCATAGTTTTCTGGACACCTAGGGTGCTCGAGTGGGCACCCTTTTCCAAGCAGGAACACTGACTACCCACAGGCCCCCCTGGGTCTGCTAAGCAACCTCCAGGCCCGAAGAACTTTGGAGCCACTCTGTGTGTATGCCGAGTGTAGGGAAACGCACTGCACACTCTTTTGGAGCAGCTCACTTTCCCCAGCACTCCCTCACGTCCCCGAGCACCGATCTCGCACATCCCACATCTTCGAAGTCTTTTGCACTGCCCCAGTCTGAGCTGCACTGAGAGCAACCCTTGGCTTCGCATTTCCATCTAGGACTTCCTGCCTGAAGTCACCCTGCCTCCAGGAGACAGTTGGCTTGCATTCTTGCTACAATGGAAGCCCTGATCTTCCTGGGGCACTCCAGGGTTCTGAATAGCCACAAGCCCTCAGGCGTACTAAGGGCAGTCCTTGGTGGAGGCAGTTCGCGTGATGCGGGACACCCGACTTCGAGAAATTGATTCAGGGAAGGAAGCACAGTGTATCCTGTGTCTCTTTTGTCTTGTTGGAAACCACAGGGATATAGGCTGCGTGTGCCCAAGGAAATGGGGCCCTGATGGAACTAGCCTTGCTTTTCCCATTTGAAGGCTGCGCTCATGCTGCCTTGAAGCTACCTGACACTTCCCTGCTGTTGACAGGCCTGTGAACTCTGTAACAATGCTTCTGGGAAGAAAACGAGTTTGCTCTTCTTGAGAAGGTGCTTCCTTGGCTGTGGTGGTGTTCCGCCTTACACGCTCTAGATCTAAAGAGAAACTCAAAGCGAGAACTGGCATCCAGCTTAGGCCCTGAGTAGCCGTGCAGAAAGGGAGGCATGCAGCAGCTTCCATGAGTTCTAAGTCGCTGCTCTGCTTTCTATTAAAGGAAACACCCTTGTGAGGACACCTAGCCCCCACGACTGTGCATCATTTTACCTCCAAGGTCACTGAGTACCTCCAGGCCCCTGTGGGCCTGCTGAGCAAAGTCGAAGCCCATTCGTAAGTCCCTCGGATTCTCTCTGTGCGTGCCAAGTGATGGGAACCCTCTGCAAGTTCCTTGCGGAGAGCTACGTTTCCAGAGACCATGATCATCCTCAAGACAGCATATTTGGTGACTCCGAAGCGCCCAGGAAGTCTTTGTCAGGGCCCACGTGTGAGCTGCTATGAGCAAACCCTCTCCTTTGAAAACGTCGAGGACCACGTACCTGAAGTCGCTCTGCTCCAGGAGAGAGTCAGCGTGTTACTGTGTTGTGTTGCTAACGGGACGCCCAGCATGAACACGTTCCTGGAGGGAGGGCCCTGATTTGCCTTGCGGAAGGAGAGGCGTGCAGCAGTATTCGTGAAGCCGTGGCCTCTGCTCTGCATACCTTTAGGGGCAGCATTGTTTTCTGGACACCTAGGGTGCTCGAGTGGTCACCCTTTTCCAAGCAGGAACACTGACTACCCACAGGCCCCCCTGGGTCTGCTAAGCAACCTCCAGGCCCGAAGCCCTTTGGAGCCACTCTGTTCGTATGCTGAGTGTAGGGAAACGCACTGCACACTCTTTTGGAGCAGCTTAATTTCCCCAGCACTCCCTCACGTCCCCGAGCACCGATCTCGCACATCCCACATGCCTCGAAGTCTTTTGCACTGCCCCAGTCTGAGCTGCACTGAGAGCAACCCTTGGCTTCGCATTTCCATCTAGGACCTCCTGCCTGAAGTCACCCTGCCTCCAGGAGACAGTTGGCTTGCGTTCTTGCTACAATGGAAGCCCTGATCTTCCTGGGGCACTCCAGGGTTCTGAATAGCCACAAGCCCTCAGGCGTACTAAGGGCAGTCCTTGGTGGAGGCAGTTCGCGTGATGCGTGACACCCGACTTCGAGAAATTGATTCAGGGAAGGAAGCACAGTGTAACCTGTGTCTCTTTTGTCTTGTTGGAAACCACAGGGATATAGGCTGCGTCTGCCCATGGAAATGGGGCCCTGTTGGAACTAGCCTTGCTTTTCCAATTTGAAGGCTTCGCTCATGCTGCCTTGAAGCTACCTGACACTTCCCTGCTGTTGACAGGCCTGTGAACCCTGTAACAATGCTTCTGGGAAGAAAACGAGTTTGCTCTGTCTGGAGAAGGTGCTTCCTTGGCTGTGGTGGTGTTCCGCCTGACACGCTCTAGAGCTAAAGAGAAACTCAAAGCGAGAACTGGCATCCAGCTTAGGCCCTGAGTAGCCGTGCAGAAAGGGAGGCATGCAGCAGCTTCCATGAGTTCTAAGTCGCTGCTCTGCTTTCTATTAAAGGAAACACCCTTGTGAGGACACCTAGCCCCCACGAGTGTGCATCATTTTCCCTCCAAGGTCACTGAGTACCTCCAGGCCCCTGTGGGCCTGCTGAGCAAAGTCGAAGCCCATTCGTCTGTCCCTCGGGTGCTCTCTGTGCGTGCCATGTGATGGGAACCCGCTGCAAGTTCCTTGCGGAGAGCTACGTTTCCAGAGCCCATGATCATCCTCAAGACCACATATTTGGTGAGTCCGAAGTGCCCAGGAAGTCTTTGTCAGGGCCCACGTGTGAGCTGCCATGAGAAAACCCTCTGCTTTGAAAACGTCGAGGACCTCGTACCTGAAGTCGCTCTGCTCCAGGAGAGAGTCAGCGTGTTACTGTGTTGTGTTGCTAACGGGACGCCCAGCATGAACACGTTCCTGGAGGGAGGGCCCTGATTTGCCTTGCGGAAGGAGAGGCGTGCAGCAGTATTCGTGAAGCCGTGGCCTCTGCTCTGCATACCTTTAGGGGCAGCATAGTTTTCTGGACACCTAGGGGGCTCGAGTGGGCACCCTTTTCCAAGCAGTAACACTGACTACCCACAGGCCCCCCTGGGTCTGCTAAGCAACCTCCAGGCCCGAAGACCTTTGGAGCCACTCTGTGTGTATGCCGAGTGTAGTGAAACGCACTGCACACTCTTTTGGAGCTACTTACTTTCCCCAGCACTCCCTCACGTCCCCGAGCACCGATCTCGCACATCCCACATCTTCGAAGTCTTTTGCACTGCCCCAGTCTGAGCTGCACTGAGAGCAACCCTTGGCTTCGCATTTCCATCTAGGACCTCCTGCCTGAAGTCACCCTGCCTCCAGGAGACAGTTGGCTTGCATTCTTGCTACAATGGAAGCCCTGATCTTCCTGGGGCACTCCAGGGTTCTGAATAGCCACAAGCCCTCAGGCGTACTAAGGGCAGTCCTTGGTGGAGGCAGTTCGCGTGATGCGGGACACCCGACTTCGAGAAATTGATTCAGGGAAGGAAGCACAGTGTATCCTGTGTCTCTTTTGTCTTGTTGGAAACCACAGGGATATAGGCTGCGTGTGCCCAAGGAAATGGGGCCCTGATGGAACTAGCCTTGCTTTTCCCATTTGAAGGCTGCGCTCATGCTGCCTTGAAGCTACCTGACACTTCCCTGCTGTTGACAGGCCTGTAAACCCTGTAACAATGCTTCTGGGAAGAAAACGAGTTTGCTCTGTCTGGAGAAGGTGCTTCCTTGGCTGTGGTGGTGTTCCGCCTTACACGCTCTAGAGCTAAAGAGAAACTCAAAGCGAGAACTGGCATCCAGCTTAGGCCCTGAGTAGCCGTGCAGAAAGGGAGGCATGCAGCAGCTTCCATGAGTTCTAAGTCGCTGCTCTGCTTTCTATTAAAGGAAACACCCTTGTGAGGACACCTAGCCCCCACGACTGTGCATCATTTTACCTCCAAGGTCACTGAGTACCTCCAGGCCCCTGTGGGCCTGCTGAGCAAAGTCGAAGCCCATTCGTAAGTCCCTCGGATTCTCTCTGTGCGTGCCAAGTGATGGGAACCCTCTGCAAGTTCCTTGCGGAGAGCTACGTTTCCAGAGCCCATGATCATCCTCAAGACCACATATTTGGTGAGTCCGAAGTGCCCAGGAAGTCTTTGTCAGGGCCCACGTGTGAGCTGCTATGAGCAAACCCTCTCCTTTGAAAACGTCGAGGACCTCGTACCTGAAGTCGCTCTGCTCCAGGAGAGAGTCAGCGTGTTACTGTGTTGTGTTGCTAACGGGACGCCCAGCATGAACACGTTCCTGGAGGGAGGGCCCTGATTTGCCTTGCGGAAGGAGAGGCGTGCAGCATTATTCGTGAAGCCGTGGCCTCTGCTCTGCATACCTTTAGGGGCAGCATTGTTTTCTGGACACCTAGGGTGCTCGAGTGGTCACCCTTTTCCAAGCAGGAACACTGACTACCCACAGGCCCCCCTGGGTCTGCTAAGCAACCTCCAGGCCCGAAGCCCTTTGGAGCCACTCTGTGTGTATGCTGAGTGTAGGGAAACGCACTGCACACTCTTCTGGAGCAGCTTAATTTCCCCAGCACTCCCTCACGTCCCCGAGCACCGATCTCGCACATCCCACATCCCTCGAAGTCTTTTGCACTGCTCCAGTCTGAGCTGCACTGAGAGCAACCCTTGGCTTCGCATTTCCATCTAGGACCTCCTCCCTGAAGTCACCCTGCCTCCAGGAGACAGTTGGCTTGCGTTCTTGCTACAATGGAAGCCCTGAGCTTCCTGCGGCACTCCAGGGTTCTGAATAGCCACAAGCCCTCAGGCGTACTAAGGGCAGTCCTTGGTGGAGGCAGTTCGCGTGATGCGGGACACCCGACTTCGAGAAATTGATTCAGGGAAGGAAGCAGAGTGTATCCTGTGTCTCTTTTGTCTTGTTGGAAACCACAGGGATATAGACTGCGTGTGCCCAAGGAAATGGGGCCCTGATGGAACTAGCCTTGCTTTTCCCATTTGAAGGCTGCGCTCATGCTGCCTTGAAGCTACCTGACACTTCCCTGCTGTTGACAGGGCTGTAAACACTGTATCAATGCTTCTGGGAAGAAAACAGGTTTGCTCTGCCTGGAGAAGGTGCTTCCTTGGCTGTGGTGGTGTTCTGCCTGACACGCTCTAGAGCTAAAGAGAAACTCAAAGCGAGAACTGGCATCAAGCTTAGGTCCTGAGTAGCCGTGCAGAAAGGGAGGCATGCAGCTGCTTCCATGAGTTCTAAGTCGTTGCTCTGCTTTCTATTAAAGGAAACACCCTTGTGAGGACACCTAGCCCCCACGAGTGTGCATCATTTTCCCTCCAAAGTCACTGAGTACCTCCAGGCCCCTGTGGGCCTGCTGAGCAAAGTCGAAGCCCATTCTTCTGTCCCTCGGGTGCTCTCTGTGCGTGCCAAGTGATGGGAACCCTCTGCAAGTTCCTTGCGGAGAGCTACGTTTCCACAGCCCTTGATCATCCTCAAGACAACATATTTGGTGACTCCGCAGCGCCCAGGAAGTCTTTGTCAGGGCCCACGTGTGAGCTGCTATGAGCAAACCCTCTCCTTTGAAAACGTCGAGGACCTCGTACCTGAAGTCGCTCTTCTCCAGGAGAGAGTCAGCGTGTTACTGTGTTGTGTTGCTTACGGGACGCCCAGCATGAACACGTTCCTGGAGGGAGGGCCCTGATTTGCCGTGCGGAAGGAGAGGTGTGCAGCAGTTTTTCTGAAACCGTGGCCTCTGCTCTGCATACCTTTAGGGGCAGCATAGTTTTCTGGGCACCTAGGAGGCTGACGTGGGCACCCTTTTCCCGGCAGGAACACTGACTACCCACAGGCCCCCCTGGGTCTGCTAAGCAACCTCCAGGCCCGAAGCCCTTTGGAGCCACTCTGTGTGTATGCCGAGTGTAGGGAAACGCACTGCACACTCCTTTGGAGCAGCTTAATTTCCCGAGCACTCCCTCACGTCCCCGAGCACCGATGTGGTACATCCCACATCCCTCGAAGTGTTTTGCACTGCCCCAGACTGAGCTGCACTGAGAGCAACCCTTGGCTTCGCATTTCCATCTAGGACCTCCTGCCTGAAGTCACCTGCCTCCAGGAGACAGTTGGCTTGCGTTCTTGTTGCAATTGAAGCCCTGAGTTTCCTGGGGCACTCCAGGGTTCTGAAGAGCCACAAGCCCTCAGGCGTACTAAGGGCAGTCCTTGGTGGAGGCAGTTCGCGTGATGCGGGACACCCGACTTCGAGAAATTGATTCAGGGAAGGAAGCACAGTGTATCCTGTGTCTCTTTTGTCTTGTTGGAAACCACAGGGATATAGGCTGCGTGTGCCCAAGGAAATGGGGCCCTGATGGAACTAGCCTTGCTTTTCCCATTTGAAGGCTGCGCTCATGCTGCCTTGAAGCTACCTGACACTTCCCTGCTGTTGACAGGCCAGTCAACCCTGTAACAGTGCTTCTGGGAAGAAAACGAGTTTGCTCTGTCTGGAGAAGGTGCTTCCTTGGCTGTGGTGGTGTTCCACCTGACACGCTCTAGAGCTAAAGAGAAACTCAAAGCGAGAACTGGCATCCAGCTGAGGCCCTGAGTAGCCGTGCAGAAAGGGAGGCATGCAGCAGCTTCCATGAGTTCTAAGTCGCTGCTCTGCTTTCTATTAAAGGAAACACCCTTGTGAGGACACCTAGCCCCCACGAGTGTGCATCATTTTCCCTCCAAGGTCACTGAGTACCTCCAGGCCCCTGTGGGCTGCTGAGCAAAGTCGAAGCCCATTCGTCGGTCCCTCGGGGGCTCTCTGTGCGTGCCAAAGTGATGCGAACCCGCTGCAAGTTCCTTGCGGAGAGCTACGTTTCCAGAGCCCATGATCATCCTCAAGACCACATATTTGGTGAGTCCGAAGTGCCCAGGAAGTCTTTGTCAGGGCCCACGTGTGAGCTGCCATGAGAAAACCCTCTGCTTTGAAAACGTCGAGGACCTCGTACCTGAAGTCGCTCTGCTCCAGGAGAGAGTCAGCTTGTTACTCTGTTGTGTTGCTAACGGGACGCCCAGCATGAACACGTTCCTGGAGGGAGGGCCCTGATTTGCGTTGCGGAAGGAGAGGCGTGCAGCATTATTCGTGAAGCCGTGGCCTCTGCTCTGCATACGTTTAGGGGCAGCATAGTTTTCTGGACACCAAGGGCGCTCGAGTGGGCACCCTTTTCCAAGCAGGAACACTGACTACCCACAGGCCCCCCTGGGTCTGCTAAGCCACCTCCAGGCCCGAAGCCCTTTGGAGACACTCTGTGTGTATGCCCAGTGTAGGGAAAGGCACTGCACACTCTTTTGGAGCAGCTTACTTTCCCCAGCACTCCCTCACGTCCCCGAGCACCGATCTGGTACATCCCACATCCCTCGAAGTGTTTTGCACTGCCCCAGACTGAGCTGCACTGAGAGCAACCCTTGGCTTCGCATTTCCATCTAGGACCTCCTGCCTGAAGTCACCCAGCCTCCAGGAGACAGTTGGCTTGCGTTCTTGCTGCAATTGAAGCCCTGATCTTCCTGGGGCACTCCAGGGTTCTGAATGGCCACAAGCCCTCAGGCGTTCTAAGGGCAGTCCTTGGTGGAGGCAGTTCGCGTGATGCGGGACACCCGACTTCGAGAAATTAATTCAGGGAAGGAAGCACAGTGTAACCTGTGTCTCTTATGTCTTGTTGGAAACCACATGGATATAGGCTGCGTGTGCCCATGGAAATGGGGCTCTGTTGGAACTAGCCTTGCTTTTCTAATTTGAAGGCTTCGCTCATGCTGCCTTGAAGCTACCTGACACTTCCCTGCTGTTGACAGGCCTGTGAACCCTGTAACAATGCTTCTGGGAAGAAAACGAGTTTGCTCTGTCTGGAGAAGGTGCTTCCTTGGCTGTGGTGGTGTTCCGCCTGACACGCTCTAGAGCTAAAGAGAAACTCAAAGCGAGAACTGGCATCCAGCTTAGGCCCTGAGTAGCCGTGCAGAAAGGGAGGCATGCAGCAGCTTCCATGAGTTCTAAGTCGCTGCTCTGCTTTCTATTAAAGGAAACACCCTTGTGAGGACACCTAGCCCCCACGAGTGTGCATCATTTTCCCTCCAAGGTCACTGAGTACCTCCAGGCCCCTGTGGGCCAGCTGAGCAAAGTCGAAGCCGATTCTTCGGTCCCTCGGGTGCTCTCTGTGCGTGCCATATGATGGGAACCCGCTGCAAGTTCCTTGCGGAGAGCTACGTTTCCAGAGCCCATGATCATCCTCAAGACCACATATTTGGTGAGTCCGAAGTGCCCAGGAAGTCTTTGTCAGGGACCACGTGTGACCTGCCATGAGAAAACCCTCTGTTTTGAAAACGTCGAGGACCTCGCACCTGAAGTCGCTCTGCTCCAGGAGAGAGTCAGCGTTTTACTGTGTTCTGTTGCTAACGGGACGCCCAGCATGAATACGTTCCTGGAGGGAGGGCCCTGATTAGCCATGCGGAAGGAGAGGAGTGCAGCAGTATTCGTGAAGCCGTGGCCTCTGCTCTGCATATCTTTAGGGGCAGCATAGTTTTCTGGGCACCTTGGGGGCTCGAGTGGGCACCCTTTTCCAAGCAGGAACACGGACTACCCTCAGGACCCCTGGGTCTGCTAAGCAACTTCCAGGCCCGAAGACCTTTGGAGCCACTCTGTGTGTATGCCGAGTGTAGGGAAACGCACTGCACACTCTTTTGGAGCAGCTCACTTTCCCCAGCACTCCCTCACGTCCCCGAGCACCGATCTCGCACATCCCACATGCCTCGAAGTCTCTTGCACTGCCCCAGTCTGAGCTGAACTGAGAGCAACCCTTGGCTTCGCATTTCCATCTAGGACCTCCTGCCTGAAGTCACCCTGCCTCCAGGAGACAGTTGGCTTGCGTTCTTGTTACAATGGAAGCCCTGATCTTCCTGGGGCACTCCAGGGTTCTGAATAGCCACAAGCCCTCAGGCGTACTAAGGGCAGTCCTTGGTGCAGGCAGTTCGCGTGATGTGGGACACCCGACTTCGAGAAATTGATTCAGGGAAGGAAGCACAGTGTATCCTGTGTCTCTTTTGTCATGTTGGAAACCACATTGATATAGGCTGCGTGTGCCCAAAGAAATTGGGTCCTGATGGAACTAGCCTTGCTTTTCCAATTTGAAGGCTTCGCTCATGATGCCTCGAAGCTACCTGACACTTCACTGCTGTTGACAGGGCTGTAAACCCTGTATCAATGCTCCTGGGAAGAAAACGAGTTTGCTCTGTCTGGAGAAGGTGCTTCCTTGGCTGTGGTGGTGTTCCGCCTGACACGCTGTAGAGCTAAAGAGAAACTCAAAGCGAGAACTGGCATCCAGCTTAGGCCCTGAGCAGCCGTGCAGAAAGAGAGGCATGCAGCAGCTTCCATGCGTTCTAAGTCGCTGCTCTGCTTTCTATTAAAGGAAACACCCTTGTGAGGACACCTAGCCCCCACGAGTGTGCATCATTTTCCCTCCAAGTTCACTGAGTACCTCCAGGCCCCTGTGGGCCTGCTGAGCAAAGTCGAAGCCCATTCGTCGGTCCCTCAGGTGCTCTCTGTGCGTGCCAAGTGATGGGAATCCGCTGCAAGTTCCTTGCGGAGAGCTACGTTTCCAGAGCCCATGATCATCCTCAAGACCACATATTTGGTGAGTCCGAAGTGCCCAGGAAGTCTTTGTCAGGGCCCTTGTGTGAGCTGCCATGAGAAAACCCTCTGCTTTGAAAACGTCGAGGACCTCGTACCTGAAGTCGCTCTGCTCCAGGAGAGAGTCAGCGTGTTACTGTGTTGTGTTGCTAACGGGACGACCAGCATGAACACGTTCTTGGAGGGAAGGCCCTGATTTGCCTTGCGGAAGGAGAGGCGTGCAGCAGTATTCGTGAAGCCGTGGCCTCTGCTCTGCATACCTTTAGGGGCAGCATAGTTTTCTGGACACCTTGGGGTCTCGAGTGGGCACCCTTTTCCAAGCAGGAACACTGACTACCCTCAGGCCCCCCTGGGTCTGCTAAGCAACGTCCAGGCCCGAAGCCCTTTGGAGCCACTCTGTGTGTATGCCGAGTGTAGTGAAACGCACTGCACACTCTTTTGGAGCTACTTACTTTCCCCAGCACTCCCTCACGTCCCCGAGCACCGATCTGGCACATCCCACAACCCTCGAAGTCTTTTGCACTGCTCCAGTCTGAGCTGCACTGAGAGCAACCCTTGGCTTCGCATTTCCATCTAGGACCTCCTTCCTGAAGTCACCCTGCGTCCAGGAGACAGTTGGCTTGCGTTTTTGCTACAATGGAAGCCCTGATCTTCCTGGGGCACTCCAGGGTTCTGAATAGCCACAAGCCCTCAGGCGTACTAAGGGCAGTCCTTGGTGGAGGCAGTTCGCGTGATGCGGGACACCCGACTTCGAGAAATTGATTCAGGGAAGGAAGCACAGTGTAACCTGTGTCTCTTTTGTCTTGTTGGAAACCACAGGGATATAGGCTGCGTGTGCCCATGGAAATGGGGCCCTGTTGGAACTAGCCTTGCTTTTCCAATTTGAAGGCTTCGCTCATGCTGCCTTGAAGCTACCTGACATTTCCCTGCTGTTGACAGGCCTGTGAACCCTGTAACAATGCTTCTGGGAAGAAAACGAGTTTGCTCTGTCTGGAGAAGGTGCTTCCTTGGCTGTGGTGGTGTTCCGCCTGACACGCTCTAGAGCTAAAGAGAAACTCAAAGCGAGAACTGGCATCCAGCTTAGGCCCTGAGTAGCCGTGCAGAAAGGGAGGCATGCAGCAGCTTCCATGAGTTCTAAGTCGCTGCTCTGCTTTTGTTAAAGTAAACACCCATGTGAGGACACCTAGCCCCCACGAGTGTGCATCATTTTCCCTCCAAGGTCACTGAGTACCTCCAGGCCCCTGTGGGCCAGCTGAGCAAAGTCGAAGCCCATTCGTCGGTCCCTCGGGTGCACTCTGTGCGTGCCATGTGATGGGAACCCGCTGCAAGTTCCTTGCGGAGAGCTACGTTTCCAGAGCCCATGATCATCCTCAAGACCACATATTTGGTGAGTCCGAAGTGCCCGGGAAGTATTTGTCAAGGCCCACGTGTGAGCTGGCATGAGAAAACCCTCTGCTTTGAAAACGTCGAGGACCTGGTACCTGAAGTCGCTCTGCTCCAGAAGAGAGTCAGCGTGTTACTGTGTTGTGTTGCTAACGGGACGCCCAGCATGAACACGTTCCTGGAGGGAGGGCCCTGATTTGACTTGCAGAAGGAGAGGCGTGCAGCAGTATTCGTGAAGCCGTGGCCTCTGCTCTGCATTCCTTTAGGGGCAGCATAGTTTTCTGGACACCTAGGAGGCTGGCGTGGGCACCCTTTTCCCGGCAGGGACACTGACTACCCTCAGGCCCCCCTGGGTCTGCTAAGCAACCTCCAGGCCCGAAGTCCTTTGGAGCCACTCTGTGTGTATGCCGAGTGTAGTGAAACGCACTGCACACTCTTTTGGAGCTACTTACTTTCCCCAGCACTCCCTCACGTCCCCGAGCACCGATCTGGCACATCCCACATGCCTCGAAGTCTTTTGCACTGCTCCAGTCTGAGCTGCACTGAGAGCAACCCTTGGCTTCGCATTTCCATCTAGGACCTCCTGCCTGAAGTCACCCTGCGTCCAGGAGACAGTTGGCTTGCGTTTTTGCTACAATGGAAGCCCTGATCTTCCTGGGGCACTCCAGGGTTCTGAATAGCCACAAGCCCTCAGGCGTACTAAGGGCAGTCCTTGGTGGAGGCAGTTCGCGTGATGCGGGACACCCGACTTCGAGAAATTGATTCAGGGAAGGAAGCACAGTGTAACCTGTGTCTCTTTTGTCTTGTTGGAAACCACAGGGATATAGGCTGCGTGTGCCCATGGAAATGGGGCCCTGTTGGAACTAGCCTTGCTTTTCCAATTTGAAGGCTTCGCTCATGCTGCCTTGAAGCTACCTGACATTTCCCTGCTGTTGACAGGCCTGTGAACCCTGTAACAATGCTTCTGGGAAGAAAACGAGTTTGCTCTGTCTGGAGAAGGTGCTTCCTTGGCTGTGGTGGTGTTCCGCCTGACACGCTCTAGAGCTAAATAGAAACTCAAAGCGAGAACTGGCATCCAGCTTAGGCCCTGAGTAGCCGTGCAGAAAGGGAGGCATGCAGCAGCTTCCATGAGTTCTAAGTCGCTGCTCTGCTTTCTATTGAAGAAAACACCCTTGTGAGGACACCTAGCCCCCACGAGTGTGCATCATTTTCCCTCCAAGGTCACTGAGTACCTCCAGGACCCTGTGGGCCTGCTGAGCAAAGTCGAAGCCTATTCGTAAGTCCCTCGGATGCTCTCTGTGCGTGCCAAGTGATGGGAACCCGCTGCAAGTTCCTTGCGGAGAGCTACGTTTCCAGAGCCCATGATCATCCTCAAGACAACATATTTGGTGACTCCGAAGCGCCCAGGAAGTCTTTGTCAGGGCCCACGTGTGAGCTGCTATGAGCAAACCCTCTCCTTTGAAAACGTCGAGGACCTCGTACCTGAAGTCGCTCTGCTCCAGGAGAGAGTCAGCGTGTTACTGGGTTGTGTTGCTAACGGGGCGCCCAGCATGAACACGTTCCTGGAGGGAGGGCCCTGATTTGCCTTGCGGAAGGAGAGGCGTGCAGCAGTATTCGTGAAGCCGTGGCCTCTGCTCTGCATACCTTTAGGGGCAGCATTGTTTTCTGGACACCTAGGGAGCTCGAGTGGGCACCCTTTTCCAAGCAGTAACACTGACTACCCACAGGCCCCCCTGGGTCTGCTAAGCCACCTCCAGGCCCGAAGCCCTTTGGAGCCACTCTGTGTGTATGCTGAGTGTAGGGAAACACACTGCACACTCTTCTGGAGCAGCTTAATTTCCGCAGCACTCCCTCACGTCCCCGAGCACCGATCTCGCACATCCCACATGCCTCGAAGCCTTTTGCACTGCCCCATTCTGAGCTGAACTGAGAGCAACCCTTGGCTTCTCATTTCCATCTAGGACCTCCTGCCTGAAGTCACCCTGCCTCCAGGAGACAGTTGGCTTGCATTCTTGCTACAATGGAAGCTCTGATCTTCCTGGGGGACTCCAGGGTTCTGAATAGCCACAAGCCCTCAGGCGTACTAAGGGCAGTCCTTGGTGGAGGCAGTTCGCGTGATGCGGGACACCCGACCTTGAGAAATTGATTCAGGGAAGGAAGCACAGTGTATCCTGTGTCTCTTTTGTCTTGTTGGAAACAACAGGGATATAGGCTGCGTGTGCCCAAGGAAATGGGGCCCTGATGGAACTAGCCTTGCTTTTCCAAATTGAAGGCTGCGCTCATGCTGCCTCGAAGCTACCTGACAATTCCCTGCTGTTGACAGGGCTGTAAACCCTGTATCAATTCTTCTTGAAAGAAAACTAGTTTGCTCTGTATGGAGAAGGTGCTTCCTTGGCTGTGGTGGTGTTCTGCCTGACACGCTCTAGAGCTAAAGAGAAACTCAAAGCGAGAACTGGCATCCAGCTTAGGCCCTGAGTAGCCATGCAGAAAGAGAGGCATGCAGCAGCTTCTATGAGTTCTAAGTCGCTGCTCTGCTTTCTATTAAAGGAAACACCCTTGTGAGGACACCTAGCCCCCACGAGTGTGCATCATTTTCCCTCCAAGGTCACTGAGTACCTCCAGGCCCCTGTGGGCCAGCTGAGCAAAGTCGAAGCCCATTCGTCAGTCCCTCGGGTGCTCTCTGTGCGTGCCATGTGATGGGAACCCACTGCAAGTTCCTTGCGGAGAGCTACGTTTCCAGAGCCCATGATCATCCTCAAGACCACATATTTGGTGAGTCCGAAGTGCCCGGGAAGTATTTGTCAAGGCCCACGTGTGAGCTGCCATGAGAAAACCCTCTGCTTTGAAAACGTCGAGGACCTGGTACCTGAAGTCGCTCTGCTCCAGAAGAGAGTCAGCGTGTTACTGTGTTGTGTTGCTAACGGGACGCCCAGCATGAACACGTTCCTGGAGGGAGGGCCCTGATTTGACTTGCGGAAGGTGAGGCGTGCAGCAGTATTCGTGAAGCCGTGGCCCCTGCTCTGCATACCTTTAGGGGCAGCATAGTTTACTGGACACCTAGGGAGCTCGAGTGGGCACCCTTTTCCAAGCAGGAACACTGACTACCCACAGGCCCCCTTGGGTCTGCTAAGCAACCTCCAGGCCCGAAGCCCTTTGGAGCCACTCTGTGTGTATGCCGAGTGTAGTGAAACGCACTGCACACTCTTTTGGAGCTGCTTACTTTCCCCAGCACTCCCTCACGTCCCCGAACTCCAATCTCGCACATCCCACATGCCTCGAAGTCTTTTGCACTGCCCCATTCTGAGCTGAAATGAGAGCAACCCTTGGCTTCGCATTTCCATCTAGGACCTCCTGCCTGAAGTCACCCTGCCTCCAGGAGACAGTTGGCTTGCGTTCTTGCTACAATGGAAGCCCTGAGCTTCCTGCGGCACTCCAGGGTTCTGAATAGCCACAAGCCCTCAGGCGTACTAAGGGCAGTCCTTGGTGGAGGCAGTTCGCGTGATGCGGGACACCCGACTTCGAGAAATTGATTCAGGGAAGGAAGCACAGTGTATCCTGTGTCTCTTTTGTCTTGTTGGAAACCACAGGGATATAGACTGCGTGTGCCCAAGGAAATGGGGCCCTGATGGAACTAGCCTTGCTTTTCCCATTTGAAGGCTGCGCTCATGCTGCCTTGAAGCTACCTGACACTTCCCTGCTGTTGACAGGGCTGTAAACACTGTATCAATGCTTCTGGGAAGAAAACGAGTTTGCTCTGTCTGGAGAAGGTGCTTCCTTGGCTGTGGTGGTGTTCCGCCTGACACGCTCTAGAGCTAAAGAGAAACTCAAAGCGAGAACTGGCATCCAGCTTAGGTCCTGAGTAGCCGTTCAGAAAGGGAGGCATGCAGCAGCTTCCATGAGTTCTAAGTCGCTGCTCTGCTTTCTATTAAAGGAAACACCCTTGTGAGGACACCTAGCCCCCACGAGTGTGCATCATTTTCACTCCAAGGACACTGAGTACCTCCAGGCCCCTGTGGGCCTGCTGAGCAAAGTCGAAGTCCATTCGTCGGTCCCTCGGGTGCTCTCTGTGCGTGCCATGTGATGGGAACCCGCTGCAAGTTCCTTGCGGAGAGCTACATTTCCAGAGCCCATGATCATCCTCAAGACCGCATATTTGGTGAGTCCGAAGTGCCCAGGAAGTCTTTGTCAGGGCCCACGTGTGAGCTGCCATGAGAAAACCCTCTGCTTTGAAAACGTCGAGAACCTCGTACCTGAAGTCGCTCTGCTCCTGGAGAGAGTCAGCGTGTTACTGTGTTGTGTTGCTAACGGGACGCCCAGCATGAACACGTTCCTGGAGGGAGGGCCCTGATTTGCCTTGCGGAAGGAGAGGCGTGCAGCAGTATTCGTGAAGCCGTGGCCTCTGCTCTGCATACCTTTAGGGGCAGCATAGTTTTCTGGACACCTAGGGGGCTCGAGTGGGCACCCTTTTCCCAGCAGGAACACTGACTACCCACAGGCCCCCCTGGGTCTGCTAAGCAACCTCCAGGCCCGAAGCCCTTTGGAGCCACTCTGTGTGTATGCCGAGTGTAGGGAAACGCACTGCACACTCTTCTGGAGCAGCTCACTTTCCCCAGCACTCCCTCACGTCCCCGAGTACCGATCTCGCACACCCCACATGCCTCGAAGTCTTTTGCACTACCCCAGTCTGAGCTGCACTGAGAGCAACCCTTGGCTTCGCATTTCCATCTAGGATCTCCTGCCTGAAGTCACCCTGCCTCCAGGAGACAGTTGGCTTGCATTCTTGCTACAATGGAAGCCCTGATCTTCCTGGGGCACTCCAGGGCTCTGAATAGCCACAAGCCCTCTGGCGTACTAAGGGCAGTCCTTGGTGGAGGCAGTTCGCGTGATGCGGGACACCCGACTTCGAGAAATTGATTCAGGGAAGGAAGCACAGTGTATCCTGTGTCTCTTTTGTCTTGTTGGAATCCACAGGGATATAGGCTGCGTGTGCCCGTGGAAATGGGGCCCTGATGGAACTAGCCTTGCTTTTCCCATTTGAAGGCTTCGCTCATGCTGCCTTGAAGCTACCTGACACTTCCCTGATGTTGACAGGGCTGTAAACACTGTATCAATGCTTCTGGGAAGAAAACGAGTTTGCTCTGTCTGGAGAAGGTGCTTCCTTGGCTGTGGTGGTGTTCCGCCTGACACGCTCTAGAGCTAAAGAGAAACTCAAAGCGAGAACTGTCATCCAGCTTAGGTCCTGAGTAGCCGTTCAGAAAGGGAGGCATGCAGCAGCTTCCATGAGTTCTAAGTCGCTGCTCTGCTTTCTATTAAAGAAAACACCCTTGTGAGGACACCTAGCCCCCACGAGTGTGCATCATTTTCACTCCAAGGACACTGAGTACCTCCAGGCCCCTGTGGGCCTGCTGAGCAAAGTCGAAGTCCATTCGTCGGTCCCTCGGGTGCTCTCTGTGCGTGCCAAGTGATGGGAACCCGCTGCAAGTTCCTTGCGGAGAGCTACATTTCCAGAGCCCATGATCATCCTCAAGACCACATATTTGGTGAGTCCGAAGTGCCCAGGAAGTCTTTGTCAGGGCCCACGTGTGAGCTGCCATGAGAAAACCCTCTGCTTTGAAAACGTCGAGGACCTCGTACCTGAAGTCGCTCTGCTCCAGGAGAGAGTCAGCGTGTTACTGTGTTGTGTTGCTAAAGGGACGCCCAGCATGAACACGTTCCTGGAGGGAGGGCCCTGATTTGCCTTGAGGAAGGAGAGGCGTGCAGCAGTATTCGTGAAGCCGTGGCCTCTGCTCTGCATACCTTTAGGGGCAGCATAGTTTTCTGGACACCTAGGGGGCTCGAGTGGGCACCCTTTTCCTAGCAGTAACACTGACTACCCACAGGCCCCCCTGGGTCTGCTAAGCAACCTGCAGGCCCGAAGTCCTTTGGAGCCACTCTGTGTGTATGCCGAGTGTAGGGAAACGCACTGCACACTCTTTTGGAGCAGCTCACTTTCCCCAGCACTCCCTCACGTCCCCGAGCACCGATCTCGCACATCCCACATCTTCGAAGTCTTTTGCACTGCCCCAGTCTGAGCTGCACTGAGAGCAACCCTTGGCTTCGCATTTCCATCTAGGAACTCCTGCCTGAAGTCACCCTGCCTCCAGGAGACTGTTGGCTTGCATTCTTGCTACAATGGAAGCCCTGATCTTCCTGGGGCACTCCAGGGTTCTGAATAGCCACAAGCCCTCAGGCGTACTAAGGGCAGTCCTTGGTGGAGGCAGTTCGCGTGATGCGGGACACCCGACTTCGAGAAATTGATTCAGGGAAGGAAGCACAGTGTATCCTGTGTCTCTTTTGTCTTGTTGGAAACCACAGGGATATAGGCTGCGTGTGCCCATGGAAATGGGGCCCTGATGGAACTAGCCTTGCTTTTCCCATTTGAAGGCTGCGCTCATGCTGCCTTGAAGCTACCTGACACTTCCCTGCTGTTGACAGGGCTGTAAACACTGTATCAATGCTTCTGGGAAGAAAACGAGTTTGCTCTGTCTGGAGAAGGTGCTTCCTTGGCTGTGGTGGTGTTCCGCCTGACACGCTCTAGAGCTAAAGAGAAACTCAAAGCGAGAACTGGCATCCAGCTTAGGCCCTGAGTAGCCGTGCAGAAAGGGAGGCATGCAGCAGCTTCCATGAGTTCTAAGTCGCTGCTCTGCTTTCTATTAAAGAAAACACCCTTGTGAGGACACCTAGCCCCCACGAGTGTGCATCATTTTCCCTCCAAGGTCACTGAGTACCTCCAGGCCCCTGTGGGCCTGCTGAGCAAAGTCGAAGCCTATTCGTAAGTCCCTCGGATGCTCTCTGTGCGTGCCAAGTGATGGAAACCCGCTGCAAGTTCCTTGCGGAGAGCTACGTTTCCAGAGCCCATGATCATCCTCAAGACAACATATTTGGTGACTCCGAAGCGCCCAGGAAGTCTTTGTCAGGGCCCACGTGTGAGCTGCTATGAGCAAACCCTCTCCTTTGAAAACGTCGAGGACCTCGTACCTGAAGTCGCTCTGCTCCAGGAGAGAGTCAGCGTGTTACTGGGTTGTGTTGCTAACGGGGCGCCCAGCATGAACACGTTCCTGGAGGGAGGGCCCTGATTTGCCTTGCGGAAGGAGAGGCGTGCAGCAGTATTCGTGAAGCCGTGGCCTCTGCTCTGCATACCTTTAGGGGCAGCATTGTTTTCTGGACACCTAGGGAGCTCGAGTGGGCACCCTTTTCCAAGCAGTAACACTGACTACCCACAGGCCCCCCTGGGTCTGCTAAGCCACCTCCAGGCCCGAAGCCCTTTGGAGCCACTCTGTGTGTATGCTGAGTGTAGGGAAACACACTGCACACTCTTCTGGAGCAGCTTAATTTCCGCAGCACTCCCTCACGTCCCCGAGCACCGATCTCGCACATCCCACATGCCTCGAAGCCTTTTGCACTGCCCCATTCTGAGCTGAACTGAGAGCAACCCTTGGC
This sequence comes from Delphinapterus leucas, assembly GCF_059928025.1. Taxonomy (NCBI): domain Eukaryota; kingdom Metazoa; phylum Chordata; class Mammalia; order Artiodactyla; family Monodontidae; genus Delphinapterus; species Delphinapterus leucas. The sequence goes on along the minus strand of NC_143142.1, from coordinate 59,173,789 downwards.
TTCTCATTTCCATCTAGGACCTCCTGCCTGAAGTCACCCTGCCTCCAGGAGACAGTTGGCTTGCATTCTTGCTACAATGGAAGCCCTGATCTTCCTGGGGGACTCCAGGGTTCTGAATAGCCACAAGCCCTCAGGCGTACTAAGGGCAGTCCTTGGTGGAGGCAGTTCGCGTGATGCGGGACACCCGACCTTGAGAAATTGATTCAGGGAAGGAAGCACAGTGTATCCTGTGTCTCTTTTGTCTTGTTGGAAACAACAGGGATATATGCTGCGTGTGCCCAAGGAAATGGGGCCCTGATGGAACTAGCCTTGCTTTTCCAAATTGAAGGCTGCGCTCATGCTGCCTCGAAGCTACCTGACAATTCCCTGCTGTTGACAGGGCTGTAAACCCTGTATCAATTCTTCTTGAAAGAAAACTAGTTTGCTCTGTATGGAGAAGGTGCTTCCTTGGCTGTGGTGGTGTTCTGCCTGACACGCTCTAGAGCTAAAGAGAAACTCAAAGCGAGAACTGGCATCCAGCTTAGGCCCTGAGTAGCCATGGAGAAAGAGAGGCATGCAGCAGCTTCTATGAGTTCTAAGTCGCTGCTCTGCTTTCTATTAAAGGAAACACCCTTGTGAGGACACCTAGCCCCCACGAGTGTGCATCATTTTCCCTCCAAGGTCACTGAGTACCTCCAGGCCCCTGTGGGCCTGCTGAGCAAAGTCGAAGCCCATTCGTAAGTCCCTCGGATGCTCTCTGTGCGTGCCAAGTGATGGGAACCGTCTGCACGTTCCTTGCGGAGAGCTACGTTTCCAGAGCCTATGATCATCCTCAAGACAACATATTTGGTGACTCCGAAGCGCCCAGGAAGTCTTTGTCAGGGCCCACGTGTGAGCTGCCATGAGAAAACCCTCTGCTTTGAAAACGTCGAGGACCTCGTACCTGAAGTCGCTCTGCTCCAGAAGAGAGTCAGCGTGTTACTGTGTTGTGTTGCTAACGGGACGCCCAGCATGAACACGTTCCTGGAGGGAGGGCCCTGATTTGACTTGCGGAAGGTGAGGCGTGCAGCAGTATTCGTGAAGCCGTGGCCCCTGCTCTGCATACCTTTAGGGGCAGCATAGTTTACTGGACACCTAGGGAGCTCGAGTGGGCACCCTTTTCCAAGCAGGAACACTGACTACCCACAGGCCCCCTTGGGTCTGCTAAGCAACCTCCAGGCCCGAAGCCCTTTGGAGCCACTCTGTGTGTATGCCGAGTGTAGTGAAATGCACTGCACACTCTTTTGGAGCTGCTTACTTTCCCCAGCACTCCCTCACGTCCCCGAGCACCGATCTGGCACATCCCACATCCCTCGAAGTCTTTTGCACTGCTCCAGTCTGAGCTGCACTGAGAGCAACCCTTGGCTTCGCATTTCCATCTAGGACCTCCTCCCTGAAGTCACCCTGCCTCCAGGAGACAGTTGGCTTGCGTTCTTGCTACAATGGAAGCCCTGAGCTTCCTGCGGCACTCCAGGGTTCTGAATAGCCACAAGCCCTCAGGCGTACTAAGGGCAGTCCTTGGTGGAGGCAGTTCGCGTGATGCGGGACACCCGACTTCGAGAAATTGATTCAGGGAAGGAAGCACAGTGTATCCTGTGTCTCTTTTGTCTTGTTGGAAACCACAGGGATATAGGCTGCGTGTGCCCAAGGAAATGGGGCCCTGATGGAACTAGCCTTGCTTTTCCCATTTGAAGGCTGCGCTCATGCTGCCTTGAAGCTACCTGACACTTCCCTGCTGTTGACAGGGCTGTAAACACTGTATCAATGCTTCTGGGAAGAAAACGAGTTTGCTCTGTCTGGAGAAGGTGCTTCCTTGGCTGTGGTGGTGTTCCGCCTGACACGCTCTAGAGCTAAAGAGAAACTCAAAGCGAGAACTGGCATCCAGCTTAGGCCCTGAGTAGCCGTGCAGAAAGGGAGGCATGCAGCAGCTTCCATGAGTTCTAAGTCGCTGCTCTGCTTTCTATTAAAGAAAACACCCTTGTGAGGACACCTAGCCCCCACGAGTGTGCATCATTTTCACTCCAAGGGCACTGAGTACCTCCAGGCCCCTGTGGGCCTGCTGAGCAAAGTCGAAGTCCATTCGTCGGTCCCTCGGGTGCTCTCTGTGCGTGCCAAGTGATGGGAACCCGCTGCAAGTTCCTTGCGGAGAGCTACGTTTCCAGAGCCCATGATCATCCTCAAGACCACATATTTGGTGAGTCCGAAGTGCCCAGGAAATCTTTGTCAGGGCCCACGTGTGAGCTGCCATGAGAAAACCCTCTGCTTTGAAAACGTCGAGGACCTCGTCCCTGAAGTCGCTCTGCTCCAGGAGAGAGTCAGCGTGTTACTGTGTTGTGTTGCTAAAGGGACGCCCAGCATGAACACGTTCCTGGAGGGAGGGCCCTGATTTGCCTTGAGGAAGGAGAGGCGTGCAGCAGTATTCGTGAAGCCGTGGCCTCTGCTCTGCATACCTTTAGGGGCAGCATAGTTTTCTGGACACCTAGGGGGCTCGAGTGGGCACCCTTTTCCAAGCAGTAACACTGACTACCCACAGGCCCCCCTGGGTCTGCTAAGCAACCTGCAGGCCCGAAGTCCTTTGGAGCCACTCTGTGTGTATGCCGAGTGTAGGGAAACGCACTGCACACTCTTTTGGAGCAGCTCAATTTCCCCAGCACTCCCTCACGTCCCCGAGCACCGATGTCGCACATCCCACATCTTCGAAGTCTTTTGCACTGCCCCAGTCTGAGCTGCACTGAGAGCAACCCTTGGCTTCGCATTTCCATCTAGGAACTCCTGCCTGAAGTCACCCTGCCTCCAGGAGACTGTTGGCTTGCATTCTTGCTACAATGGAAGCCCTGATCTTCCTGGGGCACTCCAGGGCTGTGAATAGCCACAAGCCCTCAGGCGTACTAAGGGCAGTCCTTGGTGGAGGCAGTTCGCGTGATGCGGGACACCCTACTTCGAGAAATTGATTCAGGGAAGGAAGCACAGTGTATCCTGTGTCTCTTTTGTCTTGTTGGAAACCACAGGGATATAGGCTGCGTGTGCCCATGGAAATGGGGCCCTGATGGAACTAGCCTTGCTTTTCCCATTTGAAGGCTGCGCTCATGCTGCCTTGAAGCTACCTGACACTTCCCTGCTGTTGACAGGGCTGTAAACACTGTATCAATGCTTCTGGGAAGAAAACGAGTTTGCTCTGTTTGGAGAAGGTGCTTCCTTGGCTGTGGTGGTGTTCCGCCTGACACGCTCTAGAGGTAAAGAGAAACTCAAAGCGAGAACTGGCATCCAGCTTAGGCCCTGAGTAGCCGTGCAGAAAGGGAGGCATGCAGCAGCTTCCATGAGTTCTAAGTCGCTGCTCTGCTTTCTATTAAAGAAAACACCCTTGTGAGGACACCTAGCCCCCACGAGTGTGCATCATTTTCACTCCAAGGACACTGAGTACCTCCAGGCCCCTGTGGGCCTGCTGAGCAAAGTCGAAGTCCATTCGTTGGTCCCTCGGGTGCTCTCTGTGCGTGCCAAGTGATGGGAACCCGCTGCAAGTTCCTTGCGGAGATCTACGTTTCCAGAGCCCATGATCATCCTCAAGACCACATATTTGGTGAGTCCGAAGTGCCCAGGAAATCTTTGTCAGGGCCCACGTGTGAGCTGCCATGAGAAAACCCTCTGCTTTGAAAACGTCGAGGACCTCGTACCTGAAGTCGCTCTGCTCCAGGAGAGAGTCAGCGTGTTACTGTGTTGTGTTGCTAAAGGGACGCCCAGCATGAACACGTTCCTGGAGGGAGGGCCCTGATTTGCCTTGAGGAAGGAGAGGCGTGCAGCAGTATTCGTGAAGCCGTGGCCTCTGCTCTGCATACCTTTAGGGGCAGCATAGTTTTCTGGACACCTAGGGGGCTCGAGTGGGCACCCTTTTCCTAGCAGTAACACTGACTACCCACAGGCCCCCCTGGGTCTGCTAAGCAACCTGCAGGCCCGAAGTCCTTTGGAGCCACTCTGTGTGTATGCCGAGTGTAGGGAAACGCACTGCACACTCTTTTGGAGCAGCTCACTTTCCCCAGCACTCCCTCACGTCCCCGAGCACCGATCTCGCACATCCCACATCTTCGAAGTCTTTTGCACTGCCCCAGTCTGACCTGCACTGAGAGCAACCCTTGGCTTCGCATTTCCATCTAGGAACTCCTGCCTGAAGTCACCCTGCCTCCAGGAGACTGTTGGCTTGCATTCTTGCTACAATGGAAGCCCTGATCTTCCTGGGGCACTCCAGGGTTCTGAATAGCCACAAGCCCTCAGGCGTACTAAGGGCAGTCCTTGGTGGAGGCAGTTCGCGTGATGCGGGACACCCTACTTCGAGAAATTGATTCAGGGAAGGAAGCACAGTGTATCCTGTGTCTCTTTTGTCTTGTTGGAAACCACAGGGATATAGGCTGCGTGTGCCCATGGAAATGGGGCCCTGATGGAACTAGCCTTGCTTTTCCCATTTGAAGGCTGCGCTCATGCTGCCTTGAAGCTACCTGACACTTCCCTGCTGTTGACAGGGCTGTAAACACTGTATCAATGCTTCTGGGAAGAAAACGAGTTTGCTCTGTCTGGAGAAGGTGCTTCCTTGGCTGTGGTGGTGTTCCGCCTGACACGCTCTAGATCTAAATAGAAACTCAAAGCGAGAACTGGCATCCAGCTTAGGCCCTGAGTAGCCGTGCAGAAAGGGAGGCATGCAGCAGCTTCCATGAGTTCTAAGTCGCTGCTCTGCTTTCTATTGAAGAAAACACCCTTGTGAGGACACCTAGCCCCCACGAGTGTGCATCATTTTCCCTCCAAGGTCACTGAGTACCTCCAGGACCCTGTGGGCCTGCTGAGCAAAGTCGAAGCCTATTCGTAAGTCCCTCGGATGCTCTCTGTGCGTGCCAAGTGATGGAAACCCGCTGCAAGTTCCTTGCGGAGAGCTACGTTTCCAGAGCCCATGATCATCCTCAAGACAACATATTTGGTGACTCCGAAGCGCCCAGGAAGTCTTTGTCAGGGCCCACGTGTGAGCTGCTATGAGCAAACCCTCTCCTTTGAAAACGTCGAGGACCTCGTACCTGAAGTCGCTCTGCTCCAGGAGAGAGTCAGCGTGTTACTGGGTTGTGTTGCTAACGGGGCGCCCAGCATGAACACGTTCCTGGAGGGAGGGCCCTGATTTGCCTTGCGGAAGGAGAGGCGTGCAGCAGTATTCGTGAAGCCGTGGCCTCTGCTCTGCATACCTTTAGGGGCAGCATTGTTTTCTGGACACCTAGGGAGCTCGAGTGGGCACCCTTTTCCAAGCAGTAACACTGACTACCCACAGGCCCCCCTGGGTCTGCTAAGCCACCTCCAGGCCCGAAGCCCTTTGGAGCCACTCTGTGTGTATGCTGAGTGTAGGGAAACACACTGCACACTCTTCTGGAGCAGCTTAATTTCCGCAGCACTCCCTCACGGCCCCGAGCACCGATCTCGCACATCCCACATGCCTCGAAGCCTTTTGCACTGCCCCATTCTGAGCTGAACTGAGAGCAACCCTTGGCTTCTCATTTCCATCTAGGACCTCCTGCCTGAAGTCACCCTGCCTCCAGGAGACAGTTGGCTTGCATTCTTGCTACAATGGAAGCCCTGATCTTCCTGGGGGACTCCAGGGTTCTGAATAGCCACAAGCCCTCAGGCGTACTAAGGGCAGTCCTTGGTGGAGGCAGTTCGCGTGATGCGGGACACCCGACCTTGAGAAATTGATTCAGGGAAGGAAGCACAGTGTATCCTGTGTCTCTTTTGTCTTGTTGGAAACAACAGGGATATATGCTGCGTGTGCCCAAGGAAATGGGGCCCTGATGGAACTAGCCTTGCTTTTCCAAATTGAAGGCTGCGCTCATGCTGCCTCGAAGCTACCTGACAATTCCCTGCTGTTGACAGGGCTGTAAACCCTGTATCAATTCTTCTTGAAAGAAAACTAGTTTGCTCTGTATGGAGAAGGTGCTTCCTTGGCTGTGGTGGTGTTCTGCCTGACACGCTCTAGAGCTAAAGAGAAACTCAAAGCGAGAACTGGCATCCAGCTTAGGCCCTGAGTAGCCATGGAGAAAGAGAGGCATGCAGCAGCTTCTATGAGTTCTAAGTCGCTGCTCTGCTTTCTATTAAAGGAAACACCCTTGTGAGGACACCTAGCCCCCACGAGTGTGCATCATTTTCCCTCCAAGGTCACTGAGTACCTCCAGGCCCCTGTGGGCCTGCTGAGCAAAGTCGAAGCCCATTCGTAAGTCCCTCGGATGCTCTCTGTGCGTGCCAAGTTATGGGAACCGTCTGCACGTTCCTTGCGGAGAGCTACGTTTCCAGAGCCTATGATCATCCTCAAGACAACATATTTGGTGACTCCGAAGCGCCCAGGAAGTCTTTGTCAGGGCCCACGTGTGAGCTGCCATGAGAAAACCCTCTGCTTTGAAAACGTCGAGGACCTCGTACCTGAAGTCGCTCTGCTCCAGAAGAGAGTCAGCGTGTTACTGTGTTGTGTTGCTAACGGGACGCCCAGCATGAACACGTTCCTGGAGGGAGGGCCCTGATTTGACTTGCGGAAGGTGAGGCGTGCAGCAGTATTCGTGAAGCCGTGGCCCCTGCTCTGCATACCTTTAGGGGCAGCATAGTTTACTGGACACCTAGGGAGCTCGAGTGGGCACCCTTTTCCAAGCAGGAACACTGACTACCCACAGGCCCCCTTGGGTCTGCTAAGCAACCTCCAGGCCCGAAGCCCTTTGGAGCCACTCTGTGTGTATGCCGAGTGTAGTGAAATGCACTGCACACTCTTTTGGAGCTGCTTACTTTCCCCAGCACTCCCTCACGTCCCCGAGCACCGATCTGGCACATCCCACATCCCTCGAAGTCTTTTGCACTGCTCCAGTCTGAGCTGCACTGAGAGCAACCCTTGGCTTCGCATTTCCATCTAGGACCTCCTCCCTGAAGTCACCCTGCCTCCAGGAGACAGTTGGCTTGCGTTCTTGCTACAATGGAAGCCCTGAGCTTCCTGCGGCACTCCAGGGTTCTGAATAGCCACAAGCCCTCAGGCGTACTAAGGGCAGTCCTTGGTGGAGGCAGTTCGCGTGATGCGGGACACCCGACTTCGAGAAATTGATTCAGGGAAGGAAGCACAGTGTATCCTGTGTCTCTTTTGTCTTGTTGGAAACCACAGGGATATAGACTGCGTGTGCCCAAGGAAATGGGGCCCTGATGGAACTAGCCTTGCTTTTCCCATTTGAAGGCTGCGCTCATGCTGCCTTGAAGCTACCTGACACTTCCCTGCTGTTGACAGGGCTGTAAACACTGTATCAATGCTTCTGGGAAGAAAACGAGTTTGCTCTGTCTGGAGAAGGTGCTTCCTTGGCTGTGGTGGTGTTCCGCCTGACACGCTCTAGAGCTAAAGAGAAACTCAAAGCGAGAACTGGCATCCAGCTTAGGCCCTGAGTAGCCGTGCAGAAAGGGAGGCATGCAGCAGCTTCCATGAGTTCTAAGTCGCTGCTCTGCTTTCTATTAAAGAAAACACCCTTGTGAGGACACCTAGCCCCCACGAGTGTGCATCATTTTCACTCCAAGGACACTGAGTACCTCCAGGCCCCTGTGGGCCTGCTGAGCAAAGTCGAAGTCCATTCGTCGGTCCCTCGGGTGCTCTCTGTGCGTGCCAAGTGATGGGAACCCTCTGCAAGTTCCTTGCGGAGAGCTACGTTTCCAGAGCCCATGATCATCCTCAAGACCACATATTTGGTGAGTCCGAAGTGCCCAGGAAATCTTTGTCAGGGCCCACGTGTGAGCTGCCATGAGAAAACCCTCTGCTTTGAAAACGTCGAGGACCTCGTCCCTGAAGTCGCTCTGCTCCAGGAGAGAGTCAGCGTGTTACTGTGTTGTGTTGCTAAAGGGACGCCCAGCATGAACACGTTCCTGGAGGGAGGGCCCTGATTTGCCTTGAGGAAGGAGAGGCGTGCAGCAGTATTCGTGAAGCCGTGGCCTCTGCTCTGCATACCTTTAGGGGCAGCATAGTTTTCTGGACACCTAGGGGGCTCGAGTGGGCACCCTTTTCCAAGCAGTAACACTGACTACCCACAGGCCCCCCTGGGTCTGCTAAGCAACCTGCAGGCCCGAAGTCCTTTGGAGCCACTCTGTGTGTATGCCGAGTGTAGGGAAACGCACTGCACACTCTTTTGGAGCAGCTCAATTTCCCCAGCACTCCCTCACGTCCCCGAGCACCGATGTCGCACATCCCACATCTTCGAAGTCTTTTGCACTGCCCCAGTCTGAGCTGCACTGAGAGCAACCCTTGGCTTCGCATTTCCATCTAGGAACTCCTGCCTGAAGTCACCCTGCCTCCAGGAGACTGTTGGCTTGCATTCTTGCTACAATGGAAGCCCTGATCTTCCTGGGGCACTCCAGGGCTGTGAATAGCCACAAGCCCTCAGGCGTACTAAGGGCAGTCCTTGGTGGAGGCAGTTCGCGTGATGCGGGACACCCGACTTCGAGAAATTGATTCAGGGAAGGAAGCACAGTGTATCCTGTGTCTCTTTTGTCTTGTTGGAAACCACAGGGATATAGGCTGCGTGTGCCCATGGAAATGGGGCCCTGATGGAACTAGCCTTGCTTTTCCCATTTGAAGGCTGCGCTCATGCTGCCTTGAAGCTACCTGACACTTCCCTGCTGTTGACAGGGCTGTAAACACTGTATCAATGCTTCTGGGAAGAAAACGAGTTTGCTCTGTTTGGAGAAGGTGCTTCCTTGGCTGTGGTGGTGTTCCGCCTGACACGCTCTAGAGGTAAAGAGAAACTCAAAGCGAGAACTGGCATCCAGCTTAGGCCCTGAGTAGCCGTGCAGAAAGGGAGGCATGCAGCAGCTTCCATGAGTTCTAAGTCGCTGCTCTGCTTTCTATTAAAGAAAACACCCTTGTGAGGACACCTAGCCCCCACGAGTGTGCATCATTTTCACTCCAAGGACACTGAGTACCTCAGGCCCCTGTGGGCCTGCTGAGCAAAGTCGAAGTCCATTCGTTGGTCCCTCGGGTGCTCTCTGTGCGTGCCAAGTGATGGGAACCCGCTGCAAGTTCCTTGCGGAGATCTACGTTTCCAGAGCCCATGATCATCCTCAAGACCACATATTTGGTGAGTCCGAAGTGCCCAGGAAATCTTTGTCAGGGCCCACGTGTGAGCTGCCATGAGAAAACCCTCTGCTTTGAAAACGTCGAGGACCTCGTACCTGAAGTCGCTCTGCTCCAGGAGAGAGTCAGCGTGTTACTGTGTTGTGTTGCTAAAGGGACGCCCAGCATGAACACGTTCCTGGAGGGAGGGCCCTGATTTGCCTTGCGGAAGGAGAGGCGTGCAGCAGTATTCGTGAAGCCGTGGCCTCTGCTCTGCATACCTTTAGGGGCAGCATAGTTTTCTGGACACCTAGGGGGCTCGAGTGGGCACCCTTTTCCTAGCAGTAACACTGACTACCCACAGGCCCCCCTGGGTCTGCTAAGCAACCTGCAGGCCCGAAGTCCTTTGGAGCCACTCTGTGTGTATGCCGAGTGTAGGGAAACGCACTGCACACTCTTTTGGAGCAGCTCACTTTCCCCAGCACTCCCTCACGTCCCCGAGCACCGATCTCGCACATCCCACATCTTCGAAGTCTTTTGCACTGCCCCAGTCTGACCTGCACTGAGAGCAACCCTTGGCTTCGCATTTCCATCTAGGAACTCCTGCCTGAAGTCACCCTGCCTCCAGGAGACTGTTGGCTTGCATTCTTGCTACAATGGAAGCCCTGATCTTCCTGGGGCACTCCAGGGTTCTGAATAGCCACAAGCCCTCAGGCGTACTAAGGGCAGTCCTTGGTGGAGGCAGTTCGCGTGATGCGGGACACCCTACTTCGAGAAATTGATTCAGGGAAGGAAGCACAGTGTATCCTGTGTCTCTTTTGTCTTGTTGGAAACCACAGGGATATAGGCTGCGTGTGCCCATGGAAATGGGGCCCTGATGGAACTAGCCTTGCTTTTCCCATTTGAAGGCTGCGCTCATGCTGCCTTGAAGCTACCTGACACTTCCCTGCTGTTGACAGGGCTGTAAACACTGTATCAATGCTTCTGGGAAGAAAACGAGTTTGCTCTGTCTGGAGAAGGTGCTTCCTTGGCTGTGGTGGTGTTCCGCCTGACACGCTCTAGAGCTAAAGAGAAACTCAAAGCGAGAACTGGCATCCAGCTTAGGCCCTGAGTAGCCGTGCAGAAAGGGAGGCATGCAGCAGCTTCCATGAGTTCTAAGTCGCTGCTCTGCTTTCTATTGAAGAAAACACCCTTGTGAGGACACCTAGCCCCCACGAGTGTGCATCATTTTCCCTCCAAGGTCACTGAGTACCTCCAGGACGCTGTGGGCCTGCTGAGCAAAGTCGAAGCCTATTCGTAAGTCCCTCGGATGCTCTCTGTGCGTGCCAAGTGATGGAAACCCGCTGCAAGTTCCTTGCGGAGAGCTACGTTTCCAGAGCCCATGATCATCCTCAAGACAACATATTTGGTGACTCCGAAGCGCCCAGGAAGTCTTTGTCAGGGCCCACGTGTGAGCTGCTATGAGCAAACCCTCTCCTTTGAAAACGTCGAGGACCTCGTACCTGAAGTCGCTCTGCTCCAGGAGAGAGTCAGCGTGTTACTGGGTTGTGTTGCTAACGGGGCGCCCAGCATGAACACGTTCCTGGAGGGAGGGCCCTGATTTGCCTTGCGGAAGGAGAGGCGTGCAGCAGTATTCGTGAAGCCGTGGCCTCTGCTCTGCATACCTTTAGGGGCAGCATTGTTTTCTGGACACCTAGGGAGCTCGAGTGGGCACCCTTTTCCAAGCAGTAACACTGACTACCCACAGGCCCCCCTGGGTCTGCTAAGCCACCTCCAGGCCCGAAGCCCTTTGGAGCCACTCTGTGTGTATGCTGAGTGTAGGGAAACACACTGCACACTCTTCTGGAGCAGCTTAATTTCCGCAGCACTCCCTCACGGCCCCGAGCACCGATCTCGCACATCCCACATGCCTCGAAGCCTTTTGCACTGCCCCATTCTGAGCTGAACTGAGAGCAACCCTTGGCTTCTCATTTCCATCTAGGACCTCCTGCCTGAAGTCACCCTGCCTCCAGGAGACAGTTGGCTTGCATTCTTGCTACAATGGAAGCCCTGATCTTCCTGGGGGACTCCAGGGTTCTGAATAGCCACAAGCCCTCAGGCGTACTAAGGGCAGTCCTTGGTGGAGGCAGTTCGCGTGATGCGGGACACCCGACCTTGAGAAATTGATTCAGGGAAGGAAGCACAGTGTATCCTGTGTCTCTTTTGTCTTGTTGGAAACAACAGGGATATATGCTGCGTGTGCCCAAGGAAATGGGGCCCTGATGGAACTAGCCTTGCTTTTCCAAATTGAAGGCTGCGCTCATGCTGCCTCGAAGCTACCTGACAATTCCCTGCTGTTGACAGGGCTGTAAACCCTGTATCAATTCTTCTTGAAAGAAAACTAGTTTGCTCTGTATGGAGAAGGTGCTTCCTTGGCTGTGGTGGTGTTCTGCCTGACACGCTCTAGAGCTAAAGAGAAACTCAAAGCGAGAACTGGCATCCAGCTTAGGCCCTGAGTAGCCATGGAGAAAGAGAGGCATGCAGCAGCTTCTATGAGTTCTAAGTCGCTGCTCTGCTTTCTATTAAAGGAAACACCCTTGTGAGGACACCTAGCCCCCACGAGTGTGCATCATTTTCCCTCCAAGGTCACTGAGTACCTCCAGGCCCCTGTGGGCCTGCTGAGCAAAGTCGAAGCCCATTCGTAAGTCCCTCGGATGCTCTCTGTGCGTGCCAAGTGATGGGAACCGTCTGCACGTTCCTTGCGGAGAGCTACGTTTCCAGAGCCTATGATCATCCTCAAGACAACATATTTGGTGACTCCGAAGTGCCCAGGAAATCTTTGTCAGGGCCCACGTGTGAGCTGCCATGAGAAAACCCTCTGCTTTGAAAACGTCGAGGACCTCGTACCTGAAGTCGCTCTGCTCCAGGAGAGAGTCAGCGTGTTACTGTGTTGTGTTGCTAAAGGGACGCCCAGCATGAACACGTTCCTGGAGGGAGGGCCCTGATTTGCCTTGAGGAAGGAGAGGCGTGCAGCAGTATTCGTGAAGCCGTGGCCTCTGCTCTGCATACCTTTAGGGGCAGCATAGTTTTCTGGACACCTAGGGGGCTCGAGTGGGCACCCTTTTCCTAGCAGTAACACTGACTACCCACAGGCCCCCCTGGGTCTGCTAAGCAACCTGCAGGCCCGAAGTCCTTTGGAGCCACTCTGTGTGTATGCCGAGTGTAGGGAAACGCACTGCACACTCTTTTGGAGCAGCTCACTTTCCCCAGCACTCCCTCACGTCCCCGAGCACCGATCTCGCACATCCCACATCTTCGAAGTCTTTTGCACTGCCCCAGTCTGACCTGCACTGAGAGCAACCCTTGGCTTCGCATTTCCATCTAGGAACTCCTGCCTGAAGTCACCCTGCCTCCAGGAGACTGTTGGCTTGCATTCTTGCTACAATGGAAGCCCTGATCTTCCTGGGGCACTCCAGGGTTCTGAATAGCCACAAGCCCTCAGGCGTACTAAGGGCAGTCCTTGGTGGAGGCAGTTCGCGTGATGCGGGACACCCTACTTCGAGAAATTGATTCAGGGAAGGAAGCACAGTGTATCCTGTGTCTCTTTTGTCTTGTTGGAAACCACAGGGATATAGGCTGCGTGTGCCCATGGAAATGGGGCCCTGATGGAACTAGCCTTGCTTTTCCCATTTGAAGGCTGCGCTCATGCTGCCTTGAAGCTACCTGACACTTCCCTGCTGTTGACAGGGCTGTAAACACTGTATCAATGCTTCTGGGAAGAAAACGAGTTTGCTCTGTCTGGAGAAGGTGCTTCCTTGGCTGTGGTGGTGTTCCGCCTGACACGCTCTAGAGCTAAAGAGAAACTCAAAGCGTGAACTGGCATCCAGCTTAGGCCCTGAGTAGCCGTGCAGAAAGGGAGGCATGCAGCAGCTTCCATGAGTTCTAAGTCGCTGCTCTGCTTTCTATTAAAGAAAACACCCTTGTGAGGACACCTAGCCCCCACGAGTGTGCATCATTTTCACTCCAAGGACACTGAGTACCTCCAGGCCCCTGTGGGCCTGCTGAGCAAAGTCGAAGTCCATTCGTCGGTCCCTCGGGTGCTCTCTGTGCGTGCCAAGAGATGGGAACCCGCTGCAAGTTCCTTGCGGAGAGCTACGTTTCCAGAGCCCATGATCATCCTCAAGACCACATATTTGGTGAGTCCGAAGTGCCCAGGAAGTCTTTGTCAGGGCCCACGTGTGAGCTGCCATGAGAAAACCCTCTGCTTTGAAAACGTCGAGGACCTCGTACCTGAAGTCGCTCTGCTCCAGGAGAGAGTCAGCGTGTTACTGTGTTGTGTTGCTAACGGGACGCCCAGCATGAACACGTTCCTGGAGGGAGGGCCCTGATTTGCCTTGAGGAAGGAGAGGCGTGCAGCATTATTCGTGAAGCCGTGGCCTCTGCTCTGCATACCTTTAGGGGCAGCATAGTTTTCTGGACACCTAGGGGGCTCGAGTGGGCACCCTTTTCCAAGCAGTAACACTGACTACCCACAGGCCCCCCTGGGTCTGCTAAGCAACCTCCAGGCCCGAAGCCCTTTGGAGCCACTCTGTGTGTATGCTGAGTGTAGGGAAACACACTGCACACTCTTCTGGAGCAGCTTAATTTCCGCAGCACTCCCTCACGTCCCCGAGCACCGATCTCGCACATCCCACATGCCTCGAAGCCTTTTGCACTGCCCCATTCTGAGCTGAACGGAGAGCAACCCTTGGCTTCTCATTTCCATCTAGGACCTCCTGCCTGAAGTCACCCTGCCTCCAGGAGACAGTTGGCTTGCATTCTTGCTACAATGGAAGCCCTGATCTTCCTGGGGGACTCCAGGGTTCTGAATAGCCACAAGCCCTCAGGCGTACTAAGGGCAGTCCTTGGTGGAGGCAGTTCGCGTGATGCGGGACACCCGACTTCGAGAAATTGATTCAGGGAAGGAAGCACAGTGTATCCTGTGTCTCTTTTGTCTTGTTGGAAACAACAGGGATATATGCTGCGTGTGCCCAAGGAAATGGGGCCCTGATGGAACTAGCCTTGCTTTTCCAAATTGAAGGCTGCGCTCATGCTGCCTCGAAGCTACCTGACAATTCCCTGCTGTTGACAGGGCTGTAAACCCTGTATCAATTCTTCTTGAAAGAAAACTAGTTTGCTCTGTATGGAGAAGGTGCTTCCTTGGCTGTGGTGGTGTTCTGCCTGACACGCTCTAGAGCTAAAGAGAAACTCAAAGCGAGAACTGGCATCCAGCTTAGGCCCTGAGTAGCCATGGAGAAAGAGAGGCATGCAGCAGCTTCTATGAGTTCTAAGTCGCTGCTCTGCTTCCTATTAAAGGAAACACCCTTGTAGGGACACGTAGCCCCCACGAGTGTGCATCATTTTACCTCCAAGGTCACTGAGTACCTCCAGGCCCCTGTGGGCCTGCTGAGCAAAGTCGAAGCCCATTCGTAAGTCCCTCGGATGCTCTCTGTGCGTGCCAAGTGATGGGAACCGTCTGCACGTTCCTTGCGGAGAGCTACGTTTCCAGAGCCTATGATCATCCTCAAGACAACATATTTGGTGACTCCGAAGCGCCCAGGAAGTCTTTGTCAGGGCCCACGTGTGAGCTGCTATGAGCAAACCCTCTCCTTTGAAAACGTCGAGGACCTCGTACCTGAAGTCGCTCTGCTCCAGGAGAGAGTCAGCGTGTTACTGTGTTTTGTTGCTAACGGGACGCCCAGCATGAACACGTTCCTGGAGGGAGGGCCCTGATTTGCCTTGAGGAAGGAGAGGCGTGCAGCATTATTCGTGAAGCCGTGGCCTCTGCTCTGCATACCTTTAGGGGCAGCATTGTTTTCTGGACACCTAGGGAGCTCGAGTGGGCACCCTTTTCCAAGCAGGAACACTGACTACCCACAGGCCCCCCTGGGTCTGCTAAGCAACCTCCAGGCCCGAAGCCCTTTGGAGCCACTCTGTGTGTATGCTGAGTGTAGGGAAACGCACTGCACACTCTTTTGGAGCAGCTTACTTTCCCCAGCACTCCCTCACGTCCCCGAGCACCGATCTCGCACATCCCACATGCCTCGAAGTCTTTTGCACTGCCCCATTCTGAGCTGCACTGAGAGCAACCCTTGGCTTCGCATTTCCATCTAGGACCTCCTGCCTGAAGTCACCCTGCCTCCAGGAGACAGTTGGATTGCATTCTTGCTACAATGGAAGCCCTGATCTTCCTGGGGCACTCCAGGGCTCTGAATAGCCACAAGCCCTCAGGCGTACTAAGGGCAGTCCTTGGTGGAGGCAGTTCGCGTGATGCGGGACACCCGACTTCGAGAAATTGATTCAGGGAAGGAAGCACAGTGTATCCTGTGTCTCTTTTGTCTTGTTGGAAACCACAGGGATATAGGCTGCGTGTGCCCATGGAAATGGGGCCCTGATGGAACTAGCCTTGCTTTTCCCATTTGAAGGCTGCGCTCATGCTGCCTTGAAGTTACCTGACACTTCCCTGCTGTTGACAGGGCTGTGAACACTGTATCAATGCTTCTGGGAAGAAAACGAGTTTGCTCTGTCTGGAGAAGGTGCTTCCTTGGCTGTGGTGGTGTTCTGCCTGACACGCTCTAGAGCTAAAGAGAAACTCAAAGCGAGAACTGGCATCCAGCTTAGGCCCTGAGTAGCCGTGCAGAAAGGGAGGCATGCAGCAGCTTCCATGAGTTCTAAGTCGCTGCTCTGCTTTCTATTAAAGAAAACACCCTTGTGAGGACACCTAGCCCCCACGAGTGTGCATCATTTTCACTCCAAGGACACTGAGTACCTCCAGGCCCCTGTGGGCCTGCTGAGCAAAGTCGAAGTCCATTCGTCGGTCCCTCGGGTGCTCTCTGTGCGTGCCAAGTGATGGGAACACGCTGCAAGTTCCTTGCGGAGATCTACGTTTCCAGAGCCCATGATCATCCTCAAGACCACATATTTGGTGAGTCCGAAGTGCCCAGGAAATCTTTGTCAGGGCCCACGTGTGAGCTGCCATGAGAAAACCCTCTGCTTTGAAAACGTCGAGGACCTCGTACCTGAAGTCGCTCTGCTCCAGGAGAGAGTCAGCGTGTTACTGTGTTGTGTTGCTAAAGGGACGCCCAGCATGAACACGTTCCTGGAGGGAGGGCCCTGATTTGCCTTGAGGAAGGAGAGGCCTGCAGCAGTATTCGTGAAGCCGTGGCCTCTGCTCTGCATACCTTTAGGGGCAGCATAGTTTTCTGGACACCTAGGGGGCTCGAGTGGGCACCCTTTTCCTAGCAGTAACACTGACTACCCACAGGCCCCCCTGGGTCTGCTAAGCAACCTCCAGGCCCGAAGTCCTTTGGAGCCACTCTGTGTGTATGCCGAGTGTAGGGAAACGCACTGCACACTCTTTTGGAGCAGCTCACTTTCCCCAGCACTCCCTCACGTCCCCGAGCACCGATCTCGCACATCCCACATCTTCGAAGTCTTTTGCACTGCCCCAGTCTGAGCTGCACTGAGAGCAACCCTTGGCTTCGCATTTCCATCTAGGAATTCCTGCCTGAAGTCACCCTGCCTCCAGGAGACTGTTGGCTTGCATTCTTGCTACAATGGAAGCCCTGATCTTCCTGGGGCACTCCAGGGTTCTGAATAGCCACAAGCCCTCAGGCGTACTAAGGGCAGTCCTTGGTGGAGGCAGTTCGCGTGATGCGGGACACCCTACTTCGAGAAATTGATTCAGGGAAGGAAGCACAGTGTATCCTGTGTCTCTTTTGTCTTGTTGGAAACCACAGGGATATAGGCTGCGTGTGCCCATGGAAATGGGGCCCTGATGGAACTAGCCTTGCTTTTCCCATTTGAAGGCTGCGCTCATGCTGCCTTGAAGCTACCTGACACTTCCCTGCTGTTGACAGGGCTGTAAACACTGTATCAATGCTTCTGGGAAGAAAACGAGTTTGCTCTGTCTGGAGAAGGTGCTTCCTTGGCTGTGGTGGTGTTCCGCCTGACACGCTCTAGAGCTAAAGAGAAACTCAAAGCGAGAACTGGCATCCAGCTTAGGCCCTGAGTAGCCGTGCAGAAAGGGAGGCATGCAGCAGCTTCCATGAGTTCTAAGTGGCTGCTCTGCTTTCTATTAAAGAAAACACCCTTGTGAGGACACCTAGCCCCCACGAGTGTGCATCATTTTCACTCCAAGGGCACTGAGTACCTCCAGGCCCCTGTGGGCCTGCTGAGCAAAGTCGAAGTCCATTCGTCGGTCCCTCGGGTGCTCTCTGTGCGTGCCAAGAGATGGGAACCCGCTGCAAGTTCCTTGCGGAGAGCTACGTTTCCAGAGCCCATGATCATCCTCAAGACCACATATTTGGTGAGTCCGAAGTGCCCAGGAAGTCTTTGTCAGGGCCCACGTGTGAGCTGCCATGAGAAAACCCTCTGCTTTGAAAACGTCGAGGACCTCGTACCTGAAGTCGCTCTGCTCCAGGAGAGAGTCAGCGTGTTACTGTGTTGTGTTGCTAACGGGACGCCCAGCATGAACACGTTCCTGGAGGGAGGGCCCTGATTTGCCTTGAGGAAGGAGAGGCGTGCAGCAGTATTCGTGAAGCCGTGGCCTCTGCTCTGCATACCTTTAGGGGCAGCATAGTTTTCTGGACACCTAGGGGGCTCGAGTGGGCACCCTTTTCCAAGCAGTAACACTGACTACCCACAGGCCCCCCTGGGTCTGCTAAGCAACCTGCAGGCCCGAAGTCCTTTGGAGCCACTCTGTGTGTATGCCGAGTGTAGGGAAACGCACTGCACACTCTTTTGGAGCAGCTCACTTTCCCCAGCACTCCCTCACGTCCCCGAGCACCGATGTCACACATCCCACATCTTCGAAGTCTTTTGCACTGCCCCATTCTGAGCTGCACTGAGAGCAACCCTTGGCTTCGCATTTCCATCTAGGACCTCCTGCCTGAAGTCACCCTGCCTCCAGGAGACAGTTGGCTTGCATTCTTGCTACAATGGAAGCCCTGATCTTCCTGGGGCACTCCAGGGCTCTGAATAGCCACAAGCCCTCAGGCGTACTAAGGGCAGTCCTTGGTGGAGGCAGTTCACGTGATGCGGGACACCCGACTTCGAGAAATTGATTCAGGGAAGGAAGCACAGTGTATCCTGTGTCTCTTTTGTCTTGTTGGAAACCACAGGGATATAGGCTGCGTGTGCCCATGGAAATGGGGCCCTGATGGAACTAGCCTTGCTTTTCCCATTTGAAGGCTGCGCTCATGCTGCCTTGAAGTTACCTGACACTTCCCTGCTGTTGACAGGGCTGTAAACACTGTATCAATGCTTCTGGGAAGAAAACGAGTTTGCTCTGTCTGGAGAAGGTGCTTCCTTGGCTGTGGTGGTGTTCCGCCTGACACGCTCTAGAGCTAAAGAGAAACTCAAAGCGAGAACTGGCATCCAGCTTAGGCCCTGAGTAGCCGTGCAGAAAGGGAGGCATGCAGCAGCTTCCATGAGTTCTAAGTCGCTGCTCTGCTTTCTATTAAAGAAAACACCCTTGTGAGGACACCTAGCCCCCACGAGTGTGCATCATTTTCACTCCAAGGACACTGAGTACCTCCAGGCCCCTGTGGGCCTGCTGAGAAAAGTCGAAGTCCATTCGTCGGTCCCTCGGGTGCTCTCTGTGCGTGCCAAGTGATGGGAACCGTCTGCAAGTTCCTTGCGGAGAGCTACGTTTCCTGAGCCCATGATCATCCTCAAGACTACATATTTGGTGAGTCCAAAGTGCCCAGGAAATCTTTGTCAGGGCCCACGTGTGAGCTGCCATGAGAAAACCCTCTGCTTTGAAAACGTCGAGGACCTCGTACCTGAAGTCGCTCTGCTCCAGGAGAGAGTCAGCGTGTTACTGTGTTGTGTTGCTAACGGGACGCCCAGCATGAACACGTTCCTGGAGGGAGGGCCCTGATTTGCCTTGAGGAAGGAGAGGCGTGCAGCAGTATTCGTGAAGCCGTGGCCTCTGCTCTGCATACCTTTAGGGGCAGCATAGTTTTCTGGACACCTAGGGAGCTCGAGTGGGCACCCTTTTCCAGGCAGGAACACTGACTACTCTCAAGCCCCCCTGGGTCTGCTAAGCAACCATCAGGCCCGAAGCCCTTTGGAGCCACTCTGTGTGTATGCCGAGTGTAGGGAAACGCACTGCACACTCTTTTGGAGCTAGTTACTTTCCCCAGCACTCCCTCACGTCCCCGAGCACCGATCTGGCACATCCCACATCCCTTGAAGTCTTTTGCACTGTCCCAGTCTGAGCTGCACTGAGAGCAACCCTTGGCTTCGCATTTCCATCTAGGACCTCCTGCCTGAAATCACCCTGCCTCCAGGAGACAGTTGGCTTGCGTTCTTGCTACAATGGAAGCCCTGATCATCCTGGGGCACTCCAGGGTTCTGAATAGCCACAAGCCCTCAGGCGTACTAAGGGCAGTCCTTGGTGGAGGCAGTTCGCGTGATGCGGGACACCCGACTTCGAGAAATTGATTCAGGGAAGGAAGCACAGTGTATCCTGTGTCTCTTTTGTCTTGTTGGAAACCACAGGGATATAGGCTGCGTGTGCCCATGGAAATGGGGCCCTGATGGAACTAGCCTTGCTTTTCCCATTTGAAGGCTGCGCTCATGCTGCCTTGAAGCTACCTGACACTTCCCTGCTGTTGACAGGGCTGTAAACACTGTATCAATGCTTCTGGGAAGAAAACGAGTTTGCTCTGTCTGGAGAAGGTGCTTCCTTGGCTGTGGTGGTGTTCCGCCTGACACGCTCTAGAGCTAAAGAGAAACTCAAAGCGAGAACTGGCATCCAGCTTAGGCCCTGAGTAGCCGTGCAGAAAGGGAGGCATGCAGCAGCTTCCATGAGTTCTAAGTCGCTGCTCTGCTTTCTATTAAAGAAAACACCCTTGTGAGGACACCTAGCCCCCACGAGTGTGCATCATTTTCACTCCAAGGACACTGAGTACCTCCAGGCCCCTGTGGGCCTGCTGAGCAAAGTCGAAGCCCATTCGTAAGTCCCTCGGATGCTCTCTGTGCGTGCCAAGTGATGGGAAACGTCTGCACGTTACTTGCGGAGAGCTACGTTTCCAGAGCCTATGATCATCCTCAAGACAACATATTTGGTGACTCCGAAGCGCCCAGGAAGTCTTTGTCAGGGCCCACGTATGAGCTGCTATGAGCAAACCCTCTCCTTTGAAAACGTCGAGGACCTCGTACCTGAAGTCGCTCTGCTCCAGGAGAGAGTCAGCGTGTTACTGTGTTGTGTTGCTAACGGGACGCCCAGCATGAACACGTTCCTGGAGGGAGGGCCCTGATTTGCCTTGCGGAAGGAGAGGCGTGCAGCATTATTCGTGAAGCCGTGGCCTCGGCTCTGCATACCTTTAGGGGCAGCATTGTTTTCTGGGCACCTAGGGAGCTCGAGTGGGCACCCTTTTCCAAGCAGGAACACTGACTACCCACAGGCCCCCCTGGGTCTGCTAAGCAACCTCCAGGCCCGAAGCCCTTTGGAGCCACTCTGTGTGTATGCTGAGTGTAGGGAAACGCACTGCACACTCTTTTGGAGCAGCTTAATTTCCCCAGCACTCCCTCACGTCCCCGAGCACCGATCTCGCACATCCCACATCTTCGAAGTCTTTTGCACTGCCCCAGTCTGAGCTGAACTGAGAGCAACCCTTGGCTTCGCATTTCCATCTAGGACCTCCTGCCTGAAGTCACCCTGCCTCCAGGAGACAGTTGGCTTGCATTCTTGCTACAATGGAAGCCCTGATCTTCCTGGGGCACTCCAGGGCTCTGAATAGCCACAAGCCCTCAGGCGTACTAAGGGCAGTCCTTGGTGGAGGCAGTTCACGTGATGCGGGACACCCGACTTCGAGAAATTGATTCAGGGAAGGAAGCACAGTGTATCCTGTGTCTCTTTTGTCTTGTTGGAAACCACAGGGTTATAGGCTGCGTGTGCCCATGGAAATGGGGCCCTGATGGAACTAGCCTTGCTTTTCCCATTTGAAGGCTGCGCTCATGCTGCCTTGAAGCTACCTGACACTTCCCTGCTGTTGACAGGGCTGTGAACACTGTATCAATGCTTCTGGGAAGAAAACGAGTTTGCTCTGTCTGGAGAAGGTGCTTCCTTGGCTGTGGTGGTGTTCCGCCTGACACGCTCTAGAGCTAAAGAGAAACTCAAAGCGAGAACTGGCATCCAGCTTAGGCCCTGAGTAGCCGTGCAGAAAGGGAGGCATGCAGCAGCTTCCATGAGTTCTAAGTCGCTGCTCTGCTTTCTATTAAAGAAAACACCCTTGTGAGGACACCTAGCCCCCACGAGTGTGCATCATTTTCACTCCAAGGACACTGAGTACCTCCAGGCCCCTGTGGGCCTGCTGAGCAAAGTCGAAGTCCATTCGTCGGTCCCTCGGGTGCTCTCTGTGCGTGCCAAGTGATGGGAACACGCTGCAAGTTCCTTGCGGAGATCTACGTTTCCAGAGCCCATGATCATCCTCAAGACCACATATTTGGTGAGTCCGAAGTGCCCAGGAAATCTTTGTCAGGGCCCACGTGTGAGCTGCCATGAGAAAACCCTCTGCTTTGAAAACGTCGAGGACCTCGTACCTGAAGTCGCTCTGCTCCAGGAGAGAGTCAGCGTGTTACTGTGTTGTGTTGCTAAAGGGACGCCCAGCATGAACACGTTCCTGGAGGGAGGGCCCTGATTTGCCTTGAGGAAGGAGAGGCCTGCAGCAGTATTCGTGAAGCCGTGGCCTCTGCTCTGCATACCTTTAGGGGCAGCATAGTTTTCTGGACACCTAGGGGGCTCGAGTGGGCACCCTTTTCCTAGCAGTAACACTGACTACCCACAGGCCCCCCTGGGTCTGCTAAGCAACCTCCAGGCCCGAAGTCCTTTGGAGCCACTCTGTGTGTATGCCGAGTGTAGGGAAACGCACTGCACACTCTTTTGGAGCAGCTCACTTTCCCCAGCACTCCCTCACGTCCCCGAGCACCGATCTCGCACATCCCACATCTTCGAAGTCTTTTGCACTGCCCCAGTCTGAGCTGCACTGAGAGCAACCCTTGGCTTCGCATTTCCATCTAGGAATTCCTGCCTGAAGTCACCCTGCCTCCAGGAGACTGTTGGCTTGCATTCTTGCTACAATGGAAGCCCTGATCTTCCTGGGGCACTCCAGGGTTCTGAATAGCCACAAGCCCTCAGGCGTACTAAGGGCAGTCCTTGGTGGAGGCAGTTCGCGTGATGCGGGACACCCTACTTCGAGAAATTGATTCAGGGAAGGAAGCACAGTGTATCCTGTGTCTCTTTTGTCTTGTTGGAAACCACAGGGATATAGGCTGCGTGTGCCCATGGAAATGGGGCCCTGATGGAACTAGCCTTGCTTTTCCCATTTGACGGCTGCGCTCATGCTGCCTTGAAGCTACCTGACACTTCCCTGCTGTTGACAGGGCTGTAAACACTGTATCAATGCTTCTGGGAAGAAAACGAGTTTGCTCTGTCTGGAGAAGGTGCTTCCTTGGCTGTGGTGGTGTTCCGCCTGACACGCTCTAGAGCTAAAGAGAAACTCAAAGCGAGAACTGGCATCCAGCTTAGGCCCTGAGTAGCCGTGCAGAAAGGGAGGCATGCAGCAGCTTCCATGAGTTCTAAGTCGCTGCTCTGCTTTCTATTAAAGAAAACACCCTTGTGAGGACACCTAGCCCCCACGAGTGTGCATCATTTTCACTCCAAGGACACTGAGTACCTCCAGGCCCCTGTGGGCCTGCTGAGCAAAGTCGAAGTCCATTCGTCGGTCCCTCGGGTGCTCTCTGTGCGTGCCAAGAGATGGGAACCCTCTGCAAGTTCCTTGCGGAGAGCTACGTTTCCAGAGCCCATGATCATCCTCAAGACCACATATTTTGTGAGTCCGAAGTGCCCAGGAAGTCTTTGTCAGGGCCCACGTGTGAGCTGCCATGAGAAAACCCTCTGCTTTGAAAACGTCGAGGACCTCGTACCTGAAGTCGCTCTGCTCCAGGAGAGAGTCAGCGTGTTACTGTGTTGTGTTGCTAACGGGACGCCCAGCATGAACACGTTCCTGGAGGGAGGGCCCTGATTTGCCTTGAGGAAGGAGAGGCGTGCAGCAGTATTCGTGAAGCCGTGGCCTCTGCTCTGCATACCTTTAGGGGCAGCATAGTTTTCTGGACACCTAGGGGGCTCGAGTGGGCACCCTTTTCCAAGCAGTAACACTGACTACCCACAGGCCCCCCTGGGTCTGCTAAGCAACCTGCAGGCCCGAAGTCCTTTGGAGCCACTCTGTGTGTATGCCGAGTGTAGGGAAACGCACTGCACACTCTTTTGGAGCAGCTCACTTTCCCCAGCACTCCCTCACGTCCCCGAGCACCGATGTCACACATCCCACATCTTCGAAGTCTTTTGCACTGCCCCATTCTGAGCTGCACTGAGAGCAACCCTTGGCTTCGCATTTCCATCTAGGACCTCCTGCCTGAAGTCACCCTGCCTCCAGGAGACAGTTGGCTTGCATTCTTGCTACAATGGAAGCCCTGATCTTCCTGGGGCACTCCAGGGCTCTGAATAGCCACAAGCCCTCAGGCGTACTAAGGGCAGTCCTTGGTGGAGGCAGTTCACGTGATGCGGGACACCCGACTTCGAGAAATTGATTCAGGGAAGGAAGCACAGTGTATCCTGTGTCTCTTTTGTCTTGTTGGAAACCACAGGGATATAGGCTGCGTGTGCCCATGGAAATGGGGCCCTGATGGAACTAGCCTTGCTTTTCCCATTTGAAGGCTGCGCTCATGCTGCCTTGAAGTTACCTGACACTTCCCTGCTGTTGACAGGGCTGTAAACACTGTATCAATGCTTCTGGGAAGAAAACGAGTTTGCTCTGTCTGGAGAAGGTGCTTCCTTGGCTGTGGTGGTGTTCCGCCTGACACGCTCTAGAGCTAAAGAGAAACTCAAAGCGAGAACTGGCATCCAGCTTAGGCCCTGAGTAGCCGTGCAGAAAGGGAGGCATGCAGCAGCTTCCATGAGTTCTAAGTCGCTGCTCTGCTTTCTATTAAAGAAAACACCCTTGTGAGGACACCTAGCCCCCACGAGTGTGCATCATTTTCACTCCAAGGACACTGAGTACCTCCAGGCCCCTGTGGGCCTGCTGAGAAAAGTCGAAGTCCATTCGTCGGTCCCTCGGGTGCTCTCTGTGCGTGCCAAGAGATGGGAACCCGCTGCAAGTTCCTTGCGGAGAGCTACGTTTCCTGAGCCCATGATCATCCTCAAGACTACATATTTGGTGAGTCCAAAGTGCCCAGGAAATCTTTGTCAGGGCCCACGTGTGAGCTGCCATGAGAAAACCCTCTGCTTTGAAAACGTCGAGGACCTCGTACCTGAAGTCGCTCTGCTCCAGGAGAGAGTCAGCGTGTTACTGTGTTGTGTTGCTAACGGGACGCCCAGCATGAACACGTTCCTGGAGGGAGGGCCCTGATTTGCCTTGAGGAAGGAGAGGCGTGCAGCAGTATTCGTGAAGCCGTGGCCTCTGCTCTGCATACCTTTAGGGGCAGCATAGTTTTCTGGACACCTAGGGAGCTCGAGTGGGCACCCTTTTCCAGGCAGGAACACTGACTACTCTCAAGCCCCCCTGGGTCTGCTAAGCAACCATCAGGCCCGAAGCCCTTTGGAGCCACTCTGTGTGTATGCCGAGTGTAGGGAAACGCACTGCACACTCTTTTGGAGCTAGTTATTTTCCCCAGCACTCCCTCACGTCCCCGAGCACCGATCTGGCACATCCCACATCCCTTGAAGTCTTTTGCACTGTCCCAGTCTGAGCTGCACTGAGAGCAACCCTTGGCTTCGCATTTCCATCTAGGACCTCCTGCCTGAAATCACCCTGCCTCCAGGAGACAGTTGGCTTGCGTTCTTGCTACAATGGAAGCCCTGATCTTCCTGGGGCACTCCAGGGTTCTGAATAGCCACAAGCCCTCAGGCGTACTAAGGGCAGTCCTTGGTGGAGGCAGTTCGCGTGATGCGGGACACCCTACTTCGAGAAATTGATTCAGGGAAGGAAGCACAGTGTATCCTGTGTCTCTTTTGTCTTGTTGGAAACCACAGGGATATAGGCTGCGTGTGCCCATGGAAATGGGGCCCTGATGGAACTAGCCTTGCTTTTCCCATTTGAAGGCTGCGCTCATGCTGCCTTGAAGCTACCTGACACTTCCCTGCTGTTGACAGGGCTGTAAACACTGTATCAATGCTTCTGGGAAGAAAACGAGTTTGCTCTGTCTGGAGAAGGTGCTTCCTTGGCTGTGGTGGTGTTCCGCCTGACACGCTCTAGAGCTAAAGAGAAACTCAAAGCGAGAACTGGCATCCAGCTTAGGCCCTGAGTAGCCGTGCAGAAAGGGAGGCATGCAGCAGCTTCCATGAGTTCTAAGTCGCTGCTCTGCTTTCTATTAAAGGAAACACCCTTGTGAGGACACCTAGCCCCCACGAGTGTGCATCATTTTCACTCCAAGGACACTGAGTACCTCCAGGCCCCTGTGGGCCTGCTGAGCAAAGTCGAAGCCCATTCGTAAGTCCCTCGGATGCTCTCTGTGCGTGCCAAGTGATGGGAACCGTCTGCACGTTCCTTGCGGAGAGCTACGTTTCCAGAGCCTATGATCATCCTCAAGACAACATATTTGGTGACTCCGAAGCGCCCAGGAAGTCTTTGTCAGGGCCCACGTGTGAGCTGCTATGAGCAAACCCTCTCCTTTGAAAACGTCGAGGACCTCGTACCTCAAGTCGCTCTGCTCCAGGAGAGAGTCAGCGTGTTACTGTGTTTTGTTGCTAACGGGACGCCCAGCATGAACACGTTCCTGGAGGGAGGGCCCTGATTTGCCTTGAGGAAGGAGAGGCGTGCAGCATTATTCGTGAAGCCGTGGCCTCTGCTCTGCATACCTTTAGGGGCAGCATTGTTTTCTGGACACCTAGGGAGCTCGAG
Source organism: Delphinapterus leucas (assembly GCF_059928025.1). Taxonomy (NCBI): domain Eukaryota; kingdom Metazoa; phylum Chordata; class Mammalia; order Artiodactyla; family Monodontidae; genus Delphinapterus; species Delphinapterus leucas. The sequence continues at coordinate 59,147,761 of NC_143142.1, read as the reverse complement.
TGGGCACCCTTTTCCAAGCAGGAACACTGACTACCCACAGGCCCCCCTGGGTCTGCTAAGCAACCTCCAGGCCCGAAGCCCTTTGGAGCCACTCTGTGTGTATGCTGAGTGTAGGGAAACGCACTGCACACTCTTTTGGAGCAGCTTACTTTCCCCAGCACTCCCTCACGTCCCCGAGCACCGATCTCGCACATCCCACATGCCTCGAAGTCTTTTGCACTGCCCCATTCTGAGCTGCACTGAGAGCAACCCTTGGCTTCGCATTTCCATCTAGGACCTCCTGCCTGAAGTCACCCTGCCTCCAGGAGACAGTTGGATTGCATTCTTGCTACAATGGAAGCCCTGATCTTCCTGGGGCACTCCAGGGCTCTGAATAGCCACAAGCCCTCTGGCGTACTAAGGGCAGTCCTTGGTGGAGGCAGTTCGCGTGATGCGGGACACCCGACTTCGAGAAATTGATTCAGGGAAGGAAGCACAGTGTATCCTGTGTCTCTTTTGTCTTGTTGGAAACCACAGGGATATAGGCTGCGTGTGCCCATGGAAATGGGGCCCTGATGGAACTAGCCTTGCTTTTCCCATTTGAAGGCTGCGCTCATGCTGCCTTGAAGTTACCTGACACTTCCCTGCTGTTGACAGGGCTGTGAACACTGTATCAATGCTTCTGGGAAGAAAACGAGTTTGCTCTGTCTGGAGAAGGTGCTTCCTTGGCTGTGGTGGTGTTCCGCCTGACACGCTCTAGAGCTAAAGAGAAACTCAAAGCGAGAACTGGCATCCAGCTTAGGCCCTGAGTAGCCGTGCAGAAAGGGAGGCATGCAGCAGCTTCCATGAGTTCTAAGTCGCTGCTCTGCTTTCTATTAAAGAAAACACCCTTGTGAGGACACCTAGCCCCCACGAGTGTGCATCATTTTCACTCCAAGGACACTGAGTACCTCCAGGCCCCTGTGGGCCTGCTGAGCAAAGTCGAAGTCCATTCGTCGGTCCCTCGGGTGCTCTCTGTGCGTGCCAAGTGATGGGAACACGCTGCAAGTTCCTTGCGGAGATCTACGTTTCCAGAGCCCATGATCATCCTCAAGACCACATATTTGGTGAGTCCGAAGTGCCCAGGAAATCTTTGTCAGGGCCCACGTGTGAGCTGCCATGAGAAAACCCTCTGCTTTGAAAACGTCGAGGACCTCGTACCTGAAGTCGCTCTGCTCCAGGAGAGAGTCAGCGTGTTACTGTGTTGTGTTGCTAAAGGGACGCCCAGCATGAACACGTTCCTGGAGGGAGGGCCCTGATTTGCCTTGAGGAAGGAGAGGCCTGCAGCAGTATTCGTGAAGCCGTGGCCTCTGCTCTGCATACCTTTAGGGGCAGCATAGTTTTCTGGACACCTAGGGGGCTCGAGTGGGCACCCTTTTCCTAGCAGTAACACTGACTACCCACAGGCCCCCCTGGGTCTGCTAAGCAACCTCCAGGCCCGAAGTCCTTTGGAGCCACTCTGTGTGTATGCCGAGTGTAGGGAAACGCACTGCACACTCTTTTGGAGCAGCTCACTTTCCCCAGCACTCCCTCACGTCCCCGAGCACCGATCTCGCACATCCCACATCTTCGAAGTCTTTTGCACTGCCCCAGTCTGAGCTGCACTGAGAGCAACCCTTGGCTTCGCATTTCCATCTAGGACCTCCTGCCTGAAGTCACCCTGCCTCCAGGAGACAGTTGGCTTGCATTCTTGCTACAATGGAAGCCCTGATCTTCCTGGGGCACTCCAGGGCTCTGAATAGCCACAAGCCCTCAGGCGTACTAAGGGCAGTCCTTGGTGGAGGCAGTTCACGTGATGCGGGACACCCGACTTCGAGAAATTGATTCAGGGAAGGAAGCACAGTGTATCCTGTGTCTCTTTTGTCTTGTTGGAAACCACAGGGATATAGGCTGCGTGTGCCCATGGAAATGGGGCCCTGATGGAACTAGCCTTGCTTTTCCCATTTGAAGGCTGCGCTCATGCTGCCTTGAAGTTACCTGACACTTCCCTGCTGTTGACAGGGCTGTAAACACTGTATCAATGCTTCTGGGAAGAAAACGAGTTTGCTCTGTCTGGAGAAGGTGCTTCCTTGGCTGTGGTGGTGTTCCGCCTGACACGCTCTAGAGCTAAAGAGAAACTCAAAGCGAGAACTGGCATCCAGCTTAGGCCCTGAGTAGCCGTGCAGAAAGGGAGGCATGCAGCAGCTTCCATGAGTTCTAAGTCGCTGCTCTGCTTTCTATTAAAGAAAACACCCTTGTGAGGACACCTAGCCCCCACGAGTGTGCATCATTTTCACTCCAAGGACACTGAGTACCTCCAGGCCCCTGTGGGCCTGCTGAGAAAAGTCGAAGTCCATTCGTCGGTCCCTCGGGTGCTCTCTGTGCGTGCCAAGAGATGGGAACCCGCTGCAAGTTCCTTGCGGAGAGCTACGTTTCCTGAGCCCATGATCATCCTCAAGACTACATATTTGGTGAGTCCAAAGTGCCCAGGAAATCTTTGTCAGGGCCCACGTGTGAGCTGCCATGAGAAAACCCTCTGCTTTGAAAACGTCGAGGACCTCGTACCTGAAGTCGCTCTGCTCCAGGAGAGAGTCAGCGTGTTACTGTGTTGTGTTGCTAACGGGACGCCCAGCATGAACACGTTCCTGGAGGGAGGGCCCTGATTTGCCTTGAGGAAGGAGAGGCGTGCAGCAGTATTCGTGAAGCCGTGGCCTCTGCTCTGCATACCTTTAGGGGCAGCATAGTTTTCTGGACACCTAGGGAGCTCGAGTGGGCACCCTTTTCCAGGCAGGAACACTGACTACTCTCAAGCCCCCCTGGGTCTGCTAAGCAACCATCAGGCCCGAAGCCCTTTGGAGCCACTCTGTGTGTATGCCGAGTGTAGGGAAACGCACTGCACACTCTTTTGGAGCTAGTTACTTTCCCCAGCACTCCCTCACGTCCCCGAGCACCGATCTGGCACATCCCACATCCCTTGAAGTCTTTTGCACTGTCCCAGTCTGAGCTGCACTGAGAGCAACCCTTGGCTTCGCATTTCCATCTAGGACCTCCTGCCTGAAATCACCCTGCCTCCAGGAGACAGTTGGCTTGCGTTCTTGCTACAATGGAAGCCCTGATCATCCTGGGGCACTCCAGGGTTCTGAATAGCCACAAGCCCTCAGGCGTACTAAGGGCAGTCCTTGGTGGAGGCAGTTCGCGTGATGCGGGACACCCTACTTCGAGAAATTGATTCAGGGAAGGAAGCACAGTGTATCCTGTGTCTCTTTTGTCTTGTTGGAAACCACAGGGATATAGGCTGCGTGTGCCCATGGAAATGGGGCCCTGATGGAACTAGCCTTGCTTTTCCCATTTGAAGGCTGCGCTCATGCTGCCTTGAAGCTACCTGACACTTCCCTGCTGTTGACAGGGCTGTAAACACTGTATCAATGCTTCTGGGAAGAAAACGAGTTTGCTCTGTCTGGAGAAGGTGCTTCCTTGGCTGTGGTGGTGTTCCGCCTGACACGCTCTAGAGCTAAAGAGAAACTCAAAGCGAGAACTGGCATCCAGCTTAGGCCCTGAGTAGCCGTGCAGAAAGGGAGGCATGCAGCAGCTTCCATGAGTTCTAAGTCGCTGCTCTGCTTTCTATTAAAGAAAACACCCTTGTGAGGACACCTAGCCCCCACGAGTGTGCATCATTTTCACTCCAAGGACACTGAGTACCTCCAGGCCCCTGTGGGCCTGCTGAGCAAAGTCGAAGCCCATTCGTAAGTCCCTCGGATGCTCTCTGTGCGTGCCAAGTGATGGGAAACCTCTGCACGTTCCTTGCGGAGAGCTACGTTTCCAGAGCCTATGATCATCCTCAAGACAACATATTTGGTGACTCCGAAGCGCCCAGGAAGTCTTTGTCAGGGCCCACGTATGAGCTGCTATGAGCAAACCCTCTCCTTTGAAAACGTCGAGGACCTCGTACCTGAAGTCGCTCTGCTCCAGGAGAGAGTCAGCGTGTTACTGTGTTGTGTTGCTAACGGGACGCCCAGCATGAACACGTTCCTGGAGGGAGGGCCCTGATTTGCCTTGCGGAAGGAGAGGCGTGCAGCATTATTCGTGAAGCCGTGGCCTCGGCTCTGCATACCTTTAGGGGCAGCATTGTTTTCTGGGCACCTAGGGAGCTCGAGTGGGCACCCTTTTCCAAGCAGGAACACTGACTACCCACAGGCCCCCCTGGGTCTGCTAAGCAACCTCCAGGCCCGAAGCCCTTTGGAGCCACTCTGTGTGTATGCTGAGTGTAGGGAAACGCACTGCACACTCTTTTGGAGCAGCTTAATTTCCCCAGCACTCCCTCACGTCCCCGAGCACCGATCTCGCACATCCCACATCTTCGAAGTCTTTTGCACTGCCCCAGTCTGAGCTGAACTGAGAGCAACCCTTGGCTTCGCATTTCCATCTAGGACCTCCTGCCTGAAGTCACCCTGCCTCCAGGAGACAGTTGGCTTGCATTCTTGCTACAATGGAAGCCCTGATCTTCCTGGGGCACTCCAGGGCTCTGAATAGCCACAAGCCCTCAGGCGTACTAAGGGCAGTCCTTGGTGGAGGCAGTTCACGTGATGCGGGACACCCGACTTCGAGAAATTGATTCAGGGAAGGAAGCACAGTGTATCCTGTGTCTCTTTTGTCTTGTTGGAAACCACAGGGTTATAGGCTGCGTGTGCCCATGGAAATGGGGCCCTGATGGAACTAGCCTTGCTTTTCCCATTTGAAGGCTGCGCTCATGCTGCCTTGAAGCTACCTGACACTTCCCTGCTGTTGACAGGGCTGTGAACACTGTATCAATGCTTCTGGGAAGAAAACGAGTTTGCTCTGTCTGGAGAAGGTGCTTCCTTGGCTGTGGTGGTGTTCCGCCTGACACGCTCTAGAGCTAAAGAGAAACTCAAAGCGAGAACTGGCATCCAGCTTAGGCCCTGAGTAGCCGTGCAGAAAGGGAGGCATGCAGCAGCTTCCATGAGTTCTAAGTCGCTGCTCTGCTTTCTATTAAAGAAAACACCCTTGTGAGGACACCTAGCCCCCACGAGTGTGCATCATTTTCACTCCAAGGACACTGAGTACCTCCAGGCCCCTGTGGGCCTGCTGAGAAAAGTCGAAGTCCATTCGTCGGTCCCTCGGGTGCTCTCTGTGCGTGCCAAGTGATGGGAACACGCTGCAAGTTCCTTGCGGAGATCTACGTTTCCAGAGCCCATGATCATCCTCAAGACCACATATTTGGTGAGTCCGAAGTGCCCAGGAAATCTTTGTCAGGGCCCACGTGTGAGCTGCCATGAGAAAACCCTCTGCTTTGAAAACGTCGAGGACCTCGTACCTGAAGTCGCTCTGCTCCAGGAGAGAGTCAGCGTGTTACTGTGTTGTGTTGCTAACGGGACGCCCAGCATGAACACGTTCCTGGAGGGAGGGCCCTGATTTGCCTTGAGGAAGGAGAGGCGTGCAGCAGTATTCGTGAAGCCGTGGCCTCTGCTCTGCATACCTTTAGGGGCAGCATAGTTTTCTGGACACCTAGGGAGCTCGAGTGGGCACCCTTTTCCAGGCAGGAACACTGACTACTCTCAAGCCCCCCTGGGTCTGCTAAGCAACCATCAGGCCCGAAGCCCTTTGGAGCCACTCTGTGTGTATGCCGAGTGTAGGGAAACGCACTGCACACTCTTTTGGAGCTAGTTACCTTCCCCAGCACTCCCTCACGTCCCCGAGCACCGATCTGGCACATCCCACATCCCTTGAAGTCTTTTGCACTGTCCCAGTCTGAGCTGCACTGAGAGCAACCCTTGGCTTCGCATTTCCATCTAGGACCTCCTGCCTGAAATCACCCTGCCTCCAGGAGACAGTTGGCTTGCGTTCTTGCTACAATGGAAGCCCTGATCATCCTGGGGCACTCCAGGGTTCTGAATAGCCACAAGCCCTCAGGCGTACTAAGGGCAGTCCTTGGTGGAGGCAGTTCGCGTGATGCGGGACACCCTACTTCGAGAAATTGATTCAGGGAAGGAAGCACAGTGTATCCTGTGTCTCTTTTGTCTTGTTGGAAACCACAGGGATATAGGCTGCGTGTGCCCATGGAAATGGGGCCCTGATGGAACTAGCCTTGCTTTTCCCATTTGAAGGCTGCGCTCATGCTGCCTTGAAGCTACCTGACACTTCCCTGCTGTTGACAGGGCTGTAAACACTGTATCAATGCTTCTGGGAAGAAAACGAGTTTGCTCTGTCTGGAGAAGGTGCTTCCTTGGCTGTGGTGGTGTTCCGCCTGACACGCTCTAGAGCTAAAGAGAAACTCAAAGCGAGAACTGGCATCCAGCTTAGGCCCTGAGTAGCCGTGCAGAAAGGGAGGCATGCAGCAGCTTCCATGAGTTCTAAGTCGCTGCTCTGCTTTCTATTAAAGAAAACACCCTTGTGAGGACACCTAGCCCCCACGAGTGTGCATCATTTTCACTCCAAGGACACTGAGTACCTCCAGGCCCCTGTGGGCCTGCTGAGAAAAGTCGAAGTCCATTCGTCGGTCCCTCGGGTGCTCTCTGTGCGTGCCAAGAGATGGGAACCCGCTGCAAGTTCCTTGCGGAGAGCTACGTTTCCTGAGCCCATGATCATCCTCAAGACTACATATTTGGTGAGTCCAAAGTGCCCAGGAAATCTTTGTCAGGGCCCACGTGTGAGCTGCCATGAGAAAACCCTCTGCTTTGAAAACGTCGAGGACCTCGTACCTGAAGTCGCTCTGCTCCAGGAGAGAGTCAGCGTGTTACTGTGTTGTGTTGCTAACGGGACGCCCAGCATGAACACGTTCCTGGAGGGAGGGCCCTGATTTGCCTTGAGGAAGGAGAGGCGTGCAGCAGTATTCGTGAAGCCGTGGCCTCTGCTCTGCATACCTTTAGGGGCAGCATAGTTTTCTGGACACCTAGGGAGCTCGAGTGGGCACCCTTTTCCAGGCAGGAACACTGACTACTCTCAAGCCCCCCTGGGTCTGCTAAGCAACCATCAGGCCCGAAGCCCTTTGGAGCCACTCTGTGTGTATGCCGAGTGTAGGGAAACGCACTGCACACTCTTTTGGAGCTAGTTACTTTCCCCAGCACTCCCTCACGTCCCCGAGCACCGATCTGGCACATCCCACATCCCTTGAAGTCTTTTGCACTGTCCCAGTCTGAGCTGCACTGAGAGCAACCCTTGGCTTCGCATTTCCATCTAGGACCTCCTGCCTGAAATCACCCTGCCTCCAGGAGACAGTTGGCTTGCGTTCTTGCTACAATGGAAGCCCTGATCATCCTGGGGCACTCCAGGGTTCTGAATAGCCACAAGCCCTCAGGCGTACTAAGGGCAGTCCTTGGTGGAGGCAGTTCGCGTGATGCGGGACACCCTACTTCGAGAAATTGATTCAGGGAAGGAAGCACAGTGTATCCTGTGTCTCTTTTGTCTTGTTGGAAACCACAGGGATATAGGCTGCGTGTGCCCATGGAAATGGGGCCCTGATGGAACTAGCCTTGCTTTTCCCATTTGAAGGCTGCGCTCATGCTGCCTTGAAGCTACCTGACACTTCCCTGCTGTTGACAGGGCTGTAAACACTGTATCAATGCTTCTGGGAAGAAAACGAGTTTGCTCTGTCTGGAGAAGGTGCTTCCTTGGCTGTGGTGGTGTTCCGCCTGACACGCTCTAGAGCTAAAGAGAAACTCAAAGCGAGAACTGGCATCCAGCTTAGGCCCTGAGTAGCCGTGCAGAAAGGGAGGCATGCAGCAGCTTCCATGAGTTCTAAGTCGCTGCTCTGCTTTCTATTAAAGAAAACACCCTTGTGAGGACACCTAGCCCCCACGAGTGTGCATCATTTTCACTCCAAGGACACTGAGTACCTCCAGGCCCCTGTGGGCCTGCTGAGCAAAGTCGAAGTCCATTCGTCGGTCCCTCGGGTGCTCTCTGTGCGTGCCAAGAGATGGGAACCCGCTGCAAGTTCCTTGCGGAGAGCTACGTTTCCTGAGCCCATGATCATCCTCAAGACTACATATTTGGTGAGTCCAAAGTGCCCAGGAAATCTTTGTCAGGGCCCACGTGTGAGCTGCCATGAGAAAACCCTCTGCTTTGAAAACGTCGAGGACCTCGTACCTGAAGTCGCTCTGCTCCAGGAGAGAGTCAGCGTGTTACTGTGTTGTGTTGCTAACGGGACGCCCAGCATGAACACGTTCCTGGAGGGAGGGCCCTGATTTGCCTTGAGGAAGGAGAGGCGTGCAGCAGTATTCGTGAAGCCGTGGCCTCTGCTCTGCATACCTTTAGGGGCAGCATAGTTTTCTGGACACCTAGGGAGCTCGAGTGGGCACCCTTTTCCAGGCAGGAACACTGACTACTCTCAAGCCCCCCTGGGTCTGCTAAGCAACCATCAGGCCCGAAGCCCTTTGGAGCCACTCTGTGTGTATGCCGAGTGTAGGGAAACGCACTGCACACTCTTTTGGAGCTAGTTACTTTCCCCAGCACTCCCTCACGTCCCCGAGCACCGATCTGGCACATCCCACATCCCTTGAAGTCTTTTGCACTGTCCCAGTCTGAGCTGCACTGAGAGCAACCCTTGGCTTCGCATTTCCATCTAGGACCTCCTGCCTGAAATCACCCTGCCTCCAGGAGACAGTTGGCTTGCGTTCTTGCTACAATGGAAGCCCTGATCATCCTGGGGCACTCCAGGGTTCTGAATAGCCACAAGCCCTCAGGCGTACTAAGGGCAGTCCTTGGTGGAGGCAGTTCGCGTGATGCGGGACACCCTACTTCGAGAAATTGATTCAGGGAAGGAAGCACAGTGTATCCTGTGTCTCTTTTGTCTTGTTGGAAACCACAGGGATATAGGCTGCGTGTGCCCATGGAAATGGGGCCCTGATGGAACTAGCCTTGCTTTTCCCATTTGAAGGCTGCGCTCATGCTGCCTTGAAGCTACCTGACACTTCCCTGCTGTTGACAGGGCTGTAAACACTGTATCAATGCTTCTGGGAAGAAAACGAGTTTGCTCTGTCTGGAGAAGGTGCTTCCTTGGCTGTGGTGGTGTTCCGCCTGACACGCTCTAGAGCTAAAGAGAAACTCAAAGCGAGAACTGGCATCCAGCTTAGGCCCTGAGTAGCCGTGCAGAAAGGGAGGCATGCAGCAGCTTCCATGAGTTCTAAGTCGCTGCTCTGCTTTCTATTAAAGAAAACACCCTTGTGAGGACACCTAGCCCCCACGAGTGTGCATCATTTTCACTCCAAGGACACTGAGTACCTCCAGGCCCCTGTGGGCCTGCTGAGAAAAGTCGAAGTCCATTCGTCGGTCCCTCGGGTGCTCTCTGTGCGTGCCAAGAGATGGGAACCCGCTGCAAGTTCCTTGCGGAGAGCTACGTTTCCTGAGCCCATGATCATCCTCAAGACTACATATTTGGTGAGTCCAAAGTGCCCAGGAAATCTTTGTCAGGGCCCACGTGTGAGCTGCCATGAGAAAACCCTCTGCTTTGAAAACGTCGAGGACCTCGTACCTGAAGTCGCTCTGCTCCAGGAGAGAGTCAGCGTGTTACTGTGTTGTGTTGCTAACGGGACGCCCAGCATGAACACGTTCCTGGAGGGAGGGCCCTGATTTGCCTTGAGGAAGGAGAGGCGTGCAGCAGTATTCGTGAAGCCGTGGCCTCTGCTCTGCATACCTTTAGGGGCAGCATAGTTTTCTGGACACCTAGGGAGCTCGAGTGGGCACCCTTTTCCAGGCAGGAACACTGACTACTCTCAAGCCCCCCTGGGTCTGCTAAGCAACCATCAGGCCCGAAGCCCTTTGGAGCCACTCTGTGTGTATGCCGAGTGTAGGGAAACGCACTGCACACTCTTTTGGAGCTAGTTACTTTCCCCAGCACTCCCTCACGTCCCCGAGCACCGATCTGGCACATCCCACATCCCTTGAAGTCTTTTGCACTGTCCCAGTCTGAGCTGCACTGAGAGCAACCCTTGGCTTCGCATTTCCATCTAGGACCTCCTGCCTGAAATCACCCTGCCTCCAGGAGACAGTTGGCTTGCGTTCTTGCTACAATGGAAGCCCTGATCATCCTGGGGCACTCCAGGGTTCTGAATAGCCACAAGCCCTCAGGCGTACTAAGGGCAGTCCTTGGTGGAGGCAGTTCGCGTGATGCGGGACACCCTACTTCGAGAAATTGATTCAGGGAAGGAAGCACAGTGTATCCTGTGTCTCTTTTGTCTTGTTGGAAACCACAGGGATATAGGCTGCGTGTGCCCATGGAAATGGGGCCCTGATGGAACTAGCCTTGCTTTTCCCATTTGAAGGCTGCGCTCATGCTGCCTTGAAGCTACCTGACACTTCCCTGCTGTTGACAGGGCTGTAAACACTGTATCAATGCTTCTGGGAAGAAAACGAGTTTGCTCTGTCTGGAGAAGGTGCTTCCTTGGCTGTGGTGGTGTTCCGCCTGACACGCTCTAGAGCTAAAGAGAAACTCAAAGCGAGAACTGGCATCCAGCTTAGGCCCTGAGTAGCCGTGCAGAAAGGGAGGCATGCAGCAGCTTCCATGAGTTCTAAGTCGCTGCTCTGCTTTCTATTAAAGAAAACACCCTTGTGAGGACACCTAGCCCCCACGAGTGTGCATCATTTTCACTCCAAGGACACTGAGTACCTCCAGGCCCCTGTGGGCCTGCTGAGCAAAGTCGAAGCCCATTCGTAAGTCCCTCGGATGCTCTCTGTGCGTGCCAAGTGATGGGAAACCTCTGCACGTTCCTTGCGGAGAGCTACGTTTCCAGAGCCTATGATCATCCTCAAGACAACATATTTGGTGACTCCGAAGCGCCCAGGAAGTCTTTGTCAGGGCCCACGTATGAGCTGCTATGAGCAAACCCTCTCCTTTGAAAACGTCGAGGACCTCGTACCTGAAGTCGCTCTGCTCCAGGAGAGAGTCAGCGTGTTACTGTGTTGTGTTGCTAACGGGACGCCCAGCATGAACACGTTCCTGGAGGGAGGGCCCTGATTTGCCTTGCGGAAGGAGAGGCGTGCAGCATTATTCGTGAAGCCGTGGCCTCGGCTCTGCATACCTTTAGGGGCAGCATTGTTTTCTGGGCACCTAGGGAGCTCGAGTGGGCACCCTTTTCCAAGCAGGAACACTGACTACCCACAGGCCCCCCTGGGTCTGCTAAGCAACCTCCAGGCCCGAAGCCCTTTGGAGCCACTCTGTGTGTATGCTGAGTGTAGGGAAACGCACTGCACACTCTTTTGGAGCAGCTTAATTTCCCCAGCACTCCCTCACGTCCCCGAGCACCGATCTCGCACATCCCACATCTTCGAAGTCTTTTGCACTGCCCCAGTCTGAGCTGAACTGAGAGCAACCCTTGGCTTCGCATTTCCATCTAGGACCTCCTGCCTGAAGTCACCCTGCCTCCAGGAGACAGTTGGCTTGCATTCTTGCTACAATGGAAGCCCTGATCTTCCTGGGGCACTCCAGGGCTCTGAATAGCCACAAGCCCTCAGGCGTACTAAGGGCAGTCCTTGGTGGAGGCAGTTCACGTGATGCGGGACACCCGACTTCGAGAAATTGATTCAGGGAAGGAAGCACAGTGTATCCTGTGTCTCTTTTGTCTTGTTGGAAACCACAGGGTTATAGGCTGCGTGTGCCCATGGAAATGGGGCCCTGATGGAACTAGCCTTGCTTTTCCCATTTGAAGGCTGCGCTCATGCTGCCTTGAAGCTACCTGACACTTCCCTGCTGTTGACAGGGCTGTGAACACTGTATCAATGCTTCTGGGAAGAAAACGAGTTTGCTCTGTCTGGAGAAGGTGCTTCCTTGGCTGTGGTGGTGTTCCGCCTGACACGCTCTAGAGCTAAAGAGAAACTCAAAGCGAGAACTGGCATCCAGCTTAGGCCCTGAGTAGCCGTGCAGAAAGGGAGGCATGCAGCAGCTTCCATGAGTTCTAAGTCGCTGCTCTGCTTTCTATTAAAGAAAACACCCTTGTGAGGACACCTAGCCCCCACGAGTGTGCATCATTTTCACTCCAAGGACACTGAGTACCTCCAGGCCCCTGTGGGCCTGCTGAGCAAAGTCGAAGCCCATTCGTAAGTCCCTCGGATGCTCTCTGTGCGTGCCAAGTGATGGGAACCGTCTGCACGTTCCTTGCGGAGAGCTACGTTTCCAGAGCCTATGATCATCCTCAAGACAACATATTTGGTGACTCCGAAGCGCCCAGGAAGTCTTTGTCAGGGCCCACGTGTGAGCTGCTATGAGCAAACCCTCTCCTTTGAAAACGTCGAGGACCTCGTACCTCAAGTCGCTCTGCTCCAGGAGAGAGTCAGCGTGTTACTGTGTTTTGTTGCTAACGGGACGCCCAGCATGAACACGTTCCTGGAGGGAGGGCCCTGATTTGCCTTGAGGAAGGAGAGGCGTGCAGCAGTATTCGTGAAGCCGTGGCCTCTGCTCTGCATACCTTTAGGGGCAGCATAGTTTTCTGGACACCTAGGGAGCTCGAGTGGGCACCCTTTTCCAGGCAGGAACACTGACTACTCTCAAGCCCCCCTGGGTCTGCTAAGCAACCATCAGGCCCGAAGCCCTTTGGAGCCACTCTGTGTGTATGCCGAGTGTAGGGAAACGCACTGCACACTCTTTTGGAGCTAGTTACTTTCCCCAGCACTCCCTCACGTCCCCGAGCACCGATCTGGCACATCCCACATCCCTTGAAGTCTTTTGCACTGTCCCAGTCTGAGTTGCACTGAGAGCAACCCTTGGCTTCGCATTTCCATCTAGGACCTCCTGCCTGAAATCACCCTGCCTCCAGGAGACAGTTGGCTTGCGTTCTTGCTACAATGGAAGCCCTGATCATCCTGGGGCACTCCAGGGTTCTGAATAGCCACAAGCCCTCAGGCGTACTAAGGGCAGTCCTTGGTGGAGGCAGTTCGCGTGATGCGGGACACCCTACTTCGAGAAATTGATTCAGGGAAGGAAGCACAGTGTATCCTGTGTCTCTTTTGTCTTGTTGGAAACCACAGGGATATAGGCTGCGTGTGCCCATGGAAATGGGGCCCTGATGGAACTAGCCTTGCTTTTCCCATTTGAAGGCTGCGCTCATGCTGCCTTGAAGCTACCTGACACTTCCCTGCTGTTGACAGGGCTGTAAACACTGTATCAATGCTTCTGGGAAGAAAACGAGTTTGCTCTGTCTGGAGAAGGTGCTTCCTTGGCTGTGGTGGTGTTCCGCCTGACACGCTCTAGAGCTAAAGAGAAACTCAAAGCGAGAACTGGCATCCAGCTTAGGCCCTGAGTAGCCGTGCAGAAAGGGAGGCATGCAGCAGCTTCCATGAGTTCTAAGTCGCTGCTCTGCTTTCTATTAAAGAAAACACCCTTGTGAGGACACCTAGCCCCCACGAGTGTGCATCATTTTCACTCCAAGGACACTGAGTACCTCCAGGCCCCTGTGGGCCTGCTGAGAAAAGTCGAAGTCCATTCGTCGGTCCTTCGGGTGCTCTCTGTGCGTGCCAAGAGATGGGAACCCGCTGCAAGTTCCTTGCGGAGAGCTACGTTTCCTGAGCCCATGATCATCCTCAAGACTACATATTTGGTGAGTCCAAAGTGCCCAGGAAATCTTTGTCAGGGCCCACGTGTGAGCTGCCATGAGAAAACCCTCTGCTTTGAAAACGTCGAGGACCTCGTACCTGAAGTCGCTCTGCTCCAGGAGAGAGTCAGCGTGTTACTGTGTTGTGTTGCTAACGGGACGCCCAGCATGAACACGTTCCTGGAGGGAGGGCCCTGATTTGCCTTGAGGAAGGAGAGGCGTGCAGCAGTATTCGTGAAGCCGTGGCCTCTGCTCTGCATACCTTTAGGGGCAGCATAGTTTTCTGGACACCTAGGGAGCTCGAGTGGGCACCCTTTTCCAGGCAGGAACACTGACTACTCTCAAGCCCCCCTGGGTCTGCTAAGCAACCATCAGGCCCGAAGCCCTTTGGAGCCACTCTGTGTGTATGCCGAGTGTAGGGAAACGCACTGCACACTCTTTTGGAGCTAGTTACTTTCCCCAGCACTCCCTCACGTCCCCGAGCACCGATCTGGCACATCCCACATCCCTTGAAGTCTTTTGCACTGTCCCAGTCTGAGCTGCACTGAGAGCAACCCTTGGCTTCGCATTTCCATCTAGGACCTCCTGCCTGAAATCACCCTGCCTCCAGGAGACAGTTGGCTTGCGTTCTTGCTACAATGGAAGCCCTGATCATCCTGGGGCACTCCAGGGTTCTGAATAGCCACAAGCCCTCAGGCGTACTAAGGGCAGTCCTTGGTGGAGGCAGTTCGCGTGATGCGGGACACCCTACTTCGAGAAATTGATTCAGGGAAGGAAGCACAGTGTATCCTGTGTCTCTTTTGTCTTGTTGGAAACCACAGGGATATAGGCTGCGTGTGCCCATGGAAATGGGGCCCTGATGGAACTAGCCTTGCTTTTCCCATTTGAAGGCTGCGCTCATGCTGCCTTGAAGCTACCTGACACTTCCCTGCTGTTGACAGGGCTGTAAACACTGTATCAATGCTTCTGGGAAGAAAACGAGTTTGCTCTGTCTGGAGAAGGTGCTTCCTTGGCTGTGGTGGTGTTCCGCCTGACACGCTCTAGAGCTAAAGAGAAACTCAAAGCGAGAACTGGCATCCAGCTTAGGCCCTGAGTAGCCGTGCAGAAAGGGAGGCATGCAGCAGCTTCCATGAGTTCTAAGTCGCTGCTCTGCTTTCTATTAAAGAAAACACCCTTGTGAGGACACCTAGCCCCCACGAGTGTGCATCATTTTCACTCCAAGGACACTGAGTACCTCCAGGCCCCTGTGGGCCTGCTGAGCAAAGTCGAAGCCCATTCGTAAGTCCCTCGGATGCTCTCTGTGCGTGCCAAGTGATGGGAAACCTCTGCACGTTCCTTGCGGAGAGCTACGTTTCCAGAGCCTATGATCATCCTCAAGACAACATATTTGGTGACTCCGAAGCGCCCAGGAAGTCTTTGTCAGGGCCCACGTATGAGCTGCTATGAGCAAACCCTCTCCTTTGAAAACGTCGAGGACCTCGTACCTGAAGTCGCTCTGCTCCAGGAGAGAGTCAGCGTGTTACTGTGTTGTGTTGCTAACGGGACGCCCAGCATGAACACGTTCCTGGAGGGAGGGCCCTGATTTGCCTTGCGGAAGGAGAGGCGTGCAGCATTATTCGTGAAGCCGTGGCCTCGGCTCTGCATACCTTTAGGGGCAGCATTGTTTTCTGGGCACCTAGGGAGCTCGAGTGGGCACCCTTTTCCAAGCAGGAACACTGACTACCCACAGGCCCCCCTGGGTCTGCTAAGCAACCTCCAGGCCCGAAGCCCTTTGGAGCCACTCTGTGTGTATGCTGAGTGTAGGGAAACGCACTGCACACTCTTTTGGAGCAGCTTAATTTCCCCAGCACTCCCTCACGTCCCCGAGCACCGATCTCGCACATCCCACATCTTCGAAGTCTTTTGCACTGCCCCAGTCTGAGCTGAACTGAGAGCAACCCTTGGCTTCGCATTTCCATCTAGGACCTCCTGCCTGAAGTCACCCTGCCTCCAGGAGACAGTTGGCTTGCATTCTTGCTACAATGGAAGCCCTGATCTTCCTGGGGCACTCCAGGGCTCTGAATAGCCACAAGCCCTCAGGCGTACTAAGGGCAGTCCTTGGTGGAGGCAGTTCACGTGATGCGGGACACCCGACTTCGAGAAATTGATTCAGGGAAGGAAGCACAGTGTATCCTGTGTCTCTTTTGTCTTGTTGGAAACCACAGGGTTATAGGCTGCGTGTGCCCATGGAAATGGGGCCCTGATGGAACTAGCCTTGCTTTTCCCATTTGAAGGCTGCGCTCATGCTGCCTTGAAGCTACCTGACACTTCCCTGCTGTTGACAGGGCTGTGAACACTGTATCAATGCTTCTGGGAAGAAAACGAGTTTGCTCTGTCTGGAGAAGGTGCTTCCTTGGCTGTGGTGGTGTTCCGCCTGACACGCTCTAGAGCTAAAGAGAAACTCAAAGCGAGAACTGGCATCCAGCTTAGGCCCTGAGTAGCCGTGCAGAAAGGGAGGCATGCAGCAGCTTCCATGAGTTCTAAGTCGCTGCTCTGCTTTCTATTAAAGAAAACACCCTTGTGAGGACACCTAGCCCCCACGAGTGTGCATCATTTTCACTCCAAGGACACTGAGTACCTCCAGGCCCCTGTGGGCCTGCTGAGCAAAGTCGAAGCCCATTCGTAAGTCCCTCGGATGCTCTCTGTGCGTGCCAAGTGATGGGAACCGTCTGCACGTTCCTTGCGGAGAGCTACGTTTCCAGAGCCTATGATCATCCTCAAGACAACATATTTGGTGACTCCGAAGCGCCCAGGAAGTCTTTGTCAGGGCCCACGTGTGAGCTGCTATGAGCAAACCCTCTCCTTTGAAAACGTCGAGGACCTCGTACCTCAAGTCGCTCTGCTCCAGGAGAGAGTCAGCGTGTTACTGTGTTTTGTTGCTAACGGGACGCCCAGCATGAACACGTTCCTGGAGGGAGGGCCCTGATTTGCCTTGAGGAAGGAGAGGCGTGCAGCATTATTCGTGAAGCCGTGGCCTCTGCTCTGCATACCTTTAGGGGCAGCATTGTTTTCTGGACACCTAGGGAGCTCGAGTGGGCACCCTTTTCCAAGCAGGAACACTGACTACCCACAGGCCCCCCTGGGTCTGCTAAGCAACCTCCAGGCCCGAAGCCCTTTGGAGCCACTCTGTGTGTATGCTGAGTGTAGGGAAACGCACTGCACACTCTTTTGGAGCAGCTTACTTTCCCCAGCACTCCCTCACGTCCCCGAGCACCGATCTCGCACATCCCACATGCCTCGAAGTCTTTTGCACTGCCCCATTCTGAGCTGCACTGAGAGCAACCCTTGGCTTCGCATTTCCATCTAGGACTTCCTGCCTGAAGTCACCCTGCCTCCAGGAGACAGTTGGATTGCATTCTTGCTACAATGGAAGCCCTGATCTTCCTGGGGCACTCCAGGGCTCTGAATAGCCACAAGCCCTCTGGCGTACTAAGGGCAGTCCTTGGTGGAGGCAGTTCGCGTGATGCGGGACACCCGACTTCGAGAAATTGATTCAGGGAAGGAAGCACAGTGTATCCTGTGTCTCTTTTGTCTTGTTGGAAACCACAGGGATATAGGCTGCGTGTGCCCATGGAAATGGGGCCCTGATGGAACTAGCCTTGCTTTTCCCATTTGAAGGCTGCGCTCATGCTGCCTTGAAGTTACCTGACACTTCCCTGCTGTTGACAGGGCTGTGAACACTGTATCAATGCTTCTGGGAAGAAAACGAGTTTGCTCTGTCTGGAGAAGGTGCTTCCTTGGCTGTGGTGGTGTTCCGCCTGACACGCTCTAGAGCTAAAGAGAAACTCAAAGCGAGAACTGGCATCCAGCTTAGGCCCTGAGTAGCCGTGCAGAAAGGGAGGCATGCAGCAGCTTCCATGAGTTCTAAGTCGCTGCTCTGCTTTCTATTAAAAAAAACACCCTTGTGAGGACACCTAGCCCCCACGAGTGTGCATCATTTTCACTCCAAGGACACTGAGTACCTCCAGGCCCCTGTGGGCCTGCTGAGCAAAGTCGAAGTCCATTCGTCGGTCCCTCGGGTGCTCTCTGTGCGTGCCAAGTGATGGGAACACGCTGCAAGTTCCTTGCGGAGATCTACGTTTCCAGAGCCCATGATCATCCTCAAGACCACATATTTGGTGAGTCCGAAGTGCCCAGGAAATCTTTGTCAGGGCCCACGTGTGAGCTGCCATGAGAAAACCCTCTGCTTTGAAAACGTCGAGGACCTCGTACCTGAAGTCGCTCTGCTCCAGGAGAGAGTCAGCGTGTTACTGTGTTGTGTTGCTAACGGGACGCCCAGCATGAACACGTTCCTGGAGGGAGGGCCCTGATTTGCCTTGCGGAAGGAGAGGCGTGCAGCATTATTCGTGAAGCCGTGGCCTCGGCTCTGCATACCTTTAGGGGCAGCATTGTTTTCTGGGCACCTAGGGAGCTCGAGTGGGCACCCTTTTCCAAGCAGGAACACTGACTACCCTCAGGCCCCCCTGGGTCTGCTAAGCAACCTCCAGGCCCGAAGCCCTTTGGAGCCACTCTGTGTGTATGCTGAGTGTAGGGAAACGCACTGCACACTCTTTTGGAGCAGCTTAATTTCCCCAGCACTCCCTCACGTCCCCGAGCACCGATCTCGCACATCCCACATCTTCGAAGTCTTTTGCACTGCCCCAGTCTGAGCTGAACTGAGAGCAACCCTTGGCTTCGCATTTCCATCTAGGACCTCCTGCCTGAAGTCACCCTGCCTCCAGGAGACAGTTGGCTTGCATTCTTGCTACAATGGAAGCCCTGATCTTCCTGGGGCACTCCAGGGCTCTGAATAGCCACAAGCCCTCAGGCGTACTAAGGGCAGTCCTTGGTGGAGGCAGTTCACGTGATGCGGGACACCCGACTTCGAGAAATTGATTCAGGGAAGGAAGCACAGTGTATCCTGTGTCTCTTTTGTCTTGTTGGAAACCACAGGGTTATAGGCTGCGTGTGCCCATGGAAATGGGGCCCTGATGGAACTAGCCTTGCTTTTCCCATTTGAAGGCTGCGCTCATGCTGCCTTGAAGCTACCTGACACTTCCCTGCTGTTGACACGGCTGTAAACACTGTATCAATGCTTCTGGGAAGAAAACGAGTTTGCTCTGTCTGGAGAAGGTGCTTCCTTGGCTGTGGTGGTGTTCCGCCTGACACGCTCTAGAGCTAAAGAGAAACTCAAAGCGGAACTGGCATCCAGCTTAGGCCCTGAGTAGCCGTGCAGAAAGGGAGGCATGCAGCAGCTTCCATGAGTTCTAAGTCGCTGCTCTGCTTTCTATTAAAGAAAACACCCTTGTGAGGACACCTAGCCCCAACGAGTGTGCATCATTTTCACTCCAAGGACACTGAGTACCTCCAGGCCCCTGTGGGCCTGCTGAGCAAAGTCGAAGTCCATTCGTCGGTCTCTCGGGTGCTCTCTGTGCGTGCCAAGTGATGGGAACCCGCTGCAAGTTCCTTGCGGAGAGCTACATTTCCAGAGCCCATGATCATCCTCAAGACCACATATTTGGTGAGTCAGAAGTGCCTAGGAGGTCTTTGTCAGTTCCCACGTGTGAGCTGCCATGAGAAAACCCTCTGCTTTGAAAAGGTCGAGGACCTCGTACCTGAAGTCGCTCTGCTCCAGGAGAGAGTCAGCGTGTTACTGTGTTGTGTTGCTAACGGGACGCCCAGCATGAACACGTTCCTGGAGGGAGGGCCCTGATTTGCCTTGCGGAAGGAGAGGCGTGCAGCAGTATTCGTGAAGCCGTGGCCTCTGCTCTGCATACCTTTAGGGGCAGCATAGTTTTCTGGACACCTAGGGAGCTCGAGTGGGCACCCTTTTCCAAGCAGTAACACTGACTACCCACAGGCCCCCCTGGGTCTGCTAAGCAACCTCCAGGCCCGAAGACCTTTGGAGCCACTCTGTGTGTATGCCGAGTGTAGGGAAACGCACTGCACACTCTTTTGGAGCAGCTTACTTTCCCCAGCACTCCCTCACGTCCCCGAGCTCCGATCTCGCACATTCCACATGCCTCGAAGTCTTTTGCACTGCCCCATTCTGAGCTGAGCTGAGAGCAGCCCTTGGCTTCGCATTTCCATCTAGGACCTCCTGCCTGAAGTCACCCTGCCTCCAGGAGACAGTTGGTTGCGTTCTTGCTACAATGGAAGCCCTGATGTTCCTGGGGTACTCCAGGGTTCTGAATAGCCACAAGCCCTCAGGCGTACTAAGGGCAGTCCTTGGTAGAGGCAGTTCGCGTGATGCGGGACACTCGACTTTGAGGAATTGATTCAGGGAAGGAAGCACAGTGTAACCTGTGTCTCTTTAGTCTTGTTGGAAAGCACAGGGATATAGGCTGCGTGTGCCCATGGAAATGGGGCCGTGTTGGAACTAGCCTTGCTTTTCCAATTTGAAGGCTTCGCTCATGCTGCCTTGAAGCTACCTGACACTTCCCTGCTGTTGACAGGCCTGTGAACCCTGTAACAATGCTTCTGGGAAGAAAACGAGTTTGCTCTGTCTGGAGAAGGTGCTTCCTTGGCTGTGGTGGTGTTCCGCCTGACATGCTCTAGAGCAAAAGAGAAACTCAAAGCGAGAACTGGCATCCAGCTTAGGCCCTGAGTAGCCGTGCAGAAAGGGAGAGGCATGCAGCAGCTTCCATGAGTTCTAAGTCGCTGCTCTGCTTTCTATTAAAGGAAACACCCTTGTGAGGACACCTAGCCCCCACGAGTGTGCATCATTTTACCTCCAAGGTCACTGAGTACCTCCAGGCCCCTGTGGGCCAGCTGAGCAAAGTCGAAGCCCATTCGTAAGTCCCTCGGATGCTCTCTGTGCGTGCCAAGTGATGGGAACCCTCTGCACGTTCCTTGCGGAGAGCTACGTTTCCAGAGCGCATGATCATCCTCAAGACAACATATTTGGTGACTCCGAAGCGCCCAGGAAGTCTTTGTCAGGGCCCACGTGTGAGCTGCTATGAGCAAACCCTCTCCTTTGAAAACGTTGAGGACCTCGTACCTGAAGTCGCTCTGCTCCAGGAGAGAGTCAGCGTGTTACTGTGTTGTGTTGCTAACGGGACGCCCAGCATGAACACGTTCCTGGAGGGAGGGCCCTGATTTGCCTTGCGGAAGGAGAGGCGTGCAGCATTATTCGTGAAGCCGTGGCCTCTGCTCTGCATACCTTTAGGGGCAGCATTGTTTTCTGGACACCTAGGGAGCTCGAGTGGGCACCCTTTTCCAAGCAGGAACACTGACTACCCACAGGCCCCCCTGGGTCTGCTAAGCAACCTCCAGGCCCGAAGCCCTTTGGAGCCACTCTGTGTGTATGCTGAGTGTAGGGAAACGCACTGCACACTCTTTTGGAGCAGCTTAATTTCCCCAGCACTCCCTCACGTCCCCGAGCACCGATCTCGCACATCCCACATGCCTCGAAGTCTTTTGCACTGCCCCATTCTGAGCTGCACTGAGAGCAACCCTTGGCTTCGCATTTCCATCTAGGACCTCCTGCCTGAAGTCACCCTGCCTCCAGGAGACAGTTGGCTTGCATTCTTGCTACAATGGAAGCCCTGATCTTTCTGGGGCACTCCAGGGTTCTGAATAGCCACAAGCCCTCAGGCGTACTAAGGGCAGTCCTTGGTGGAGGCAGTTCGCGTGATGCGGGACACCCGACTTCGAGAAATTGATTCAGGGAAGGAAGCCCAGTGTATCCTGTGTCTCTTTTGTCTTGTTGGAAACCACAGGGATATAGACTGCGTGTGCCAAAGGAAATGGGGCCCTGATGGAACTAGCCTTGCTTTTCCCATTTGAAGGCTGCGCTCATGCTGCCTTGAAGCTACCTGACACTTCCCTGCTGTTGACAGGGCTGTAAACACTGTATCAATGCTTCTGGGAAGAAAACGAGTTTGCTCTGTCTGGAGAAGGTGCTTCCTTGGCTGTGGTGGTGTTCTGCCTGACAGGCTCTAGAGCTAAAGAGAAACTCAAAGCGAGAACTGGCATCCAGCTTAGGTACTGAGTAGCCGTGCAGAAAGGGAGGCATGCAGCAGCTTCCATGAGTTCTAAGTCGTTGCTCTGCTTTCTATTAAAGGAAACACCCTTGTGAGGACACCTAGCCCCCACGAGTGTGCATCATTTTCACTCCAAGGACACTGAGTACCTCCAGGCCCCTGTGGGCCTGCTGAGCATAGTCGAAGTCCATTCGTCGGTCCCTCGGGTGCTCTCTGTGCGTGCCAAGAGATGGGAACCCGCTGCAAGTTCCTTGCGGAGAGCTACGTTTCCAGAGCCCATGATCATCCTCAAGACCACATATTTGGTGTGTCCGAAGTGCCCAGGAAATCTTTGTCAGGGCCCACGTGTGAGCTGCCATGAGAAAACCCTCTGCTTTGAAAACGTCGAGGACCTCGTACCTGAAGTCGCTCTGCTCCAGGAGAGAGTCAGCGTGTTACTGTGTTGTGTTGCTAACGGGACGCCCAGCATGAACACGTTCCTGGAGGGAGGGCCCTGATTTGCCTTGAGGAAGGAGAGGCGTGCAGCAGTATTCGTGAAGCCGTGGCCTGTGCTCTGCATATCTTTAGGGGCAGCATAGTCTTCTGGACACCTAGGGGGCTCGAGTGGGCACCCTTTTCCAAGCCGGAACACTGACTACCCACAGGCATCCCGTGGGTCTGCTAAGCAACCTCCAGGCCCGAAGACCTTTGGAGCCACTCTGTGTGTATGCCGAGTGTAGGGAAACGCACTGCACACTCTTTTGGAGCAGCTCACTTTCCCCAGCACTCCCTCACGTCCCCGAGCACCGATCTCGCACATCCCACATCTTCGAAGTCTTTTGCACTGCCCCAGTCTGAGCTGCACTGAGAGCAACCCTTGGCTTCGCATTTCCATCTAGCACCTGCTGCCTGAAGTCACCCTGCCTCCAGGAGACAGTTGGCTTGCATTCTTGCTACAATGGAAGCCCTGATCTTCCTGGGGCACTCCAGGGCTCTGAATAGCCACAAGCCCTCAGGCGTACTAAGGGCAGTCCTTGGTGGAGGCAGTTCACGTGATGCGGGACACCCGACTTCGAGAAATTGATTCAGGGAAGGAAGCACAGTGTATCCTGTGTCTCTTTTGTCTTGTTGGAAACCACAGGGATATAGGCTGCGTGTGCCCATGGAAATGGGGCCCTGATGGAACTAGCCTTGCTTTTCCCATTTGAAGGCTGCGCTCATGCTGCCTTGAAGCTACCTGACACTTCCCTGCTGTTGACACGGCTGTAAACACTGTATCAATGCTTCTGGGAAGAAAACGAGTTTGCTCTGTCTGGAGAAGGTGCTTCCTTGGCTGTGGTGGTGTTCCGCCTGACACGCTCTAGAGCTAAAGAGAAACTCAAAGCGAGAACTGGCATCCAGCTTAGGCCCTGAGTAGCCGTGCAGAAAGGGAGGCATGCAGCAGCTTCCATGAGTTCTAAGTCGCTGCTCTGCTTTCTATTAAAGAAAACACCCTTGTGAGGACACCTAGCCCCAACGAGTGTGCATCATTTTCACTCCAAGGACACTGAGTACCTCCAGGCCCCTGTGGGCCTGCTGAGCAAAGTCGAAGTCCATTCGTCGGTCTCTCGGGTGCTCTCTGTGCATGCCAAGTGATGGGAACCCGCTGCAAGTTCCTTGCGGAGAGCTACGTTTCCAGAGCCTATGATCATCCTCAAGACCACATATTTGGTGAGTCAGAAGTGCCTAGGAGGTCTTTCTCAGTTCCCACGTGTGAGCTGCCATGAGAAAACCCTCTGCTTTGAAAACGTCGAGGACCTCGTACCTGAAGTCGCTCTGCTCCAGGAGACAGTCAGCGTGTTACTGTGTTGTGTTGCTAACGGGACGCCCAGCATGAACACGTTCCTGGAGGGAGGGCCCTGATTTGCCTTGCGGAAGGAGAGGCGTGCAGCAGTATTCGTGAAGCCGTGGCCTCTGCTCTGCATACCTTTAGGGGCAGCATAGTTTTCTGGACACCTAGGGAGCTCGAGTGGGCACCCTTTTCCAAGCAGGAACACTGACTACCCACAGGCCCCCCTGGGTCTGCTAAGCAACCTCCAGGCCCGAAGATCTTTGGAGCCACTCTGTGTGTATGCCGAGTGTAGGGAAACGCACTGCACACTCTTTTGGAGCAGCTTACTTTCCCCAGCACTCCCTCACGTCCCCGAGCTCCGATCTCGCACATCCCACATGCCTCGAAGTCTTTTGCACTGCCCCAGTCTGAGCTGCACTGAGAGCAACCCTTGGCTTCGCATTTCCATCTAGGACCTCCTTCCTGAAGTCACCTGCCTCCAGGAGACAGTTGGCTTGCTTTCTTACTGCAACTGAAGCCCTGACCTCCCTGGGGCACTCCAGGGTTCTGAATAGCCACAAGCCCTCAGGCGTACTAAGGGCAGTCCTTGGTGGAAGCAGTTCGCGTGATGCGGCACACCCGACTTCGAGAAATTGATTCAGAGAAGGAAGCACAGTGTATCCTGTGTCTCTTTTGTCTTGTTGGAAACCACAGGGATATAGGCTGCGTGTGCCCATGGAAATGGGGCCCTGATGGAACTAGCCTTGCTTTTCCCATTTGAAGCCTGCGCTCATGCTGCCTTGAAGCTACCTGACACTTCCCTGCTGTTGACCGGCCTGTAAACCCCGTAACAATGCTTCTGGGAAGAAAACGAGTTTGCTCTGTCTGGAGAACGTGCTTCCTTGGCTGTGGTGGTGTTCCGCCTGACACGCTCTAGAGCTAAAGAGAAACTCAAAGCGAGAACTGGCATCCAGCTTAGGCCCTGAGTAGCCGTGCAGAAAGGGAGGCATGCAGCAGCTTCCATGAGTTCTAAGGCGCTGCTCTGCTTTCTATTAAAGGAAACACCCTTGTGAGGACACCTAGAGACCACGAGTGTGCATCATTTTCCCTCCAAGGTCACTGAGCACCTCCAGGCCCCTGTGGGCCTGCTGAGCAAAGTCGAAGCCCATTCGTCGGTTCCTGGGGTGCTCTCTGTGCGTGCCAAGTGATGGGAACCCGCTGCAAGTTCCTTGCGGAGAGCTACGTTTCCAGAGCCCATGATCATCCTCAAGACCACATATTTGGTGAGTCCGAAGTGCCCAGGAAGTCTTTGTCAGGGCCCACGTGTGAGCTGCCATGAGAAAACCCTCTGCTTTGAAAACGTCGAGGACCTCGTACCTGAAGTCGCTCTGCTCCAGGAGAGAGTCAGCGTGTTACTGTGTTGTGTTGCTAACGGGACGCCCAGCATGAACACGTTCCTGGAGGGAGGGCCCTGATTTGCCTTGCGGAAGGAGAGGCGTGCAGCAGTATTCGTGAAGCCGTGGCCTCTGCTCTGCATACCTTTAGGGGCACCATAGTTTTCTGGACACCTAGGGAGCTCGAGTGGGCACCCTTTTCCAAGCAGAAATACTGACTACTCACAGGCCCCCCTGGGTCTGCTAAGCAACCTCCAGGCCCGAAGCCCTTTGGAGCCACTCTGTGTGTATGCCGAGTGTAGGGAAACACACTGCACACTCTTTTGGAGCAGCTCACTTTCCCCAGCACTCCCTCACGTCCCCGAGCACCGATCTCGCACATCCCACATGCCTCGAAGTCTTTTGCACTGCCCCAGTCTGAGCTGCACTGAGAGCAACCCTTGGCTTCGCATTTCCATCTAGGACCTCCTGCCTGAAGTCACCCTGCCTCCAGGAGACAGTTGGCTTGCATTCTTTCTACAATGGAAGCCCTGATCTTCCTGGGGCACTCCAGGGCTCTGAATAGCCACAAGCCCTCAGGCGTACTAAGGGCAGTCCTTGGTGGAGGCAGTTCGCGTGATGCGGGACACCCGACTTCGAGAAATTGATTCAGGGAAGGAAGCACAGTCTATCCTGTGTCTCTTTTGTCATGTTGGCAACCACATGGATATAGGCTGCGTGTGCCCAAGGTAATTGGGTCCTGATGGAACTAGCCTTGCTTTTCCAATTTGAAGGCTTCGCTCATGCTGCCTCGAAGCTTCCTGACACTTCCCTGCTGTTGACAGGGCTGTAAACCCTGTATCAATGCTTCTGGGAAGAAAACGAGTTTGCTCTGTCTGGAGAAGGTGCTTCCTTGGCTGTGGTGGTGTTCCGCCTGACACGCTCTAGAACTAAATAGAAACTCAAAGCGAGAACTGGCATCCAGCTTAGGCCCTGAGTAGCCGTGCAGAAAGAGAGGCATGCAGCAGCTTCCATGCCTTCTAAGTCGCTGCTCTGCTTTCTTAAAGGAAACACCCTTGTGAGGACACCTAGCCCCCAAGAGTGTGCATCATTTTCCCTCCAAGGTCACTGAGTACCTCCAGGCCCCTGTGGGCCTGCTGAGCAAAGTCGAAGCCCATTCGTCGGTCCCTCAGGTGCTCTCTGTGCGTGCCAAGTGATGGGAACCTGCTGCAAGTTCCTTGCGGAGAGCTACGTTTACAGAGCACATGATCATCCTCAAGACCACATATTTGGTGAGTCCGAAGTGCCGAGGAAGTCTTTTTCAGGGCCCAGGTGTGAGCTGCCATGAGAAAACCATCTGCTTTGCAAACGTCGAGGACCTCGTACCTGAAGTCGCTCTGCTCCAGGAGAGAGTCAGCGTGTTACTGTGTTGTGTTGCTAACGGGACGCCCAGCATGAACACGTTCCTGGAGGGAGGGCCCTGATTTGCCTTGAGGAAGGAGAGGCGTGCAGCATTATTCGAGAAGCCGTGGCCTCTGCTCTGCATACCTTTAGGGGCAGCATTGTTTTCTGGACACCTAGGGAGCTCGAGTGGGCACCCTTTTCCAAGCAGGAACACTGACTACCCACAGGCCCTCCTGGGTCTGCTAAGCAACCTCCAGGCCCGAAGCCCTTTGGAGCCACTCTGTGTGTATGCTGAGTGTAGGGAAACGCACTGCACACTCTTTTGGAGCAGCTTAATTTCCCCAGCACTCCCTCACGTCCCCGAGCACCGATCTCGCACATCCCACATGCCTCGAAGTCTTTTGCACTGCCCCATTCTGAGCTGCACTGAGAGCAACCCTTGGCTTCGCATTTCCATCTAGGACCTCCTGCCTGAAGTCACCCTGCCTCCAGGAGACAGTTGGATTGCATTCTTGCTACAGTGGAAGCCCTGATCTTCCTGGGGCACTCCAGGGCTCTGAATAGCCACAAGCCCTCTGGCGTACTAAGGGCAGTCCTTGGTGGAGGCAGTTCGCGTGATGCGGGACACCCGACTTCGAGAAATTGATTCAGGGAAGGAAGCACAGTGTATCCTGTGTCTCTTTTGTCTTGTTGGAAACCACAGGGATATAGGCTGCGTGTGCCCATGGAAATGGGGCCCTGATGGAACTAGCCTTGCTTTTCCCATTTGAAGGCTGCGCTCATGCTGCCTTGAAGTTACCTGACACTTCCCTGCTGTTGACAGGGCTGTGAACACTGTATCAATGCTTCTGGGAAGAAAACGAGTTTGCTCTGTCTGGAGAAGGTGCTTCCTTGGCTGTGGTGGTGTTCCGCCTGACACGCTCTAGAGCTAAAGAGAAACTCAAAGCGAGAACTGGCATCCAGCTTAGGCCCTGAGTAGCCGTGCAGAAAGGGAGGCATGCAGCAGCTTCCATGAGTTCTAAGTCGCTGCTCTGCTTTCTATTAAAGAAAACACCCTTGTGAGGACACCTAGCCCCCACGAGTGTGCATCATTTTCACTCCAAGGACACTGAGTACCTCCAGGCCCCTGTGGGCCTGCTGAGCAAAGTCGAAGTCCATTCGTCGGTCCCTCGGGTGCTCTCTGTGCGTGCCAAGTGATGGGAACACGCTGCAAGTTCCTTGCGGAGATCTACGTTTCCAGAGCCCATGATCATCCTCAAGACCACATATTTGGTGAGTCCGAAGTGCTCAGGAAATCTTTGTCAGGGCCCACGTGTGAGCTGCCATGAGAAAACCCTCTGCTTTGAAAACGTCGAGGACCTCGTACCTGAAGTCGCTCTGCTCCAGGAGAGAGTCAGCGTGTTACTGTGTTGTGTTGCTAACGGGACGCCCAGCATGAACACGTTCCTGGAGGGAGGGCCCTGATTTGCCTTGAGGAAGGAGAGGCCTGCAGCAGTATTCGTGAAGCCGTGGCCTCTGCTCTGCATACCTTTAGGGGCAGCATAGTTTTCTGGACACCTAGGGGGCTCGAGTGGGCACCCTTTTCCTAGCAGTAACACTGACTACCCACAGGCCCCCCTGGGTCTGCTAAGCAACCTCCAGGCCCGAAGTCCTTTGGAGCCACTCTGTGTGTATGCCGAGTGTAGGGAAACGCACTGCACACTCTTTTGGAGCAGCTCACTTTCCCCAGCACTCCCTCACGTCCCCGAGCACCGATCTCGCACATCCCACATCTTCGAAGTCTTTTGCACTGCCCCAGTCTGAGCTGCACTGAGAGCAACCCTTGGCTTCGCATTTCCATCTAGGAATTCCTGCCTGAAGTCACCCTGCCTCCAGGAGACTGTTGGCTTGCATTCTTGCTACAATGGAAGCCCTGATCTTCCTGGGGCACTCCAGGGTTCTGAATAGCCACAAGCCCTCAGGCGTACTAAGGGCAGTCCTTGGTGGAGGCAGTTCGCGTGATGCGGGACACCCTACTTCGAGAAATTGATTCAGGGAAGGAAGCACAGTGTATCCTGTGTCTCTTTTGTCTTGTTGGAAACCACAGGGATATAGGCTGCGTGTGCCCATGGAAATGGGGCCCTGATGGAACTAGCCTTGCTTTTCCCATTTGAAGGCTGCGCTCATGCTGCCTTGAAGCTACCTGACACTTCCCTGCTGTTGACAGGGCTGTAAACACTGTATCAATGCTTCTGGGAAGAAAACGAGTTTGCTCTGTCTGGAGAAGGTGCTTCCTTGGCTGTGGTGGTGTTCCGCCTGACACGCTCTAGAGCTAAAGAGAAACTCAAAGCGAGAACTGGCATCCAGCTTAGGCCCTGAGTAGCCGTGCAGAAAGGGAGGCATGCAGCAGCTTCCATGAGTTCTAAGTCGCTGCTCTGCTTTCTATTAAAGAAAACACCCTTGTGAGGACACCTAGCCCCCACGAGTGTGCATCATTTTCACTCCAAGGACACTGAGTACCTCCAGGCCCCTGTGGGCCTGCTGAGCAAAGTCGAAGTCCATTCGTCGGTCCCTCGGGTGCTCTCTGTGCGTGCCAAGAGATGGGAACCCGCTGCAAGTTCCTTGCGGAGAGCTACGTTTCCAGAGCCCATGATCATCCTCAAGACCACATATTTGGTGAGTCCGAAGTGCCCAGGAAGTCTTTGTCAGGGCCCACGTGTGAGCTGCCATGAGAAAACCCTCTGCTTTGAAAACGTCGAGGACCTCGTACCTGAAGTCGCTCTGCTCCAGGAGAGAGTCAGCGTGTTACTGTGTTGTGTTGCTAACGGGACGCCCAGCATGAACACGTTCCTGGAGGGAGGGCCCTGATTTGCCTTGAGGAAGGAGAGGCGTGCAGCAGTATTCGTGAAGCCGTGGCCTCTGCTCTGCATACCTTTAGGGGCAGCATAGTTTTCTGGACACCTAGGGGGCTCGAGTGGGCACCCTTTTCCAAGCAGTAACACTGACTACCCACAGGCCCCCCTGGGTCTGCTAAGCAACCTGCAGGCCCGAAGTCCTTTGGAGCCACTCTGTGTGTATGCCGAGTGTAGGGAAACGCACTGCACACTCTTTTGGAGCAGCTCACTTTCCCCAGCACTCCCTCACGTCCCCGAGCACCGATGTCACACATCCCACATCTTCGAAGTCTTTTGCACTGCCCCATTCTGAGCTGCACTGAGAGCAACCCTTGGCTTCGCATTTCCATCTAGGACCTCCTGCCTGAAGTCACCCTGCCTCCAGGAGACAGTTGGCTTGCATTCTTGCTACAATGGAAGCCCTGATCTTCCTGGGGCACTCCAGGGCTCTGAATAGCCACAAGCCCTCAGGCGTACTAAGGGCAGTCCTTGGTGGAGGCAGTTCACGTGATGCGGGACACCCGACTTCGAGAAATTGATTCAGGGAAGGAAGCACAGTGTATCCTGTGTCTCTTTTGTCTTGTTGGAAACCACAGGGATATAGGCTGCGTGTGCCCATGGAAATGGGGCCCTGATGGAACTAGCCTTGCTTTTCCCATTTGAAGGCTGCGCTCATGCTGCCTTGAAGCTACCTGACACTTCCCTGCTGTTGACACGGCTGTAAACACTGTATCAATGCTTCTGGGAAGAAAACGAGTTTGCTCTGTCTGGAGAAGGTGCTTCCTTGGCTGTGGTGGTGTTCCGCCTGACACGCTCTAGAGCTAAAGAGAAACTCAAAGCGAGAACTGGCATCCAGCTTAGGCCCTGAGTAGCCGTGCAGAAAGGGAGGCATGCAGCAGCTTCCATGAGTTGTAAGTCGCTGCTCTGCTTTCTATTAAAGAAAACACCCTTGTGAGGACACCTAGCCCCAACGAGTGTGCATCATTTTCACTCCAAGGACACTGAGTACCTCCAGGCCCCTGTGGGCCTGCTGAGCAAAGTCGAAGTCCACTCGTCGGTCTCTCGGGTGCTCTCTGTGCGTGCCAAGTGATGGGAACCCGCTGCAAGTTCCTTGCAGAGACCTACGTTTCCAGAGCCCATGATCATCCTCAAGACCACATATTTGGTGAGTCAGAAGTGCCTAGGAGGTCTTTGTCAGTTCCCACGTGTGAGCTGCCATGAGAAAACCCTCTGCTTTGAAAAGGTCGAGGACCTCGTACCTGAAGTCGCTCTGCTCCAGGAGAGAGTCAGCGTGTTACTGTGTTGTGTTGCTAACGGGATGCCCAGCATGAACACGTTCCTGGAGGGAGGGCCCTGATTTGCCTTGCGGAAGGAGAGGCGTGCAGCAGTATTCGTGAAGCCGTGGCCTCTGCTCTGCATACCTTTAGGGGCAGCCTAGTTTTCTGGACACCTAGGGAGCTCGAGTGGGCACCCTTTTCCAAGCAGTAACACTGACTACCCACAGGCCCCCCTGGGTCTGCTAAGCAACCTCCAGGCCCGAAGACCTTTGGAGCCACTCTGTGTGTATGCCGAGTGTAGGGAAACGCACTGCACACTCTTTTGGAGCAGCTTACTTTCCCTAGCACTCCCTCACGTCCCCGAGCTCCGATCTCGCACATCCCACATGCCTCGAAGTCTTTTGCACTGCCCCATTCTGAGCTGAGCTGAGAGCAGCCCTTGGCTTCGCATTTCCATCTAGGACCTCCTGCCTGAAGTCACCCTGCCTCCAGGAGACAGTTGGTTGCGTTCTTGCTACAATGGAAGCCCTGATGTTCCTGGGGTACTCCAGGGTTCTGAATAGCCACAAGCCCTCAGGCGTACTAAGGGCAGTCCTTGGTAGAGGCAGTTCGCGTGATGCGGGACACTCGACTTTGAGGAATTGATTCAGGGAAGGAAGCACAGTGTAACCTGTGTCTCTTTTGTCTTGTTGGAAAGCACAGGGATATAGGCTGCGTGTGCCCATGGAAATGGGGCCCTGTTGGAACTAGCCTTGCTTTTCCAATTTGAAGGCTTCGCTCATGCTGCCTTGAAGCTACCTGACACTTCCCTGCTGTTGACAGGCCTGTGAACCCTGTAACAATGCTTCTGGGAAGAAAACGAGTTTGCTCTGTCTGGAGAAGGTGCTTCCTTGGCTGTGGTGGTGTTCCGCCTGACATGCTCTAGAGCAAAAGAGAAACTCAAAGCGAGAACTGGCATCCAGCTTAGGCCCTGAGTAGCCGTGCAGAAAGGGAGAGGCATGCAGCAGCTTCCATGAGTTCTAAGTCGCTGCTCTGCTTTCTATTAAAGGAAACACCCTTGTGAGGACACCTAGCCCCCACGAGTGTGCATCATTTTACCTCCAAGGTCACTGAGTACCTCCAGGCCCCTGTGGGCCAGCTGAGCAAAGTCGAAGCCCATTCGTAAGTCCCTCGGATGCTCTCTGTGCGTGCCAAGTGATGGGAACCCTCTGCACGTTCCTTGCGGAGAGCTACGTTTCCAGAGCGCATGATCATCCTCAAGACAACATATTTGGTGACTCCGAAGCGCCCAGGAAGTCTTTGTCAGGGCCCACGTGTGAGCTGCTATGAGCAAACCCTCTCCTTTGAAAACGTTGAGGACCTCGTACCTGAAGTCGCTCTGCTCCAGGAGAGAGTCAGCGTGTTACTGTGTTGTGTTGCTAACGGGACGCCCAGCATGAACACGTTCCTGGAGGGAGGGCCCTGATTTGCCTTGCGGAAGGAGAGGCGTGCAGCATTATTCGTGAAGCCGTGGCCTCTGCTCTGCATACCTTTAGGGGCAGCATTGTTTTCTGGACACCTAGGGAGCTCGAGTGGGCACCCTTTTCCAAGCAGGAACACTGACTACCCACAGGCCCCCCTGGGTCTGCTAAGCAACCTCCAGGCCCGAAGCCCTTTGGAGCCACTCTGTGTGTATGCTGAGTGTAGGGAAACGCACTGCACACTCTTTTGGAGCAGCTTAATTTCCCCAGCACTCCCTCACGTCCCCGAGCACCGATCTCGCACATCCCACATGCCTCGAAGTCTTTTGCACTGCCCCATTCTGAGCTG
Source organism: Delphinapterus leucas (assembly GCF_059928025.1). NCBI lineage: Eukaryota > Metazoa > Chordata > Mammalia > Artiodactyla > Monodontidae > Delphinapterus > Delphinapterus leucas. Next base: position 59,115,701 of record NC_143142.1, on the reverse strand, counting down.
CACTGAGAGCAACCCTTGGCTTCGCATTTCCATCTAGGACCTCCTGCCTGAAGTCACCCTGCCTCCAGGAGACAGTTGGCTTGCATTCTTGCTACAATGGAAGCCCTGATCTTCCTGGGGCACTCCAGGGTTCTGAATAGCCACAAGCCCTCAGGCGTACTAAGGGCAGTCCTTGGTGGAGGCAGTTCGCGTGATGCGGGACACCCGACTTCGAGAAATTGATTCAGGGAAGGAAGCCCAGTGTATCCTGTGTCTCTTTTGTCTTGTTGGAAACCACAGGGATATAGACTGCGTGTGCCAAAGGAAATGGGGCCCTGATGGAACTAGCCTTGCTTTTCCCATTTGAAGGCTGCGCTCATGCTGCCTTGAAGCTACCTGACACTTCCCTGCTGTTGACAGGGCTGTAAACACTGTATCAATGCTTCTGGGAAGAAAACGAGTTTGCTCTGTCTGGAGAAGGTGCTTCCTTGGCTGTGGTGGTGTTCTGCCTGACAGGCTCTAGAGCTAAAGAGAAACTCAAAGCGAGAACTGGCATCCAGCTTAGGTACTGAGTAGCCGTGCAGAAAGGGAGGCATGCAGCAGCTTCCATGAGTTCTAAGTCGTTGCTCTGCTTTCTATTAAAGGAAACACCCTTGTGAGGACACCTAGCCCCCACGAGTGTGCATCATTTTCACTCCAAGGACACTGAGTACCTCCAGGCCCCTGTGGGCCTGCTGAGCATAGTCGAAGTCCATTCGTCGGTCCCTCGGGTGCTCTCTGTGCGTGCCAAGAGATGGGAACCCGCTGCAAGTTCCTTGCGGAGAGCTACGTTTCCAGAGCCCATGATCATCCTCAAGACCACATATTTGGTGAGTCAGAAGTGCCTAGGAGGTCTTTCTCAGTTCCCACGTGTGAGCTGCCATGAGAAAACCCTCTGCTTTGAAAACGTCGAGGACCTCGTACCTGAAGTCGCTCTGCTCCAGGAGAGAGTCAGCGTGTTACTGTGTTGTGTTGCTAACGGGACGCCCAGCATGAACACGTTCCTGGAGGGAGGGCCCTGATTTGCCTTGCGGAAGGAGAGGCGTGCAGCAGTATTCGTGAAGCCGTGGCCTCTGCTCTGCATACCTTTAGGGGCAGCATAGTTTACGGGACACCTAGTGAGCTCGAGTGGGCACCCTTTTCCAAGCAGGAACACTGACTACCCACAGGCCCCCCTGGGTCTGCTAAGCAACCTCCAGGCCCGAAGACCTTTGGAGCCACTCTGTGTGTATGCCGAGTGTAGGGAAACGCACTGCACACTCTTTTGGAGCAGCTTACTTTCCCCAGCACTCCCTCACGTCCCCGAGCTCCGATCTCGCACATCCCACATGCCTCGAAGTCTTTTGCACTGCCCCAGTCTGAGCTGCACTGAGAGCAACCCTTGGCTTCGCATTTCCATCTAGGACCTCCTTCCTGAAGTCACCTGCCTCCAGGAGACAGTTGGCTTGCTTTCTTACTGCAATTGAAGCCCTGACCTCCCTGGGGCACTCCAGGGTTCTGAATAGCCACAAGCCCTCAGGCGTACTAAGGGCAGTCCTTGGTGGAAGCAGTTCGCGTGATGCGGCACACCCGACTTCGAGAAATTGATTCAGAGAAGGAAGCACAGTGTATCCTGTGTCTGTTTTGTCTTGTTGGAAACCACAGGGATATAGGCTGCGTGTGCCCATGGAAATGGGGCCCTGATGGAACTAGCCTTGCTTTTCCCATTTGAAGCCTGCGCTCATGCTGCCTTGAAGCTACCTGACACTTCCCTGCTGTTGACCGGCCTGTAAACCCCGTAACAATGCTTCTGGGAAGAAAACGAGTTTGCTCTGTCTGGAGAACGTGCTTCCTTGGCTGTGGTGGTGTTCCGCCTGACACGCTCTAGAGCTAAAGAGAAACTCAAAGCGAGAACTGGCATCCAGCTTAGGCCCTGAGTAGCCGTGCAGAAAGGGAGGCATGCAGCAGCTTCCATGAGTTCTAAGGCGCTGCTCTGCTTTCTATTAAAGGAAACACCCTTGTGAGGACACCTAGAGACCACGAGTGTGCATCATTTTCCCTCCAAGGTCACTGAGCACCTCCAGGCCCCTGTGGGCCTGCTGAGCAAAGTCGAAGCCCATTCGTCGGTTCCTGGGGTGCTCTCTGTGCGTGCCAAGTGATGGGAACCCGCTGCAAGTTCCTTGCGGAGAGCTACGTTTCCAGAGCCCATGATCATCCTCAAGACCACATATTTGGTGAGTCCGAAGTGCCCAGGAAGTCTTTGTCAGGGCCCACGTGTGAGCTGCCATGAGAAAACCCTCTGCTTTGAAAACGTCGAGGACCTCGTACCTGAAGTCGCTCTGCTCCAGGAGAGAGTCAGCGTGTTACTGTGTTGTGTTGCTAACGGGACGCCCAGCATGAACACGTTCCTGGAGGGAGGGCCCTGATTTGCCTTGCGGAAGGAGAGGCGTGCAGCAGTATTCGTGAAGCCGTGGCCTCTGCTCTGCATACCTTTAGGGGCACCATAGTTTTCTGGACACCTAGGGAGCTCGAGTGGGCACCCTTTTCCAAGCAGAAATACTGACTACTCACAGGCCCCCCTGGGTCTGCTAAGCAACCTCCAGGCCCGAAGCCCTTTGGAGCCACTCTGTGTGTATGCCGAGTGTAGGGAAACACACTGCACACTCTTTTGGAGCAGCTCACTTTCCCCAGCACTCCCTCACGTCCCCGAGCACCGATCTCGCACATCCCACATGCCTCGAAGTCTTTTGCACTGCCCCAGTCTGAGCTGCACTGAGAGCAACCCTTGGCTTCGCATTTCCATCTAGGACCTCCTGCCTGAAGTCACCCTGCCTCCAGGAGACAGTTGGCTTGCATTCTTTCTACAATGGAAGCCCTGATATTCCTGGGGCACTCCAGGGCTCTGAATAGCCACAAGCCCTCAGGCGTACTAAGGGCAGTCCTTGGTGGAGGCAGTTCGCGTGATGCGGGACACCCGACTTCGAGAAATTGATTCAGGGAAGGAAGCACAGTGTATCCTGTGTCCCTTTTGTCATGTTGGCAACCACATGGATATAGGCTGCGTGAGCCCAAGGAAATTGGGTCCTGATGGAACTAGCCTTGCTTTTCCAATTTGAAGGCTTCGCTCATGCTGCCTCGAAGCTTCCTGACACTTCCCTGCTGTTGACAGGGCTGTAAACCCTGTATCAATGCTTCTGGGAAGAAAACGAGTTTGCTCTGTCTGGAGAAGGTGCTTCCTTGGATGTGGTGGTGTTCCGCCTGACACGCTCTAGAACTAAATAGAAACTCAAAGCGAGAACTGGCATCCAGCTTAGGCCCTGAGTAGCCGTGCAGAAAGAGAGGCATGCAGCAGCTTCCATGCCTTCTAAGTCGCTGCTCTGCTTTCTTAAAGGAAACACCCTTGTGAGGACACCTAGCCCCCAAGAGTGTGCATCATTTTCCCTCCAAGGTCACTGAGTACCTCCAGGCCCCTGTGGGCCTGCTGAGCAAAGTCGAAGCCCATTCGTCGGTCCCTCAGGTGCTCTCTGTGCGTGCCAAGTGATGGGAACCCGCTGCAAGTTCCTTGCGGAGAGCTACGTTTACAGAGCACATGATCATCCTCAAGACCACATATTTGGTGAGTCCGAAGTGCCGAGGAAGTCTTTTTCAGGGCCCAGGTGTGAGCTGCCATGAGAAAACCCTCTGCTTTGAAAACGTCGAGGACCTCGTACCTGAAGTCGCTCTGCTCCAGGAGAGAGTCAGCGTGTTACTGTGTTGTGTTGCTAACGGGACGCCCAGCATGAACACGTTCCTGGAGGGAGGGCCCTGATTTGCCTTGCGGAAGGAGAGGCGTGCAGCAGTATTCGTGAAGCCGTGGCCTCTGCTCTGCATACCTTTAGGGGCAGCCTATTTTTCTGGACACCTAGGGAGCTCGAGTGGGCATCCTTTTCCAAGCAGTAACAGTGACTACCCACAGGCCCCCCTGGGTCTGCTAAGCAACCTCCAGGCCCGAAGACCTTTGGAGCCACTCTGTGTGTATGCCGAGTGTAGGGAAACGCACTGCACACTCTTTTGGAGCAGCTTACTTTCCCCAGCACTCCCTCACGTCCCGGAGCTCCGATCTCGCAAATCCCACATGCCTCGAAGTCTTTTGCACTGCCCCATTCTGAGCTGAGCTGAGAGCAGCCCTTGGCTTCGCATTTCCATCTAGGACCTCCTGCCTGAAGTCACCCTGCCTCCAGGAGACAGTTGGCTTGCGTTCTTGCTACAATGGAAGCCCTGATGTTCCTGGGGCACTCCAGGGTTCTGAATAGCCACAAGCCCTCAGGCGTACTAAGGGCAGTCCTTGGTGGAGGCAGTTCGCGTGATGCGGGACACCCGACTTCGAGAAATTGATTGAGGGAAGGAAGCACAGTTTATCCTGTGTCTCTTTTGTCTTGTTGGAAACCACAGGGATATAGGCTGCGTGTGCCCAAGGAAATGGGTCCCTGATGGAACTAGCCTTGCTTTTCCCATTAGAAGGCTGCGCTCATGCTGCCTCGAAGCTACCTGACACTTCCCTGCTGTTGACAGGGCTGTAAACCCTGTATCAATGCTTCTGGGAAGAAAACGAGTTTGCTCTGTCTGGAGAAGTTGCTTCCTTGGCTGTGGTGGTGTTCCGCCTGACACGCTCTAGAGCTAAAGAGAAACTCAAAGCGAGAACTGGCATCCAGCTTAGGCCCTGAGTAGCCGTGCAGAAAGGGAGGCATGCAGCAGCTTCCATGAGTTCTAAGTCGTTGCTCTGCTTTCTATTAAAGGAAACACCCTTGAGAGGACACCTAGCCCCCACGAGTGTGCATCATTTTCACTCCAAGGACACTGAGTACCTCCAGGCCCCTGTGGGCCTGCTGAGCAAAGACGAAGCCCATTCGTCGGTCCCTCGGGTGCTCTCTGTGCGTGCCAAGTGATGGGAACCCTCTGCAAGTTCCTTGCGGAGAGCTACGTTTCCAGAGCCCATGATCATCCTCAAGACCACATATTTGGTGAGTCCGAAGTGCCCAGGAAGTCTTTGTCAGGGCCCACGTGTGAGCTGCCAAGAGAAAACCCTCTGCTTTGAAAACGTCGAGAACCTCGTACGTGAAGTCGCTCTGCTCCAGGAGAGATTCAGCGTGTTACTGTGTTGTGTTGCTAACGGGACACCCAGCATGAACATGTTCATGGAGGGAGGGCCCTGATTTGCCTTTCGGAAGGAGAGGCGTGCAGCAGTATTCGTGAAGGCGTGGCTTCTGCTCTGCATACCTTTAGGGGCAGCATAGTTTTCTGGACACCTAGGAGGCTGGCGTGGGCACCCTTTTCCCGGCAGGAACGGTGACTACCCACAGGCCCCCCTGGGTCTGCTAAGCAACCTCCAGGCCCGAAGCCCTTTGGAGCCACTCTGTGTGTATGCCGAGTGTAGTGAAACGCACTGCACACTCTTTTGGAGCTACTTACTTTCCCCAGCACTCCCTCACGTCCCCGAGCACCGATCTGGCACATCCCACATCCCTCGAAGTCTTTTGCACTGCCCCAGTCTGAGCTGCACTGAGAGCAACCCTTGGCTTCGCATTTCCATCTAGGACCTCCTGCCTGAAGTCACCCTGCGTCCAGGAGACAGTTGGCTTGCGTTCTTGCTACAATGGAAGCCTTGATCTTCCTGGGGCACTCCAGGGTTCTTTATAGCCACAAGCCCTCAGGCGTACTAAGGGCAGTCCTTGGTGGAGGCAGTTCGCGTGATGCGGGACACCCGACTTCGAGAAATTGATTCAGGGAAGGAAGCACAGTGTAACCTGTGTCTCTTTTGTCTTGTTGGAAACCACAGGGATATAGGCTGCATGTGCCCATGGAAATGGGGCCCTGTTGGAACTAGCCTTGCTTTTCCAATTTGAAGGCTTCGCTCATGCTGCCTTGAAGCTACCTGACACTTCCCTGCTGTTGACTGGCCTGTGAACCCTGTAACAATGTTTCTGGGAAGAAAACAAGTTTGCTCTGTCTGGAGAAAGTGCTTCCTTGGCTGTGGTGGTGTTCCGCCTGACACGCTCTAGAGCTAAAGAGAAACTCAAAGCGAGAACTGGCATCCAGCTTAGGCCCTGAGTAGCCGTGCAGAAAGGGAGGCATGCAGCAGCTTCCATGAGTTCTAAGTCGCTGCTCTGCTTTCTATTAAAGGAAACACCGTTGTGAGTACACCTAGCCCCCACGAGTGTGCATCATTTTCCCTCCAAGGTCACTGAGTACCTCCAGGCCCCTGTGGGCCAGCTGAGCAAAGTCGAAGCCCATTCGTAAGTCCCTCGGATGCTCTCTGTGCGTGCCAAATGATGGGAACCCTCTGCACGTTCCTTGCGGAGAGCTACGTTTCCAGAGCCCATGATCATCCTCAAGACAACATATTTGTTGACTCCGAAGCGCCCAGGAAGTCTTTGTCAGGGCCCACGTGTGAGCTGCTATGAGCAAACCCTCTCCTTTGAAAACGTCGAGGACCTCGTACCTGAAGTCGCTCTGCTCCAGGAGAGAGTCAGCGTGTTACTGGGTTGTGTTGCTAACGGGACGCCCAGCATGAACAGGTTCCTGGAGGGAGGGCCCTGATTTGCCTTGCGGAAGGAGAGGCGTGCAGCATTATTCGTGAAGCCGTGGCCTCTGCTCTGCATACCTTTAGGGGCAGCATTGTTTTCTGGACACCTAGGGAGCTCGAGTGGGCACCCTTTTCCAAGCAGGAACACTGACTACCCTCAGGCCCCCCTGGGTCTGCTAAGCAACCTCCAGGCCCGAAGCCCTTTGGAGCCACTCTGTTTGTATGCTGAGTGTAGGGAAACGCACTGCACACTCTTTTGGAGCAGCTTAATTTCCCCAGCACTCCCTCACGTCCCCGAGCACCGATCTCGCACATCCCACATGCCTCGAAGTCTTTTGCACTGCCCCATTCTGAGCTGCACTGAGAGCAACCCTTGGCTTCGCATTTCCATCTAGGACCTCCTGCCTGAAGTCACCCTACCTCCAGGAGACAGTTGGCTTGCATTCTTTCTACAATGGAAGCCCTGATCTTCCTGGGGCACTCCAGGGCTCTGAATAGCCACAAGCCCTCTGGCGTACTAAGGGCAGTCCTTGGTGGAGGCAGTTCGCGTGATGCGGGACAACCGACTTCGAGAAATTGATTGAGGGAAGGAAGCACAGTGTATCCTGTGTCTCTTTTGTCTTGTTGGAAACCACAGGGATATAGGCTGCGTGTGCCCATGGAAATGGGGCCCTGATGGAACTAGCCTTGCTTGTCCCATTTGAAGGCTGCGCTCATGCTGCCTTGAAGCTACCTGACACTTCCCTGCTGTTGACAGGGCTGTAAACACTGTATCAATGCTTCTGGGAAGAAAACGAGTTTGCTCTCTCTGGAGAAGGTGCTTCCTTGGCTGTGGTGGTGTTCCGCCTGACACGCTCTAGAGCTAAAGAGAAACTCAAAGCGAGAACTGGCATCCAGCTTAGGCCCTGAGTAGCCGTGCAGAAAGGGAGGCATGCAGCAGCTTCCATGAGTTCTAAGTCGCTGCTCTGCTTTCTATTCAAGGAAACACCCTTGTGAGGACACCTAGCCCCCACGAGTGTGCATCATTTTCCCTCCAAGGTCACTGAGTACCTTCAGGCCCCTGTGGGCCTGCTGAGCAAAGTCGAAGCCCATTCGTCGGTCCCTCGGGTGCTCTCTGTGCGTGCCAAGTGATGGGAACCCGCTGCAAGTTCCTTGCGGAGAGCTACGTTTCCAGAGCACATGATCATCCTCAAGACCACATATTTGGTGAGTCCGAAGTGCCCAGGAAGTCTTTGCCAGGGCCCAGGTGTGAGCTGCCATGAGAAAACCCTCTGCTTTGAAAACGTCGAGGACCTCGTACCTGAAGTCGCTCTGCTCCAGGAGAGAGTCAGCGTGTTACTGTGTTGTGTTGCTAACGGGACGCCCAGCATGAACACGTTCCTGGAGGGAGGGCCCTGATTTGCCTTGCGGAAGGAGAGGCGTGCAGCAGTATTCGTGAAGCCGTGGCCTCTGCTCTGCATACCTTTAGGGGCAGCATAGTTTTCTGGACACCTTGGGAGCTCGAGTGGGCACCCTTTTCCAAGCAGAAACACTGACTACCCACAGGCCCCCCCTGGGTCTGCTAAGCAACCTCCAGGCCCGAAGCCCTTTGGAGCCACACTGTGTGTATGCCGAGTGTAGGGAAACACACTGCACACTCTTTGGAGCAGCTCACTTTCCCCAGCACTCCCTCACGTCCCCGAGCACCGATCTCGCACATCCCACATGCCTCGAAGTCTTTTGCACTGCCCCAGTCTGAGCTGCACTGAGAGCAACCCTTGGCTTCCCATTTCCATCTAGGACCTCCTGCCTGAAGTCACCCTGCCTCCAGGAGACAGTTGGCTTGCGTTCTTGCTACAATGGAAGCCCTGATCTTCCTGGGGCACTCCAGGGTTCTGAATAGCCACAAGCCCTCTGGCGTACTAAGGGCAGTACTTGGTGGAGGCAGTTCGCGTGATGCGGGACACCCGACTTCGAGAAATTGATTCAGGGAAGGAAGCACAGTGTATCCTGTGTCTCTTTTGTCATGTTGGCAACCACATGGATATAGGCTGCGTGTGCCCAAGGAAATTGGGTCCTGATGGAACTAGCCTTGCTTTTCCAATTTGAAGGCTTCGCTCATGCTGCCTCGAAGCTACCTGACACTTCCCTGCTGTTGACAGGGCTGTATACCCTGTATCAATGCTCCTGGGAAGAAAACGAGTTTTCACTGTCTGGAGAAGGTGCTTCCTTCGCTGTGGTGGTGTTCCGCCTGACACGCTCTAGAGCTAAAGAGAAACTCAAAGCGAGAACTGGCATCCAGCTTAGGCCCTGAGTAGCCGTGCAGAAAGGGAGGCATGCAGCAGCTTCCATGAGTTCTAAGTCGCTGCTCTGCTTTCTATTAAAGGAAACACCCTTGTGAGGACACCTAGCCCCCACGACTGTGCATCATTTTACCTCCAAGGTCACTGAGTACCTCCAGGCCCCTGTGGGCCTGCTGAGCAAAGTCGAAGCCATTCGTAAGTCCCTCGGATGCTCTCTGTGCGTGCCAAGTGATGGGAACCATCTGCAAGTTCCTTGCGGAGAGCTACGTTTCCAGAGCCCATGATCATCCTCAAGACAACATATTTGGTGACTCCGAAGCGCCCAGGAAGTCTTTGTCAGGGCCCACGTGTGAGCTGCTATGAGCAAACCCTCTCCTTTGAAAACGTCGAGGACCTCGTACCTGAAGTCGCTCTGCTCCAGGAGAGAGTCAGCGTGTTACTGTGTTGTGTTGCTAACGGGACGCCCAGCATGAACACGTTCCTGGAGGGAGGGCCCTGATTTGCCTTGCGGAAGGAGAGGCGTGCAGCATTATTCGAGAAGCCGTGGCCTCTGCTCTGCATACCTTTAGGGGCAGCATTGTTTTCTGGACACCTAGGGAGCTCGAGTGGGCACCCTTTTCCAAGCAGGAACACTGACTACCCACAGGCCCTCTTGGGTCTGCTAAGCAACCTCCAGGCCCGAAAACCTTTGGAGCCACTCTGTGTGTATGCTGAGTGTAGGGAAACGCACTGCACACTCTTTTGGAGCAGCTTAATTTCCCCAGCACTCCCTCACGTCCCCGAGCACCGATCTCGCACATCCCACATGCCTCGAAGTCTTTTGCACTGCCCCATTCTGAGCTGAACTGAGAGCAACCCTTGGCTTCGTATTTCCATATAGGACCTCCTGCCTGAAGTCACCCTGCCTCCAGGAGACAGTTGGCTTGCGTTCTTGCTACAATGGAAGCCCTGATCTTCCTGGGGCACTCCAGGGTTCTGAATAGCCACAAGCCCTCTGGCGTACTAAGGGCAGTCCTTGGTGGAGGCAGTTCGCGTGATGCGGGACACCCGAGTTCGAGAAATTGATTCAGGGAAGGAAGCACAGTGTATCCTGTGTCTCTTTTGTCATGTTGGCAACCACATGGATATAGGCTGCGTGTGCCAAGGAAATTGGGTCCTGATGGAACTAACCTTGCTTTTCCAATTTGAAGGCTTCGCTCATGCTGCCTCGAAGCTACCTGACACTTCCCTGCTGCTGACAGGCCTGTGAACCCTGTAACAATGCTTCTGGGAAGAAAACGAGTTTGGTCTGTCTAGAGAACATGCTTCCTTGGCTGTGGTGGTGCTCTGCCTGACACGCTCTAGAGCTAAAGAGAAACTCAAAGCGAGAACTGGCATCCAGCTTAGGCCCTGAGTAGCCGTGCAGAAAGGGAGGCATGCAGCAGCTTCCATGAGTTCTAAGTCGCTGCTCTGCTTTCTATTAAAGGAAACACGCTTGTGAGGACACCTAGCCCCCACGAGTGTGCATCATTTTACCTCCAAGGTCACTGAGTACCTCCAGGCCCCTGTGGGCCTGCTGAGCAAAGTCGAAGCCCATTCGTCTGTCCCTCGGGTGCTCTCTGTGCGTGCCATGTAATGGGATCCCGCTGCAAGTTCCTTGCGGAGAGCTACGTTTCCAGAGCCCATGATCAGCCTCAAGACCACATATTTGGTGAGTCCGAAGTGCCCAGGAAGTCTTTGTCAGGGCCCACGTGTGAGCTGCCATGAGAAAACCCTCTGCTTTGAAAACGTCGAGGACCTCGTACCTGAAGTCGCTCTGCTCCAGGAGAGAGTCAGCGTGTTACTGTGTTGTGTTGCTAACGGGACGCCCAGCATGAACACGTTCCTGGAGGGAGGGCCCTGATTTGCCTTGCGGAAGGAGAGGCGTGCAGCAGTATTCGTGAAGCCCTGGCCTCTGCTCTGCATACCTTTCGGGGCACCATAGTTTTCTGGGCACCTAGGAGGCTGGCGTGGGCACCCTTTTTCAAGCAGGAACACTGACTACCCTCAGGCCCCCCTGGGTCTGCTAAGCAACCTCCAGGCCCGAAGCCCTTTGGAGCCACTCTGTGTGTATGCCGAGTGTAGGGAAATGCACTGCACACTCTTTTGGAGCAGCTTAATTTCCCCAGCACTCCCTCACGTCCCCGAGCACCGATCTCGCACATCCCACATGCCTCGAAGTCTTTTGCACTGCCCCATTCTGAGCTGAGCTGAGAGCAACCCTTGGCTTCGCATTTCCATCTAGGACCTCCTGCCTGAAGTCACCCTGCCTCCAGGAGACAGTTGGCTTGCGTTCTTGCTACAATGGAAGCCCTGATCTTCCTGGGGCACTCCAGGGTTCTGAATAGCCACAAGCCCTCAGGCGTACTAAGGGCAGCCCTTGGTGGAGGCAGTTCGCGTGATGCGGGACACCCGACTTCGAGAAATTGATTCAGGGAAGGAAGCACAGTGTAACCTGTGTCTCTTTTGTCTTGTTGGAAACCACAGGGATATAGGCTGCGTGTGCCCATGGAAATGGGGCCCTGATGGAACTAGCCTTGCTTTTCCCATTTGAAGGCTTCGCTCATGCTGCCTAGAAGCTACCTGACACTTCCCTGCTGTTGACAGGCCTGTGAACCCTGTAACAATGCTTCTGGGAAGAAAACGAGTTTGCTCTCTCTGGAGAAGTTGTTTCCTTGGCTGTGGTGGTGTTCCGCCTGACACGCTCTAGAGCTAAAGAGAAACTCAAAGCGAGAACTGGCATCCAGCTTAGGCCCTGAGTAGCCGTGCAGAAAGGGAGGCATGCAGCAGCTTCCATGAGTTCTAAGTCGCTGCTCTGCTTTCTATTAAAGGAAACACCCTTGTGAGGACACCTAGCCCCCACGAGTGTGCATCATTTTACCTCCAAGGTCACTGAGTACCTCCAGGCCCCTGTGGGCCTGCTGAGCAAAGTCGAAGCCCATTCGTCGGTCCCTCGGGTGCTCTCTGTGCGTGCCATGTGATGGGAACCCGCTGCAAGTTCCTTGCGGAGAGCTACGTTTCCAGAGCCCATGATCATCCTCAAGACCGCATATTTAGTGAGTCCGAAGTGCCCAGGAAGTCTTTGTCAGGGCCCACGTGTGAGCTGCCATGAGAAAACCCTCTCCTTTGAAAACGTCGAGGACCTCGTACCTGAAGTCGCTCTGCTCCAGGAGAGAGTCAGCGTGTTACTGTGTTGTGTTGCTAACGGGACGCCCAGCATGAACACGTTCCTGGAGGGAGGGCCCTGATTTGCCTTGCGGAAGGTGAGGCGTGCAGCAGTATTCGTGAAGCCGTGGCCTCTGCTCTGCATACCTTTAGGGGCACCATAGTTTTCTGGGCACCTAGGAGGCTGGCGTGGGCACCCTTTTCCAAGCAGGAAGACTGACTACCCTCAGGCCCCCCTGGGTCTGCTAAGCAACCTCCAGGCCCGAAGCCCTTTGGAGCCACTCTGTGTGTATGCCGAGTGTAGGGAAACGCACTGCACACTCTTTTGGAGCAGTTCACTTTCCCCAGCACTCCCTCACGTCCCCGAGCACCGATCTCGCACATCCCACATCCTCGAAGTCTTTTGCACTGCCCCAGTCTGAGCTGCATTGAGAGCAACCCTTGGCTTCGCATTTCCATCTAGGACCTCCTGCCTGAAGTCACCCTGCCTCCAGGAGACAGTTGGCTTGCGTTCTTGCTACAATGGAAGCCCTGATCTTTCTGCGGCACTCCAGGGTTCTGAATATCCACAAGCCCTCAGGCGTACTAAGGGCAGTCCTTGGTGGAGGCAGTTCGCGTGATGCGGGACACCCGACTTCGAGAAATTGATTCAGGGAAGGAAGCACAGTGTATCCTGTGTCTCTTTTGTCTTGTTGGAAACCACATGGATATAGGCTGCGTGTGCCCAAGGAAATTGGGTCCTGATGGAACTAGCCTTGCTTTTCCAATTTGAAGGCTTCGCTCATGCTGCCTCGAAGCTACCTGACACTTCCCTGCTGTTGACAGGGCTGTAAACCCTGTATCAATTCTTCTTGGAAGAAAACGAGTTTGCTCTGTCTGGAGAAGGTGCTTCCTTGGCTGTGGTGGTGTTCTGCCTGACACGCTCTAGAGCTAAAGAGAAACTCAAAGCGAGAACTGGCATCCAGCTTAGGCCCTGAGTAGCCGTGCAGAAAGAGAGGCATGCAGCAGCTTCTATGAGTTCTAAGTCGCTGCTCTGCTTTCTATTAAAGGAAACACCCTTGTGAGGACATCTAGCCCCCACGAGTGTGCATCATTTTCCCTCCAAGGTCACTGAGCACCTCCAGGCCCCTGTGGGCCTGCTGAGCAAAGTCGAAGCCCATTCGTCTGTCCCTCGGGTGCTCTCTGTGCGTGCCAAGTGATGGGAACCCGCTGCAAGTTCCTTTCGGAGAGCTACGTTTCCAGAGCCCATGATCATCCTCAAGACCACATATTTGGTGAGTCCGAAGTGCCCAGGAAGTCTTTGTCAGGGCCCAGGTGTGAGCTGCCATGAGAAAACCCTCTGCTTTGAAAAGGTCGAGGACCTCGTACCTGAAGTCGCTCTGCTCCAGGAGAGAGTCAGCGTGTTACTGTTTTGTGTTGCTAACGGGACGCCCAGCATGAACACGTTCCTGGAGGGAGGGCCCTGATTTGCCTTGCGGAAGGAGAGGCGTGCAGCAGTATTCGTGAAGCCGTGGCCTCTGCTCTGCATACCTTTAGGGGCAGCATAGTTTTCTGGACACCTAGGGAGCTCGAGTGGGCACCCTTTTCCAGGCAGGAACACTGACTATCCTCAGGCCCCCATGGGTCTGCTAAGCAACCGTCAGGCCCGAAGCCCTTTGGAGCCACTCTGTGTGTATGCCGAGCGTAGTGAAACGCACTGCACACTGTTTTGGAGCTACTTACTTTCCGCAGCACTCCCTCACGTCCCCGAGCACCGATCTGGCACATCCCACATCCCTCGAAGTCTTTTGCACTGCCCCAGTCTGAGCTGAAGTGAGAGCAACCCTTGGCTTCGCATTTCCATCTAGGACCTCCTGCCTGAAGTCACCCTGCCTCCAGGAGACAGTTGGCTTGCGTTCTTGCTACAATGGAAGCCCTGATCTTCCTGGGGCACTCCAGGGTTCTGAATAGCCACAAGCCCTCAGGCGTACTAAGGGCAGTCCTTGGTGGAGGCAGTTCGCGTGATGCGGGACACCCGACTTCGAGAAATTGATTCAGGGAAGGAAGCACAGTGTAACCTGTGTCTCTTTTGTCTTGTTGGAAACCACAGGGATATAGGCTGCGTCTGCCCATGGAAATGGGGCCCTGTTGGAACTAGCCTTGCTTTTCCAATTTGAAGGCTTCGCTTATGCTGCCTTGAAGCTACCTGACACTTCCCTGCTGTTGACAGGCCTGTGAACCCTGTAACAAGGTTTCTGGGAAGAAAACGAGTTTGCTCTGTCTGGAGAAGGTGCTTCCTTGGCTGTGGTGGTGTTCCGCCTGACACGCTCTAGAGCTAAAGAGAAACTCAAAGCGAGAACTGGCATCCAGCTTAGGCCCTGAGTAGCCGTGCAGAAAGGGAGGCATGCAGCAGCTTCCATGAGTTCTAAGTCGCTGCTCTGCTTTCTATTAAAGGAAACACCCTTGTGAGGACACCTAGCCCCCACGACTGTGCATCATTTTCACTCCAAGGACACTGAGTACCTCCAGGCCCCTGTGGGCCAGCTGAGCAAAGTCGAAGCCCATTCGTAAGTCCCTCGGATGCTCTCTGTGCGTGCCAAATGATGGGAACCCTCTGCACGTTCCTTGCGGAGAGCTACGTTTCCAGAGCCCATGATCATCCTCAAGACAACATATTTGGTGACTCCGAAGCGCCCAGGAAGTCTTTGTCAGGGCCCACGTGTGAGCTGCCATGAGAAAACCCTCTGCTTTGAAAACGTCGAGAACCTCGTACCTGAAGTCGCTCTGCTCCAGGAGAGAGTCAGCGTGTTACTGTTTTGTGTTGCTAACGGGACGCCCAGCATGAACACGTTCCTGGAGGGAGGGCCCTGATTTGCCTTGCGGAAGGAGAGGCGTGCAGCAGTATTCATGAAGCCGTGGCCTCTGCTCTGCATACCTTTAGGGGCAGCATAGTTTTCTGAACACCTAGGGAGCTCGAGTGGGCACCCTTTTCCAAGCAGGAACACTGACTACCCTCAGGCCCCCCTGGGTCTTCTAAGCAACCATCAGGCCCGAAGCCCTTTGGAGCCACTCTGTGTGTATGCCGAGTGTAGGGAAAAGCACTGCACACTATTTTGGAGCAGCTTAATTTCCCCAGCACTCCCTCACGTCCCCGAGCACCGATCTGGCACATCCCACACCCCTCAAAGAGTATTGCACTGCCCCAGTCTGAGCTGCACTGAGAGCAACCCTTGGCTTCGCATTTCCATCTAGGACCTCCTGCCTGAAGTCACCCTGCCTCCAGGAGACAGTTGGTTTGCGTTCTTGCTGCAATTGAAGCCCTGATCTTCCTGGGACACTCCAGGGTTCTGAAGAGCCACAAGCCCTCAGGCGTACTAAGGGCAGTCCTTGGTGGAGGCAGTTCGCGTGATGCGGGACACCCGACTTCGAGAAATTGATTCAGGGAAGGAAGCACAGTGTAACCTGTGTCTCTTTTGTCTTGTTGGAAACCACAGGGATATAGGCTGCGTGTGCCCATGGAAATGGGGCCCTGTTGGAACTAGCCTTGCTTTTCCAATTTGAAGGCTTCGCTCATGCTGCCTTGAAGCTACCTGACACTTCCCTGCTGTTGACAGGCCTGTGAACCCTGTAACAATGCTTCTGGGAAGAAAACGAGTTTGCTCTGTCTGGAGAAGGTGCTTCCTTGGCTGTGGTGGTGTTCCGCCTGACACGCTCTAGAGCTAAAGAGAAACTCAAAGCGAGAACTGGCATCCAGCTTAGGCCCTGAGTAGCCGTGCAGAAAGGGAGGCATGCAGCAGCTTCCATGAGTTCTAAGTCGCTGCTCTGCTTTCTATTAAAGGAAACACCCTTGTGAGGACACCTAGCCCCCACGAGTGTGCATCATTTTCACTCCAAGGACACTGAGTACCTCCAGGCCCCTGTGGGCCAGCTGAGCAAAGTCGAAGCCCATTCGTAAGTCCCTCAGATGCTCTCTGTGCGTGCCAAGTGATGGGAACCCTCTGCAAGTTCCTTGCGGAGAGCTACGTTTCCAGAGCCCATGATCATCCTCAAGACCACATATTTGGTGAGTCCGAAGTGCCCAGGAAGTCTTTGTCAGGGCCCACGTGTGAGCTGCCATGAGAAAACCCTCTGCTTTGAAAACGTCGAGAACCTCGTACCGGAAGTCGCTCTGCTCCAGGAGAGAGTCAGCGTGTTACTGTTTTGTGTTGCTAACGGGCCGCCCAGCATGAACACGTTCCTGGAGGGAGGGCCCTGATTTGCCTTGCGGAAGGAGAGGCGTGCAGCAGTATTCGTGAAGCCGTGGCCTCTGCTCTGCATACCTTTAGGGGCAGCATAGTTTTCTGAACACCAAGGGAGCTCGAGTGGGCACCCTTTTCCAAGCAGGAACACTGACTACCCTCAGGCCCCCCTGGGTCTTCTAAGCAACTATCAGGCCCGAAGCCCTTTGGAGCCACTCTGTGTGTATGCCGAGTGTAGGGAAAAGCACTGCACACTATTTTGGAGCAGCTTAATTTCCCCAGCACTCCCTCACGTCCCCGAGCACCGATCTCGCACATCCCACACCCCTCGAAGAATTTTGCACTGCCCCAGTCTGAGCTGCACTGAGAGCAACCCTTGGCTTCGCATTTCCATCTAGGACCTCCTGCCTGAAGTCACCCTGCCTCCAGGAGACAGTTGGTTTGCGTTCTTGCTGCAATTGAAGCCCTGATCTTCCTGGGACACTCCAGGGTTCTGAAGAGCCACAAGCCCTCAGGCGTACTAAGGGCAGTCCTTGGTGGAGGCAGTTCGCGTGATGCGGGACACCCGACTTCGAGAAATTGATTCAGGGTAGGAAGCAGAGTGTATCCTGTGTCTCTTTTGTATTGTTGGAAACCACAGGGATATAGGCTGCGTGTGCCCAAGGAAATGGGGCCCTGATGGAACTAGCCTTGCTTTTCCCATTTGAAGGCTGCGCTCATGCTGCCTTGAAGCTACCTGACACTTCCCTGCTGTTGACAGGCCTGTGAACCCTGTAACAATGCTTCTGGGAAGAAAACGAGTTTGCTCTGTCTGGAGAAGGTGCTTCCTTGGCTGTGGTGGTGTTCCGCCTGACACGCTCTAGAGCTAAAGAGAAACTCAAAGCGAGAACTGGCATCCAGCTTAGGCCCTGAGTAGCCGTGCAGAAAGGGAGGCATGCAGCAGCTTCCATGAGTTCTAAGTCGCTGCTCTGCTTTCTATTAAAGGAAACACCCTTGTGAGGACCCCTAGCCCCCACGAGTGTGCATCATTTTCCCTCCAAGGTCACTGAGTACCTCCAGGCCCCTGTGGGCCAGCTGAGCAAAGTCCAAGCCCATTCGTCGGTCCCTCGGGTGCTCTCTGTGCGTGCCAAGTGATGGGAACCCGCTGCAAGTTCCTTGCGGAGAGCTACGTTTCCAGAGCCCATGATCATTCTCAAGACCACATATTTGGTGAGTCCGAAGTGCCCAGGAAGTCTTTGTCAGGGCCCACGTGTGAGCTGCCATGAGAAAACCCTCTGCTTTGAGAACGTCGAGGACCTCGTACCTGAAGTCGCTCTGCTCCAGGAGAGAGTCAGCGTGTTACTGTGTTGTGTTGCTAACGGGACGCCCAGCATGAACACGTTCCTGGAGGGAGGGCCCTGATTTGCCTTGAGGAAGGAGAGGCGTGCAGCAGTATTCGAGAAGCCGTGGCCTCTGCTCTGCATACCTTTAGGGGCAGCATAGTTTTCTGGACACCTAGGGGGCTCGAGTGGGCACCCTTTTCCAAGCAGGAACACTGACTACCCACAGGCCCCCCTGGGTCTGCTTAGCAACCTCCAGGCCCGAAGACCTTTGGAGCCACTCTGTGTGTATGCCGAGTGTAGGGAAACGCACTGCACACTCTTTTGGAGCAGCTCACTTTCCCCAGCACTCCCTCACGTCCCCGAGCACCGATCTCGCACATCCCACATCTTCGAAGTCTTTTGCACTGCCCCAGTCTGAGCTGCACTGAGAGCAACCCTTGGCTTCGCATTTCCATCTAGGACCTCCTGCCTGAAGTCACCCTGCCTCCAGGAGACAGTTGGCTTGCATTCTTGCTACAATGGAAGCCCTGATCTTCCTGGGGCACTCCAGGGTTCTGAATAGCCACAAGCCCTCAGGCGTACTAAGGGCAGTCCTTGGTGGAGGCAGTTCGCGTGATGCGGAACACCCGACCTCGAGAAATTGATTCAGGGAAGGAAGCACAGTGTATCCTGTGTCTCTTTTGTCTTGTTGGAAACCACAGGGATATAGGCTGCGTGTGCCCATGGAAATGGGGCCCTGATGGAACTAGCCTTGCTTTTCCCATTTGAAGGCTGCGCTCATGCTGCCTTGAAGCTACCTGACACTTCCCTGCTGTTGACAGGGCTGTAAACCCTGTAACAGTGCTTCTGGGAAGAAAACGAGTTTGCTCTGTCTGGAGAAGGTGCTTCCTTGGCTGTGGTGGTGTTCCGCCTGACACGCTCTAGAGCTAAAGAGAAACTCAAAGCGAGAACTGGCATCCAGCTTAGGCCCTGAGTAGCCGTGCAGAAAGGGAGGCATGCAGTAGATTCCATGAGTTCTAAGTCGCTGCTCTGCTTTCTATTAAAGAAAACACCCTTGTGAGGACACCTAGCCCCCACGAGTGTGCATCATTTTACCTCCAAGGTCACTGAGTACCTCCATTTCCCTGTGGGCCTGCTGAGCAAAGTCGAAGCCCATTCGTAAGTCCCTCGGATTCTCTCTGTGCGTGCCAAGTGATGGGAACCCTCTGCAAGTTCCTTGCGGAGAGCTACGTTTCCAGAGCCCATGATCATCCTCAAGACAACATATTTGGTGACTCCGAAGCGCCCAGGAAGTCTTTGTCAGGGCCCACGTGTGAGCTGCTATGAGAAAACCCTCTCCTTTGAAAACGTCGAGGACCACGTAGCTGAAGTCGCTCTGCTCCAGGAGAGAGTCAGCGTGTTACTGTGTTGTGTTGCTAACGGGACGCCCAGCATGAACACGTTCCTGGAGGGAGGGCCCTGATTTGCCTTGCGGAAGGAGAGGCGTGCAGCAGTATTCCTGAAGCCGTGGCCTGTGCTCTGCATACCTTTAGGGGCAGCATAGTTTTCTGGACACCTAGGGAGCTCGAGTGGGCACCCTTTTCCAAGCAGGAACACTGACTACCCACAGGCCCTCCTGGGTCTGCTAAGCAACCTCCAGGCCCGAAGCCCTTTGGAGCCACTCTGTGTGTATGCCGAGTGTAGGGAAAAGCACTGCACACTATTTTGGAGCAGCTTAATTTCCCCAGCACTCCCTCACGTCCCCGAGCACCGATCTCGCACATCCCACACCCCTCGAAGAATTTTGCACTGCCCCAGTCTGAGCTGCACTGAGAGCAACCCTTGGCTTCGCATTTCCATCTAGGACCTCCTGCCTGAAGTCACCCTGCCTCCAGGAGACAGTTGGTTTGCGTTCTTGCTGCAATTGAAGCCCTGATCTTCCTGGGACACTCCAGGGTTCTGAAGAGCCACAAGCCCTCAGGCGTACTAAGGGCAGTCCTTGGTGGAGGCAGTTCGCGTGATGCGGGACACCCGACTTCGAGAAATTGATTCAGGGTAGGAAGCAGAGTGTATCCTGTGTCTCTTTTGTATTGTTGGAAACCACAGGGATATAGGCTGCGTGTGCCCAAGGAAATGGGGCCCTGATGGAACTAGCCTTGCTTTTCCCATTTGAAGGCTGCGCTCATGCTGCCTTGAAGCTACCTGACACTTCCCTGCTGTTGACAGGCCTGTGAACCCTGTAACAATGCTTCTGGGAAGAAAACGAGTTTGCTCTGTCTGGAGAAGGTGCTTCCTTGGCTGTGGTGGTGTTCCGCCTGACACGCTCTAGAGCTAAAGAGAAACTCAAAGCGAGAACTGGCATCCAGCTTAGGCCCTGAGTAGCCGTGCAGAAAGGGAGGCATGCAGCAGCTTCCATGAGTTCTAAGGCGCTGCTCTGCTTTCTATTAAAGGAAACACCCTTGTGAGGACCCCTAGCCCCCACGAGTGTGCATCATTTTCCCTCCAAGGTCACTGAGTACCTCCAGGCCCCTGTGGGCCAGCTGAGCAAAGTCCAAGCCCATTCGTCGGTCCCTCGGGTGCTCTCTGTGCGTGCCAAGTGATGGGAACCCGCTGCAAGTTCCTTGCGGAGAGCTACGTTTCCAGAGCCCATGATCATTCTCAAGACCACATATTTGGTGAGTCCGAAGTGCCCAGGAAGTCTTTGTCAGGGCCCACGTGTGAGCTGCCATGAGAAAACCCTCTGCTTTGAGAACGTCGAGGACCTCGTACCTGAAGTCGCTCTGCTCCAGGAGAGAGTCAGCGTGTTACTGTGTTGTGTTGCTAACGGGACGCCCAGCATGAACACGTTCCTGGAGGGAGGGCCCTGATTTGCCTTGAGGAAGGAGAGGCGTGCAGCAGTATTCGTGAAGCCGTGGCCTCTGCTCTGCATACCTTTAGGGGCAGCATAGTTTTCTGGACACCTAGGGGGCTCGAGTGGGCACCCTTTCCAAGCAGTAACACTGACTACCCACAGGCCCCCCTGGGTCTGCTAAGCAACCTGCAGGCCCGAAGTCCTTTGGAGCCACTCTGTGTGTATGCCGAGTGTAGGGAAACGCACTGCACACTCTTTTGGAGCAGCTCACTTTCCCCAGCACTCCCTCACGTCCCCGAGCTCCGATCTCGCACATCCCACATTCCCCGAAGTCTTTTGCACTGCCCCATTCTGAGCTGAACTGAGAGCAACCCTTGGCTTCTGATTTCCATCTAGGACCTCCTGCCTGAAGTCACCCTGCCTCCAGGAGACAGTTGGCTTGCATTCTTGCTACAATGGAAGCCCTGATCTTCCTGGGGGACTCCAGGGTTCTGAATAGCCACAAGCCCTCAGGCGTACTAAGGGCAGTCCTTGGTGGAGGCAGTTCGCGTGATGCGGGACACCCGACTTCGAGAAATTGATTCAGGGAAGGAAGCACAGTGTATCCTGTGTCTCTTTTGTCTTGTTGGAAACAACAGGGATATATGCTGCGTGTGCCCAAGGAAATGGGGCCCTGATGGAACTAGCCTTGCTTTTCCAAATTGAAGGCTGCGCTCATGCTGCCTCGAAGCTACCTGACAATTCCCTGCTGTTGACAGGGCTGTAAACCCTGTATCAATTCTTCTTGAAAGAAAACTAGTTTGCTCTGTCTGGAGAAGGTGCTTCCTTGGCTGTGGTGGTGTTCTGCCTGACACGCTCTAGAGCTAAAGAGAAACTCAAAGCGAGAACTGGCATCCAGCTTAGGCCCTGAGTAGCCTTGGAGAAAGAGAGGCATGCAGCAGCTTCTATGAGTTCTAAGTCGCTGCTCTGCTTTCTATTAAAGGAAACACCCTTGTGAGGACACCTAGCCCCCACGAGTGTGCATCATTTTACCTCCAAGGTCACTGAGTACCTCCAGGCCCCTGTGGGCCTGCTGAGCAAAGTCGAAGCCCATTCGTAAGTCCCTCGGATGCTCTCTGTGCGTGCCAAGTGATGGGAACCGTCTGCACGTTCCTTGCGGAGAGCTACGTTTCCAGAGCCTATGATCATCCTCAAGACCACATATTTGGTGAGTCCGAAGTGCCCAGGAAGTCGTTGTCAGGGCCCACGTGTGAGCTGCCATGAGAAAACCCTCTGCTTTGAAAACGTCGAGGACCTCGTACCTGAAGTCGCTCTGCTCCAGGAGAGAGTCAGCGTTTTACTGTGTTGTGTTGCTAACGGGACGCCCAGCATGAACACGTTCCTGGAGGGAGGGCCCTGATATGCCTTGCGGATGGAGAGGCATGCAGCAGTATTCGTGAAGCCGTGGCCTCTGCTCTGCATACCTTTAGGGGCAGCATAGTTTTCTGGACACCTAGGGAGCTCGAGTGGGCACCCTTTTCCAAGCAGGAACACTGACTACCCTCAGGCCCCCCTGGGTCTGCTAAGCAACCATCAGGCCCGAAGCCCTTTGGAGCCACTCTGTGTGTATGCCGAGTGTAGTGAAACGCACTGCACACTCTTTTGGAGCTACTTACTTTCCCCAGCACTCCCTCACGTCCCCGAGCACCGATCTGGCACATCCCACATCCCTCGAAGTCTTTTGCACTGCCCCAGTCTGAGCTGCACTGAGAGCAACCCTTGGCTTCGCATTTCCATCTAGGACCACCTGCCTGAAGTCACCCTGCCTCCAGGAGACAGTTGGCTTGCGTTCTTGCTACAATGGAAGCCCTGATCTTCCTGGGGCACTCCAGGGTTCTGAATAGCCACAAGCCCTCAGGCGTACTAAGGGCAGTCCTTGGTGGAGGCAGTTCGCGTGATGCGTGACACCCGACTTCGAGAAATTGATTCAGGGAAGGAAGCACAGTGTATCCTGTGTCTCTTTTGTCTTGATGGAAACCACAGGGATATAGGCTGCGTGTGCCCATGGAAATGGGGCCCTGATGGAACTAGCCTTGCTTTTCCCATTTGAAGGCTGCGCTCATGCTGCCTTGAAGCTACCTGACACTTCCCTGCTGTTGACAGGGCTGTAAACACTGTATCAATGCTTCTGGGAAGAAAACGAGTTTGCTCTGTCTGGAGAAGGTGCTTCCTTGGCTGTGGTGGTGTTCTGCCTGACACGCTCTAGAGCTAAAGAGAAACTCAAAGCGAGAACTGGCATCCAGCATAGGCCCTGAGGAGCCATGCAGAAAGAGAGGCATGCAGCAGCTTCTATGAGTTCTAAGTCGCTGCTCTGCTTTCTATTAAAGGAAACACCCTTGTGAGGACACCTAGCCCCCACGACTGTGCATCATTTTCCCTCCAAGGTCACTGAGTACCTCCAGGCCCCTGTGGGCCAGCTGAGCAAAGTCGAAGCCCATTCGTCTGTCCCTCGGGTGCTCTCTGTGCGTGCCATGTGATGGGAACCCGCTGCAAGTTCCTTGCGGAGAGCTACGTTTCCAGAGCCCATGATCATCCTCAAGACCACATATTTGGTGAGTCCGAAGTGCCCAGGAAGTCGTTGTCAGGGCCCAGGTGTGAGCTGCCATGAGAAAACCCTCTGCTTTGAAAACGTCGAGGACCTCGTACCTGAAGTCGCTCTGCTCCAGGAGAGAGTCAGCGTGTTACTGTGTTGTGTTGCTAACGGGACGCCCAGCATGAACACGTTCCTGGAGGGAGGGCCCTGATTTGCCTTGCGGAAGGAGAGGCGTGCAGCAGTATTCGTGAAGCCGTGGCCTCTGCTCTGCATACCTTTAGGGGCAGCATAGTTTTCTGGACACCTAGGGTGCTCGAGTGGGCACCCTTTTCCAAGCAGGAACACTGACTACCCACAGGCCCCCCTGGGTCTGCTAAGCAACCTCCAGGCCCGAAGAACTTTGGAGCCACTCTGTGTGTATGCCGAGTGTAGGGAAACGCACTGCACACTCTTTTGGAGCAGCTCACTTTCCCCAGCACTCCCTCACGTCCCCGAGCACCGATCTCGCACATCCCACATCTTCGAAGTCTTTTGCACTGCCCCAGTCTGAGCTGCACTGAGAGCAACCCTTGGCTTCGCATTTCCATCTAGGACTTCCTGCCTGAAGTCACCCTGCCTCCAGGAGACAGTTGGCTTGCATTCTTGCTACAATGGAAGCCCTGATCTTCCTGGGGCACTCCAGGGTTCTGAATAGCCACAAGCCCTCAGGCGTACTAAGGGCAGTCCTTGGTGGAGGCAGTTCGCGTGATGCGGGACACCCGACTTCGAGAAATTGATTCAGGGAAGGAAGCACAGTGTATCCTGTGTCTCTTTTGTCTTGTTGGAAACCACAGGGATATAGGCTGCGTGTGCCCATGGAAATGGGGCCCTGATGGAACTAGCCTTGCTTTTCCCATTTGAAGGCTGCGCTCATGCTGCCTTGAAGCTACCTGACACTTCCCTGCTGTTGACAGGCCTGTGAACTCTGTAACAATGCTTCTGGGAAGAAAACGAGTTTGCTCTTCTTGAGAAGGTGCTTCCTTGGCTGTGGTGGTGTTCCGCCTTACACGCTCTAGATCTAAAGAGAAACTCAAAGCGAGAACTGGCATCCAGCTTAGGCCCTGAGTAGCCGTGCAGAAAGGGAGGCATGCAGCAGCTTCCATGAGTTCTAAGTCGCTGCTCTGCTTTCTATTCAAGGAAACACCCTTGTGAGGACACCTAGCCCCCACGAGTGTGCATCATTTTACCTCCAAGGTCACTGAGTACCTCCAGGCCCCTGTGGGCCTGCTGAGCAAAGTCGAAGCCCATTCGTCGGTCCCTCGGGTGCTCTCTGTGCGTGCCATGTGATGGGATCCCGCTGCAAGTTCCTTGCGGAGAGCTACGTTTCCAGAGCCCATGATCATCCTCAAGACCACATATTTGGTGAGTCCGAAGTGCCCAGGAAGTCTTTGTCAGGGCCCACGTGTGAGCTGCCACGAGAAAACCCTCTGCTTTGAAAACGTCGAGGACCTCGTACCTGAAGTCGCTCTGCTCCAGGAGAGAGTCAGCGTGTTACTGTGTTGTGTTGCTGACGCGACGCCCAGCATGAACACGTTCCTGGAGGGAGGGCCCTGATTTGCCTTGCGGAAGGAGAGGCGTGCAGCATTATTCGTGAAGCCGTGGCCTCTGCTCTGCATACCTTTAGGGGCAGCATAGTTTTCTGGACACCTAGGGAGCTCGAGTGGGCACCCTTTTCCAAGCAGGAACACTGACTACCCACAGGCCCCCCTGGGTCTGCTAAGCAACCTCCAGGCCCGAAGCCCTTTGGAGCCACTCTGTGTGTATGCTGAGTGTAGGGAAACGCACTGCACACTCTTCTGGAGCAGCTTAATTTCCCCAGCACTCCCTCACGTCCCCGAGCACCGATCTCGCACATCCCACGTGCCTCGAAATCTTTTGCACTGCCCCATTCTGAGCTGAACTGAGAGCAACCCTTGGCTTCGCATTTCCATCTAGGACCTCCTGCCTGAAGTCACCCTGCCTCCAGGAGACAGTTGGCTTGCGTTCTTGCTACATTGGAAGCCCTGATCTTCCTGGGGCACTCCAGGGTTCTGAATAGCCACAAGCCCTCAGGCGTACTAAGGGCAGTCCTTGGTGGAGGCAGTTCGCGTGATGCGGGACACCCGACTTCGAGAAATTGATTCAGGGAAGGAAGCACAGTGTAACCTGTGTCTCTTTTGTCTTGTGGGAAACCACAGGGATATAGGCTGCGTCTGCCCATGGAAATGGGGCCCTGTTGGAACTAGCCTTGCCTTTCCAATTTGAAGGCTTCGCTCATGCTGCCTTGAAGCTACCTGACACTTCCCTGCTGTTGACAGGCCTGTGAACCCTGTAACAATGCTTCTGGGAAGAAAACGAGTTTGCTCTGTCTGGAGAAGGTGCTTCCTTGGCTGTGGTGGTGTTCCGCCTGACACGCTCTAGAGCTAAAGAGAAACTCAAAGCGAGAACTGGCATCCAGCTTAGGCCCTGAGTAGCCGTGCAGAAAGGGAGGCATGCAGCAGCTTCCATGAGTTCTAAGTCGCTGCTCTGCTTTCTATTAAAGAAAACACCCTTGTGAGGACACCTAGCCCCCACGAGTGTGCATCATTTTCACTCCAAGGACACTGAGTACCTCCAGGCCCCTGTGGGCCTGCTGAGCAAAGTCGAAGTCCATTCGTCGGTCCCTCGGGTGCTCTCTGTGCGTGCCATGTGATGGGAACCCGCTGCAAGTTCCTTGCGGAGAGCTACGTTTCCTGAGCCCATGATCATCCTCAAGACCACATATATGGTGAGTCCGAAGTGCCCAGGAAGTCGTTGTCAGGGCCCACGTGTGAGCTGCCATGAGAAAACCCTCTGCTTTGAAAACGTCGAGGACCTCGTACCTGAAGTCGCTCTGCTCCAGGAGAGAGTCAGCGTGTTACTGTGTTGTGTTGCTAACGGGACGCCCAGCATGAACACGTTCCTGGAGGGAGGGCCCTGATTTGCCTTGCGGAAGGAGAGGCGTGCAGCAGTATTCGTGAAGCCGTGGCCTCTGCTCTGCATACCTTTAGGGGCAGCATAGTTTTCTGGACACCTAGGGAGCTCGAGTGGGCACCCTTTTCCAAGCAGGAACACTGACTACCCACAGGCCCCCCTGGGTCTGCTAAGCAACCTCCAGGCCCGAAGACCTTTGGAGCCACTCTGTGTGTATGCCGAGTGTAGGGAAACGCACTGCACACTCTTTTGGAGCAGCTCACTTTCCCCAGCACTCCCTCACGTCCCCGAGCACCGATCTCGCACATCCCACATCTTCGAAGTCTTTTGCACTGCCCCAGTCTGAGCTGCACTGAGAGCAACCCTTGGCTTCGCATTTCCATCTAGGACCTCCTGCCTGAAGTCACCCTGCCTCCAGGAGACAGTTGGCTTGCGTTCTTGCTACAATGGAAGCCCTGATCTTCCTGGGGCACTCCAGGGTTCTGAATAGCCACAAGCCCTCAGGCGTACTAAGGGCAGTCCTTGGTGGAGGCAGTTCGCGTGATGCGGGACACCCGACTTCGAGAAATTGATTCAGGGAAGGAAGCACAGTGTATCCTGTGTCTCTTTTGTCTTGATGGAAACCACAGGGATATAGGCTGCGTGTGCCCATGGAAATGGGGCCCTGATGGAACTAGCCTTGCTTTTCCCATTTGAAGGCTGCGCTCATGCTGCCTTGAAGCTACCTGACACTTCCCTGCTGTTGACAGGGCTGTAAACACTGTATCAATGCTTCTGGGAAGAAAACGAGTTTGCTCTGTCTGGAGAAGGTGCTTCCTTGGCTGTGGTGGTGTTCTGCCTGACACGCTCTAGAGCTAAAGAGAAACTCAAAGCGAGAACTGGCATCCAGCTTAGGCCCTGAGGAGCCGTGCAGAAAGGGAGGCATGCAGCAGCTTCCATGAGTTCTAAGTCGCTGCTCTGCTTTCTATTAAAGGAAACACCCTTGTGAGGACACCTAGCCCCCACGAGTGTGCATCATTTTCCCTCCAAGGTCACTGAGTACCTCCAGGCCCCTGTGGGCCAGCTGAGCAAAGTCGAAGCCCATTCGTCTGTCCCTCGGGTGCTCTCTGTGCGTGCCATGTGATGGGAACCCGCTGCAAGTTCCTTGCGGAGAGCTACGTTTCCAGAGCCCATGATCATCCTCAAGACCACATATTTGGTGAGTCCGAAGTGCCCAGGAAGTCGTTGTCAGGGCCCAGGTGTGAGCTGCCATGAGAAAACCCTCTGCTTTGAAAACGTCGAGGACCTCGTACCTGAAGTCGCTCTGCTCCAGGAGAGAGTCAGCGTGTTACTGTGTTGTGTTGCTAACGGGACGCCCAGCATGAACACGTTCCTGGAGGGAGGGCCCTGATTTGCCTTGAGGAAGGAGAGACGTGCAGCAGTATTCGTGAAGCCGTGGCCTCTGCTCTGCATACCTTTAGGGGCAGCATAGTTTTCTGGACACCTAGGGTGCTCGAGTGGGCACCCTTTTCCAAGCAGGAACACTGACTACCCACAGGCCCCCCTGGGTCTGCTAAGCAACCTCCAGGCCCGAAGAACTTTGGAGCCACTCTGTGTGTATGCCGAGTGTAGGGAAACGCACTGCACACTCTTTTGGAGCAGCTCACTTTCCCCAGCACTCCCTCACGTCCCCGAGCACCGATCTCGCACATCCCACATCTTCGAAGTCTTTTGCACTGCCCCAGTCTGAGCTGCACTGAGAGCAACCCTTGGCTTCGCATTTCCATCTAGGACCTCCTGCCTGAAGTCACCCTGCCTCCAGGAGACAGTTGGCTTGCGTTCTTGCTACAATGGAAGCCCTGATCTTCCTGGGGCACTCCAGGGTTCTGAATAGCCACAAGCCCTCAGGCGTACTAAGGGCAGTCCTTGGTGGAAGCATTTCGCGTGATGCGGGACACCCGACTTCGAGAAATTGATTCAGGGAAGGAAGCACAGTGTATCCTGTATCTCTTTTGTCTTGTTGGAAACCACAGGGATATAGGCTGCGTGTGCCCATGGAAATGGGGCCCTGTTGGAACTAGCCTTGCTTTTCCAATTTGAAGGCTTCGCTCATGCTGCCTTGAAGCTACCTGACACTTCCCAGCTGTTGACAGGCCTGTGAACACTGTAACAATGCTTCTGGGAAGAAAACGAGTTTGCTCTGTCTGGAGAAGGTGCTTCCTTGGTTGTGGTGGTGTTCCGCCTGACACGCTCTAGAGCTAAAGAGAAACTCAAAGCGAGAACTGGCATCCAGCTTAGGCCCTGAGTAGCCGTGCAGAAAGGGAGGCATGCAGCAGCTTCCATGAGTTCTAAGTCGCTGCTCTGCTTTCTATCAAAGGAAACACCCTTGTGAGGACACCTAGCCCCCACGAGTGTACATCATTTTACCACCAAGGTCACTGAGTACCTCCAGGCCCCTGTGGGCCTGCTGAGCACAGTCGAAGCCCATTCGTAAGTCCCTCGGATGCTCTCTGTGCGTGCCAAGTGATGGGAACCCTCTGCAAGTTCCCTGCGGAGAGCTACGTTTCCAGAGCCCATGATCATCCTCAAGACCACATATTTGGTGAGTCCGAAGTGCCCAGGAAGTCTTTGTCAGGGCCCACGTGTGAGCTGCCATGAGAAAACCCTCTGCTTTGAAAACGTCGAGAACCTCGTACCTGAAGTCGCTCTGCTCCAGGAGAGAGTCAGCGTGTTACTGTGTTGTGTTGCTAACGGGACGCCCAGCATGAACACGTTCCTGGAGGGAGGGCCCTGATTTGCCTTGCGGAAGGAGAGGCGTGCAGCAGTATTCGTGAAGCCGTGGCCTCTGCTCTGCATACCTTTAGGGGCAGCATAGTTTTCTGAACACCTAGGGAGCTCGAGTGGGCACCCTTTTCCAAGCAGGAACACTGACTACCCTCAGGCCCCCCTGGGTCTTCTAAGCAACCATCAGGCCCGAAGCCCTTTGGAGCCACTCTGTGTGTATGCCGAGTGTAGGGAAAAGCACTGCACACTATTTTGGAGCAGCTTAATTTCCCCAGCACTCCCTCACGTCCCCGAGCACCGATCTGGCACATCCCACACCCCTCGAAGAGTTTTGCTCTGCCCCATTCTGAGCTGCACTGAGAGCAACCCTTGGCTTCGCATTTCCATCTAGGACCTCCTGCCTGAAGTCACCCTGCCTCCAGGAGACAGTTGGTTTGCGTTCTTGCTGCAATTGAAGCCCTGATCTTCCTGGGACACTCCAGGGTTCTGAAGAGCCACAAGCCCTCAGGCGTACTAAGGGCAGTCCTTGGTGGAGGCAGTTCGCGTGATGCGGGACACCCGACTTCGAGAAATTGATTCAGGGAAGGAAGCAGAGTGTATCCTGTGTCTCTTTTGTCTTGTTGGAAACCACAGGGATATAGGCTGCGTGTGCCCAAGGAAATGGGGCCCTGATGGAACTAGCCTTGCTTTTCCCATTTGAAGGCTGCGCTCATGCTGCCTTGAAGCTACCTGACACTTCCCTGCTGTTGACAGGCCTGTGAACCCTGTAACAATGCTTCTGGGAAGAAAACGAGTTTGCTCTTCTTGAGAAGGTGCTTCCTTGGCTGTGGTGGTGTTCCGCCTGACACGCTCTAGAGCTAAAGAGAAACTCAAAGCGAGAACTGGCATCCAGCCTAGGCCCTGAGGAGCCATGCAGAAAGAGAGGCATGCAGCAGCTTCTATGAGTTCTAAGTCGCTGCTCTGCTTTCTATTAAAGGAAACACCCTTGTGAGGACACCTAGCCCCCACGAGTGTGCATCATTTTCCCTCCAAGGTCACTGAGTACCTCCAGGCCCCTGTGGGCCTGCTGAGCAAAGTCGAAGCCCATTCGTCGGTCCCTCGGGTGCTCTCTGTGCGTGCCATGTGATGGGAACCCGCTGCAAGTTCCTTGCGGAGAGCTACGTTTCCAGAGCCCATGATCATCCTCAAGACCACATATTTGGTGAGTCCGAAGTGCCCAGGAAGTCGTTGTCAGGGCCCACGTGTGAGCTGCCATGAGAAAACCCTCTGCTTTGAAAACGTCGAGGACCTCGTACCTGAAGTCGCTCTGCTCCAGGAGAGAGTCAGCGTGTTACTGTGTTGTGTTGCTAACGGGACGCCCAGCATGAACACGTTCCTGGAGGGAGGGCCCTGATTTGCCTTGCGGAAGGAGAGGCGTGCAGCAGTATTCGTGAAGCCGTGGCCTCTGCTCTGCATACCTTTAGGGGCAGCATAGTTTTCTGGACACCTAGGGAGCTCGAGTGGGCACCCTTTTCCAAGCAGGAACACTGACTACCCACAGGCCCCCCTGGGTCTGCTAAGCAACCTCCAGGCCCGAAGCCCTTTGGAGCCACTCTGTGTGTATGCTGAGTGTAGGGAAACGCACTGCACACTCTTCTGGAGCAGCTTAATTTCCCCAGCACTCCCTCACGTCCCCGAGCACCGATCTCGCACATCCCACGTGCCTCGAAATCTTTTGCACTGCCCCATTCTGAGCTGAACTGAGAGCAACCCTTGGCTTCGCATTTCCATCTAGGACCTCCTGCCTGAAGTCACCCTGCCTCCAGGAGACAGTTGGCTTGCATTCTTGCTACAATGGAAGCCCTGATCTTCCTGGGGCACTCCAGGGCTCTGAATAGCCACAAGCCCTCTGGCGTACTAAGGGCAGTCCTTGGTGGAGGCAGTTCGCGTGATGCGGGACACCCGACTTCGAGAAATTGATTCAGGGAAGGAAGCACAGTGTATCCTGTGTCTCTTTTGTCTTGATGGAAACCACAGGGATATAGGCTGCGTGTGCCCATGGAAATGGGGCCCTGATGGAACTAGCCTTGCTTTTCCCATTTGAAGGCTGCGCTCATGCTGCCTTGAAGCTACCTGACACTTCCCTGCTGTTGACAGGCCTGTGAACCCTGTAACAATGCTTCTGGGAAGAAAACGAGTTTGCTCTGTCTGGAGAAGGTGCTTCCTTGGCTGTGGTGGTGTTCTGCCTGACACGCTCTAGAGCTAAAGAGAAACTCAAAGCGAGAACTGGCATCCAGCTTAGGCCCTGAGTAGCCGTGCAGAAAGGGAGGCATGCAGCAGCTTCCATGAGTTCTAAGTCGCTGCTCTGCTTTCTATTAAAGGAAACACCCTTGTGAGGACACCTAGCCCCCACGAGTGTGCATCATTTTCCCTCCAAGGTCACTGAGTACCTCCAGGCCCCTGTGGGCCAGCTGAGCAAAGTCGAAGCCCATTCGTCTGTCCCTCGGGTGCTCTCTGTGCGTGCCATGTGATGGGAACCCGCTGCAAGTTCCTTGCGGAGAGCTACGTTTCCAGAGCCCATGATCATCCTCAAGACCACATATTTGGTGAGTCCGAAGTGCCCAGGAAGTCGTTGTCAGGGCCCACGTGTGAGCTGCCATGAGAAAACCCTCTGCTTTGAAAACGTCGAGGACCTCGTACCTGAAGTCGCTCTGCTCCAGGAGAGAGTCAGCGTGTTACTGTGTTGTGTTGCTAACGGGACGCCCAGCATGAACACGTTCCTGGAGGGAGGGCCCTGATTTGCCTTGCGGAAGGAGAGGCGTGCAGCAGTATTCGTGAAGCCGTGGCCTCTGCTCTGCATACCTTTAGGGGCAGCATAGTTTTCTGGACACCTAGGGTGCTCGAGTGGGCACCCTTTTCCAAGCAGGAACACTGACTACCCACAGGCCCCCCTGGGTCTGCTAAGCAACCTCCAGGCCCGAAGACCTTTGGAGCCACTCTGTGTGTATGCCGAGTGTAGGGAAACGCACTGCACACTCTTTTGGAGCAGCTCACTTTCCCCAGCACTCCCTCACGTCCCCGAGCACCGATCTCGCACATCCCACATCTTCGAAGTCTTTTGCACTGCCCCAGTCTGAGCTGCACTGAGAGCAACCCTTGGCTTCGCATTTCCATCTAGGACCTCCTGCCTGAAGTCACCCTGCCTCCAGGAGACAGTTGGCTTGCATTCTTGCTACAATGGAAGCCCTGA
This sequence comes from Delphinapterus leucas, assembly GCF_059928025.1. NCBI lineage: Eukaryota > Metazoa > Chordata > Mammalia > Artiodactyla > Monodontidae > Delphinapterus > Delphinapterus leucas. The sequence continues at coordinate 59,083,774 of NC_143142.1, read as the reverse complement.
TCTTCCTGGGGCACTCCAGGGTTCTGAATAGCCACAAGCCCTCAGGCGTACTAAGGGCAGTCCTTGGTGGAGGCAGTTCGCGTGATGCGGGACACCCGACTTCGAGAAATTGATTCAGGGAAGGAAGCACAGTGTAACCTGTGTCTCTTTTGTCTTGTTGGAAACCACAGGGATATAGGCTGCGTGTGCCCATGGAAATGGGGCCCTGTTGGAACTAGCCTTGCTTTTCCAATTTGAAGGCTTCGCTCATGCTGCCTTGAAGCTACCTGACACTTCCCTGCTGTTGACAGGCCTGTGAACCCTGTAACAATGCTTCTGGGAAGAAAACGAGTTTGCTCTGTCTGGAGAAGGTGCTTCCTTGGCTGTGGTGGTGTTCCGCCTGACACGCTCTAGAGCTAAAGAGAAACTCAAAGCGAGAACTGGCATCCAGCTTAGGCCCTGAGTAGCCGTGCAGAAAGGGAGGCATGCAGCAGCTTCCATGAGTTCTAAGTCGCTGCTCTGCTTTCTATTCAAGGAAACACCCTTGTGAGGACACCTAGCCCCCACGAGTGTGCATCATTTTACCTCCAAGGTCACTGAGTACCTCCAGGCCCCTGTGGGCCTGCTGAGCAAAGTCGAAGCCCATTCGTCGGTCCCTCGGGTGCTCTCTGTGCGTGCCATGTGATGGGATCCCGCTGCAAGTTCCTTGCGGAGAGCTACGTTTCCAGAGCCCATGATCATCCTCAAGACCACATATTTGGTGAGTCCGAAGTGCCCAGGAAGTCTTTGTCAGGGCCCACGTGTGAGCTGCCACGAGAAAACCCTCTGCTTTGAAAACGTCGAGGACCTCGTACCTGAAGTCGCTCTGCTCCAGGAGAGAGTCAGCGTGTTACTGTGTTGTGTTGCTGACGCGACGCCCAGCATGAACACGTTCCTGGAGGGAGGGCCCTGATTTGCCTTGCGGAAGGAGAGGCGTGCAGCATTATTCGTGAAGCCGTGGCCTCTGCTCTGCATACCTTTAGGGGCAGCATAGTTTTCTGGACACCTAGGGAGCTCGAGTGGGCACCCTTTTCCAAGCAGGAACACTGACTACCCACAGGCCCCCCTGGGTCTGCTAAGCAACCTCCAGGCCCGAAGCCCTTTGGAGCCACTCTGTGTGTATGCTGAGTGTAGGGAAACGCACTGCACACTCTTCTGGAGCAGCTTAATTTCCCCAGCACTCCCTCACGTCCCCGAGCACCGATCTCGCACATCCCACGTGCCTCGAAATCTTTTGCACTGCCCCATTCTGAGCTGAACTGAGAGCAACCCTTGGCTTCGCATTTCCATCTAGGACCTCCTGCCTGAAGTCACCCTGCCTCCAGGAGACAGTTGGCTTGCATTCTTGCTACAATGGAAGCCCTGATCTTCCTGGGGCACTCCAGGGCTCTGAATAGCCACAAGCCCTCTGGCGTACTAAGGGCAGTCCTTGGTGGAGGCAGTTCGCGTGATGCGGGACACCCGACTTCGAGAAATTGATTCAGGGAAGGAAGCACAGTGTATCCTGTGTCTCTTTTGTCTTGATGGAAACCACAGGGATATAGGCTGCGTGTGCCCATGGAAATGGGGCCCTGATGGAACTAGCCTTGCTTTTCCCATTTGAAGGCTGCGCTCATGCTGCCTTGAAGCTACCTGACACTTCCCTGCTGTTGACAGGGCTGTAAACACTGTATCAATGCTTCTGGGAAGAAAACGAGTTTGCTCTGTCTGGAGAAGGTGCTTCCTTGGCTGTGGTGGTGTTCTGCCTGACACGCTCTAGAGCTAAAGAGAAACTCAAAGCGAGAACTGGCATCCAGCATAGGCCCTGAGGAGCCATGCAGAAAGAGAGGCATGCAGCAGCTTCTATGAGTTCTAAGTCGCTGCTCTGCTTTCTATTAAAGGAAACACCCTTGTGAGGACACCTAGCCCCCACGAGTGTGCATCATTTTCCCTCCAAGGTCACTGAGTACCTCCAGGCCCCTGTGGGCCAGCTGAGCAAAGTCGAAGCCCATTCGTCTGTCCCTCGGGTGCTCTCTGTGCGTGCCATGTGATGGGAACCCGCTGCAAGTTCCTTGCGGAGAGCTACGTTTCCAGAGCCCATGATCATCCTCAAGACCACATATTTGGTGAGTCCGAAGTGCCCAGGAAGTCGTTGTCAGGGCCCAGGTGTGAGCTGCCATGAGAAAACCCTCTGCTTTGAAAACGTCGAGGACCTCGTACCTGAAGTCGCTCTGCTCCAGGAGAGAGTCAGCGTGTTACTGTGTTGTGTTGCTAACGGGACGCCCAGCATGAACACGTTCCTGGAGGGAGGGCCCTGATTTGCCTTGAGGAAGGAGAGACGTGCAGCAGTATTCGTGAAGCCGTGGCCTCTGCTCTGCATACCTTTAGGGGCAGCATAGTTTTCTGGACACCTAGGGTGCTCGAGTGGGCACCCTTTTCCAAGCAGGAACACTGACTACCCACAGGCCCCCCTGGGTCTGCTAAGCAACCTCCAGGCCCGAAGAACTTTGGAGCCACTCTGTGTGTATGCCGAGTGTAGGGAAACGCACTGCACACTCTTTTGGAGCAGCTCACTTTCCCCAGCACTCCCTCACGTCCCCGAGCACCGATCTCGCACATCCCACATCTTCGAAGTCTTTTGCACTGCCCCAGTCTGAGCTGCACTGAGAGCAACCCTTGGCTTCGCATTTCCATCTAGGACTTCCTGCCTGAAGTCACCCTGCCTCCAGGAGACAGTTGGCTTGCATTCTTGCTACAATGGAAGCCCTGATCTTCCTGGGGCACTCCAGGGTTCTGAATAGCCACAAGCCCTCAGGCGTACTAAGGGCAGTCCTTGGTGGAGGCAGTTCGCGTGATGCGGGACACCCGACTTCGAGAAATTGATTCAGGGAAGGAAGCACAGTGTATCCTGTGTCTCTTTTGTCTTGTTGGAAACCACAGGGATATAGGCTGCGTGTGCCCAAGGAAATGGGGCCCTGATGGAACTAGCCTTGCTTTTCCCATTTGAAGGCTGCGCTCATGCTGCCTTGAAGCTACCTGACACTTCCCTGCTGTTGACAGGCCTGTGAACTCTGTAACAATGCTTCTGGGAAGAAAACGAGTTTGCTCTTCTTGAGAAGGTGCTTCCTTGGCTGTGGTGGTGTTCCGCCTTACACGCTCTAGATCTAAAGAGAAACTCAAAGCGAGAACTGGCATCCAGCTTAGGCCCTGAGTAGCCGTGCAGAAAGGGAGGCATGCAGCAGCTTCCATGAGTTCTAAGTCGCTGCTCTGCTTTCTATTAAAGGAAACACCCTTGTGAGGACACCTAGCCCCCACGACTGTGCATCATTTTACCTCCAAGGTCACTGAGTACCTCCAGGCCCCTGTGGGCCTGCTGAGCAAAGTCGAAGCCCATTCGTAAGTCCCTCGGATTCTCTCTGTGCGTGCCAAGTGATGGGAACCCTCTGCAAGTTCCTTGCGGAGAGCTACGTTTCCAGAGACCATGATCATCCTCAAGACAGCATATTTGGTGACTCCGAAGCGCCCAGGAAGTCTTTGTCAGGGCCCACGTGTGAGCTGCTATGAGCAAACCCTCTCCTTTGAAAACGTCGAGGACCACGTACCTGAAGTCGCTCTGCTCCAGGAGAGAGTCAGCGTGTTACTGTGTTGTGTTGCTAACGGGACGCCCAGCATGAACACGTTCCTGGAGGGAGGGCCCTGATTTGCCTTGCGGAAGGAGAGGCGTGCAGCAGTATTCGTGAAGCCGTGGCCTCTGCTCTGCATACCTTTAGGGGCAGCATTGTTTTCTGGACACCTAGGGTGCTCGAGTGGTCACCCTTTTCCAAGCAGGAACACTGACTACCCACAGGCCCCCCTGGGTCTGCTAAGCAACCTCCAGGCCCGAAGCCCTTTGGAGCCACTCTGTTCGTATGCTGAGTGTAGGGAAACGCACTGCACACTCTTTTGGAGCAGCTTAATTTCCCCAGCACTCCCTCACGGCCCCGAGCACCGATCTCGCACATCCCACATGCCTCGAAGTCTTTTGCACTGCCCCAGTCTGAGCTGCACTGAGAGCAACCCTTGGCTTCGCATTTCCATCTAGGACCTCCTGCCTGAAGTCACCCTGCCTCCAGGAGACAGTTGGCTTGCGTTCTTGCTACAATGGAAGCCCTGATCTTCCTGGGGCACTCCAGGCTTCTGAATAGCCACAAGCCCTCAGGCGTACTAAGGGCAGTCCTTGGTGGAGGCAGTTCGCGTGATGCGTGACACCCGACTTCGAGAAATTGATTCAGGGAAGGAAGCACAGTGTAACCTGTGTCTCTTTTGTCTTGTTGGAAACCACATGGATATAGGCTGCGTCTGCCCATGGAAATGGGGCCCTGTTGGAACTAGCCTTGCTTTTCCAATTTGAAGGCTTCGCTCATGCTGCCTTGAAGCTACCTGACACTTCCCTGCTGTTGACAGGCCTGTGAACCCTGTAACAATGCTTCTGGGAAGAAAACGAGTTTGCTCTGTCTGGAGAAGGTGCTTCCTTGGCTGTGGTGGTGTTCCGCCTGACACGCTCTAGAGCTAAAGAGAAACTCAAAGCGAGAACTGGCATCCAGCTTAGGCCCTGAGTAGCCGTGCAGAAAGGGAGGCATGCAGCAGCTTCCATGAGTTCTAAGTCGCTGCTCTGCTTTCTATTCAAGGAAACACCCTTGTGAGGACACCTAGCCCCCACGAGTGTGCATCATTTTACCTCCAAGGTCACTGAGTACCTCCAGGCCCCTGTGGGCCTGCTGAGCAAAGTCGAAGCCCATTCGTCGGTCCCTCGGGTGCTCTCTGTGCGTGCCATGTGATGGGATCCCGCTGCAAGTTCCTTGCGGAGAGCTACGTTTCCAGAGCCCATGATCATCCTCAAGACCACATATTTGGTGAGTCCGAAGTGCCCAGGAAGTCTTTGTCAGGGCCCACGTGTGAGCTGCCATGAGAAAACCCTCTGCTTTGAAAACGTCGAGGACCTCGTACCTGAAGTCGCTCTGCTCCAGGAGAGAGTCAGCGTGTTACTGTGTTGTGTTGCTGACGCGACGCCCAGCATGAACACGTTCCTGGAGGGAGGGCCCTGATTTGCCTTGCGGAAGGAGAGGCGTGCAGCATTATTCGTGAAGCCGTGGCCTCTGCTCTGCATACCTTTAGGGGCAGCATAGTTTTCTGGACACCTAGGGAGCTCGAGTGGGCACCCTTTTCCAAGCAGGAACACTGACTACCCACAGGCCCCCCTGGGTCTGCTAAGCAACCTCCAGGCCCGAAGCCCTTTGGAGCCACTCTGTGTGTATGCTGAGTGTAGGGAAACGCACTGCACACTCTTCTGGAGCAGCTTAATTTCCCCAGCACTCCCTCACGTCCCCGAGCACCGATCTCGCACATCCCACGTGCCTCGAAATCTTTTGCACTGCCCCATTCTGAGCTGAACTGAGAGCAACCCTTGGCTTCGCATTTCCATCTAGGACCTCCTGCCTGAAGTCACCCTGCCTCCAGGAGACAGTTGGCTTGCATTCTTGCTACAATGGAAGCCCTGATCTTCCTGGGGCACTCCAGGGCTCTGAATAGCCACAAGCCCTCTGGCGTACTAAGGGCAGTCCTTGGTGGAGGCAGTTCGCGTGATGCGGGACACCCGACTTCGAGAAATTGATTCAGGGAAGGAAGCACAGTGTATCCTGTGTCTCTTTTGTCTTGATGGAAACCACAGGGATATAGGCTGCGTGTGCCCATGGAAATGGGGCCCTGATGGAACTAGCCTTGCTTTTCCCATTTGAAGGCTGCGCTCATGCTGCCTTGAAGCTACCTGACACTTCCCTGCTGTTGACAGGGCTGTAAACACTGTATCAATGCTTCTGGGAAGAAAACGAGTTTGCTCTGTCTGGAGAAGGTGCTTCCTTGGCTGTGGTGGTGTTCTGCCTGACACGCTCTAGAGCTAAAGAGAAACTCAAAGCGAGAACTGGCATCCAGCATAGGCCCTGAGGAGCCATGCAGAAAGAGAGGCATGCAGCAGCTTCTATGAGTTCTAAGTCGCTGCTCTGCTTTCTATTAAAGGAAACACCCTTGTGAGGACACCTAGCCCCCACGAGTGTGCATCATTTTCCCTCCAAGGTCACTGAGTACCTCCAGGCCCCTGTGGGCCAGCTGAGCAAAGTCGAAGCCCATTCGTCTGTCCCTCGGGTGCTCTCTGTGCGTGCCATGTGATGGGAACCCGCTGCAAGTTCCTTGCGGAGAGCTACGTTTCCAGAGCCCATGATCATCCTCAAGACCACATATTTGGTGAGTCCGAAGTGCCCAGGAAGTCGTTGTCAGGGCCCAGGTGTGAGCTGCCATGAGAAAACCCTCTGCTTTGAAAACGTCGAGGACCTCGTACCTGAAGTCGCTCTGCTCCAGGAGAGAGTCAGCGTGTTACTGTGTTGTGTTGCTAACGGGACGCCCAGCATGAACACGTTCCTGGAGGGAGGGCCCTGATTTGCCTTGAGGAAGGAGAGACGTGCAGCAGTATTCGTGAAGCCGTGGCCTCTGCTCTGCATACCTTTAGGGGCAGCATAGTTTTCTGGACACCTAGGGTGCTCGAGTGGGCACCCTTTTCCAAGCAGGAACACTGACTACCCACAGGCCCCCCTGGGTCTGCTAAGCAACCTCCAGGCCCGAAGAACTTTGGAGCCACTCTGTGTGTATGCCGAGTGTAGGGAAACGCACTGCACACTCTTTTGGAGCAGCTCACTTTCCCCAGCACTCCCTCACGTCCCCGAGCACCGATCTCGCACATCCCACATCTTCGAAGTCTTTTGCACTGCCCCAGTCTGAGCTGCACTGAGAGCAACCCTTGGCTTCGCATTTCCATCTAGGACTTCCTGCCTGAAGTCACCCTGCCTCCAGGAGACAGTTGGCTTGCATTCTTGCTACAATGGAAGCCCTGATCTTCCTGGGGCACTCCAGGGTTCTGAATAGCCACAAGCCCTCAGGCGTACTAAGGGCAGTCCTTGGTGGAGGCAGTTCGCGTGATGCGGGACACCCGACTTCGAGAAATTGATTCAGGGAAGGAAGCACAGTGTATCCTGTGTCTCTTTTGTCTTGTTGGAAACCACAGGGATATAGGCTGCGTGTGCCCAAGGAAATGGGGCCCTGATGGAACTAGCCTTGCTTTTCCCATTTGAAGGCTGCGCTCATGCTGCCTTGAAGCTACCTGACACTTCCCTGCTGTTGACAGGCCTGTGAACTCTGTAACAATGCTTCTGGGAAGAAAACGAGTTTGCTCTTCTTGAGAAGGTGCTTCCTTGGCTGTGGTGGTGTTCCGCCTTACACGCTCTAGATCTAAAGAGAAACTCAAAGCGAGAACTGGCATCCAGCTTAGGCCCTGAGTAGCCGTGCAGAAAGGGAGGCATGCAGCAGCTTCCATGAGTTCTAAGTCGCTGCTCTGCTTTCTATTAAAGGAAACACCCTTGTGAGGACACCTAGCCCCCACGACTGTGCATCATTTTACCTCCAAGGTCACTGAGTACCTCCAGGCCCCTGTGGGCCTGCTGAGCAAAGTCGAAGCCCATTCGTAAGTCCCTCGGATTCTCTCTGTGCGTGCCAAGTGATGGGAACCCTCTGCAAGTTCCTTGCGGAGAGCTACGTTTCCAGAGACCATGATCATCCTCAAGACAGCATATTTGGTGACTCCGAAGCGCCCAGGAAGTCTTTGTCAGGGCCCACGTGTGAGCTGCTATGAGCAAACCCTCTCCTTTGAAAACGTCGAGGACCACGTACCTGAAGTCGCTCTGCTCCAGGAGAGAGTCAGCGTGTTACTGTGTTGTGTTGCTAACGGGACGCCCAGCATGAACACGTTCCTGGAGGGAGGGCCCTGATTTGCCTTGCGGAAGGAGAGGCGTGCAGCAGTATTCGTGAAGCCGTGGCCTCTGCTCTGCATACCTTTAGGGGCAGCATTGTTTTCTGGACACCTAGGGTGCTCGAGTGGTCACCCTTTTCCAAGCAGGAACACTGACTACCCACAGGCCCCCCTGGGTCTGCTAAGCAACCTCCAGGCCCGAAGCCCTTTGGAGCCACTCTGTGTGTATGCTGAGTGTAGGGAAACGCACTGCACACTCTTCTGGAGCAGCTTAATTTCCCCAGCACTCCCTCACGTCCCCGAGCACCGATCTCGCACATCCCACATGCCTCGAAGTCTTTTGCACTGCCCCAGTCTGAGCTGCACTGAGAGCAACCCTTGGCTTCGCATTTCCATCTAGGACCTCCTGCCTGAAGTCACCCTGCCTCCAGGAGACAGTTGGCTTGCGTTCTTGCTACAATGGAAGCCCTGATCTTCCTGGGGCACTCCAGGGTTCTGAATAGCCACAAGCCCTCAGGCGTACTAAGGGCAGTCCTTGGTGGAGGCAGTTCGCGTGATGCGGGACACCCGACTTCGAGAAATTGATTCAGGGAAGGAAGCACAGTGTAACCTGTGTCTCTTTTGTCTTGTGGGAAACCACAGGGATATAGGCTGCGTCTGCCCATGGAAATGGGGCCCTGTTGGAACTAGCCTTGCCTTTCCAATTTGAAGGCTTCGCTCATGCTGCCTTGAAGCTACCTGACACTTCCCTGCTGTTGACAGGCCTGTGAACCCTGTAACAATGCTTCTGGGAAGAAAACGAGTTTGCTCTGTCTGGAGAAGGTGCTTCCTTGGCTGTGGTGGTGTTCCGCCTGACACGCTCTAGAGCTAAAGAGAAACTCAAAGCGAGAACTGGCATCCAGCTTAGGCCCTGAGTAGCCGTGCAGAAAGGGAGGCATGCAGCAGCTTCCATGAGTTCTAAGTCGCTGCTCTGCTTTCTATTAAAGAAAACACCCTTGTGAGGACACCTAGCCCCCACGAGTGTGCATCATTTTCACTCCAAGGACACTGAGTACCTCCAGGCCCCTGTGGGCCTGCTGAGCAAAGTCGAAGTCCATTCGTCGGTCCCTCGGGTGCTCTCTGTGCGTGCCATGTGATGGGAACCCGCTGCAAGTTCCTTGCGGAGAGCTACGTTTCCTGAGCCCATGATCATCCTCAAGACCACATATATGGTGAGTCCGAAGTGCCCAGGAAGTCGTTGTCAGGGCCCACGTGTGAGCTGCCATGAGAAAACCCTCTGCTTTGAAAACGTCGAGGACCTCGTACCTGAAGTCGCTCTGCTCCAGGAGAGAGTCAGCGTGTTACTGTGTTGTGTTGCTAACGGGACGCCCAGCATGAACACGTTCCTGGAGGGAGGGCCCTGATTTGCCTTGCGGAAGGAGAGGCGTGCAGCAGTATTCGTGAAGCCGTGGCCTCTGCTCTGCATACCTTTAGGGGCAGCATAATTTTCTGGACACGTAGGGAGCTCGAGAGGGCACCCTATTCCAAGCAGGAACACTGACTACCCACAGGCCCCCCTGGGTCTGCTAAGCAACGTCCAGGCCCGAAGACCTTTGGAGCCACTCTGTGTGTATGCCGAGTGTAGGGAAACGCACTGCACACTCTTTTGGAGCATCTCAATTTCCCCAGCACTCCCCCACGTCCCCGAGCACCGATCTCGCACATCCCACATATTCGAAGTCTTTTGCACTGTCCCAGTCTGAGCTGCACTGAGAGCAACCCTTGGCTTCGGATTTCCATCTAGGACCTCCTGCCTGAAGTCACCCTGCCTCCAGGAGACAGTTGGCTTGCGTTCTTGCTACAATGGAAGCCCTGATCTTCCTGGGGCACTCCAGGGTTCTGAATAGCCACAAGCCCTCAGGCGTACTAAGGGCAGTCCTTGGTGGAGGCAGTTCGCGTGATGCGGGACAACCGACTTCGAGAAATTGATTCAGGGAAGGAAGCACAGTGTAACCTGTGTCTCTTTTGTCTTGTTGGAAACCACAGGGATATAGGCTGCGTGTGCCCATGGAAATGGGGCCCTGTTGGAACTAGCCTTGCTTTTCCAATTTGAAGGCTTCGCTCATGCTGCCTTGAAGCTACCTGACACTTCCCTGCTGTTGACAGGCCTGTGAACCCTGTAACAATGCTTCTGGGAAGAAAACGAGTTTGCTCTGTCTGGAGAAGGTGCTTCCTTGGCTGTGGTGGTGTTCCGCCTGACACGCTCTAGAGCTAAAGAGAAACTCAAAGCGAGAACTGGCATCCAGCTTAGGCCCTGAGTAGCCGTGCAGAAAGGGAGGCATGCAGCAGCTTCCATGAGTTCTAAGTCGCTGCTCTGCTTTCTATTAAAGGAAACACCCTTGTGAGGACACCTAGCCCCCACGAGTGTGCATCATTTTCACTCCAAGGTCACTGAGTACCTCCAGGCCCCTGTGGGCCTGCTGAGCAAAGTCGAAGCCCATTCGTCAGTCCCTCGGATGCTCTCTGTGCGTGCCAAGTGATGGGAACCCTCTGCAAGTTCCTTGCGGAGAGCTACGTTTCCAGAGCCCATGATCATCCTCAAGACCACATATTTGGTGAGTCCGAAGTGCCCAGGAAGTCTTTGTCAGGGCCCACGTGTGAGCTGCCATGAGAAAACCCTCTGCTTTGAAAACGTCGAGGACCTCGTACCTGAAGTCGCTCTGCTCCAGGAGAGAGTCAGCGTGTTACTGTGTTGTGTTGCTAACGGGACGCCCAGCATGAACACGTTCCTGGAGGGAGGGCCCTGATTTGCCTTGCGGAAGGAGAGGCGTGCAGCATTATTCGTGAAGCCGTGGCCTCTGCTCTGCATACCTTTAGGGGCAGCATAGTTTTCTGGACACCTAGGGAGCTCGAGTGGGCACCCTTTTCCAAGCAGGAACACTGACTACCCACAGGCCCCCCTGGGTCTGCTAAGCAACCTCCAGGCCCGAAGCCCTTTGGAGCCACTCTGTGTGTATGCCGAGTGTAGGGAAACGCACTGCACACTCTTTTGGAGCAGCTTAATTTCCCCAGCACTCCCTCACGTCCCCGAGCACCGATCTCGCACATCCCACATGCCTCGAAGTCTTTTGCACTGCCCCAGTCTGAGCTGCACTGAGAGCAACCCTTGGCTTCGCATTTCCATCTAGGACCTCCTGCCTGAAGTCACCCTGCCTCCAGGAGACAGTTGGCTTGCGTTCTTGCTACAATGGAAGCCCTGATCTTCCTGGGGCACTCCAGGGTTCTGAATAGCCACAAGCCCTCAGGCGTACTAAGGGCAGTCCTTGGTGGAGGCAGTTCGCGTGATGCGGGACACCCGACTTCGAGAAATTGATTCAGGGAAGGAAGCACAGTGTATCCTGTGTCTCTTTTGTCTTGTTGGAAACCACAGGGATATAGGCTGCGTGTGCCCAAGGAAATGGGGCCCTGATGGAACTAGCCTTGCTTTTCCCATTTGAAGGCTGCGCTCATGCTGCCTCGAAGCTACCTGACACTTCCCTGCTGTTGACAGGGCTGTAAATCCTGTATCAATGCTTCTGGGAAGAAACCGAGTTTGCTCAGTCTGGAGAAGGTGCTCCCTTGGCTGTGGTGGTGTTCGCCTGACACGCTCTAGAGCTAAAGAGAAACTCAAAGCGAGAACTGGCATCCAGCTTAGGCCCTGAGTAGCCGTGCAGATAGAGAGGCATGCAGCAGCTTCTATGAGTTCTAAGTCGCTGCTCTGCTTTCTATTAAAGGAAACACCCTTGTGAGGACACCTAGCCCCCACGAGTGTGCATCATTTTCCCTCCAAGGTCACTGAGTACCTCCAGTCCCCTGTGGGCCTGCTGGGCAAAGTCGAAGCCCATTCGTCGGTCCCTCGGGTGCTCTCTGTGCGTGCCAAGTGATGGGAACCCGCTGCACGTTCCTTGCGGAGAGCTACGTTTCCAGAGCCCATGATCATCCTCAAGACCACATATTTGGTGAGTCCGAAGTGCCCAGGAAGTCTTTGTCAGGGCCCACGTGTGAGCTGCTATGAGCAAACCCTCTCCTTTGAAAACGTCAAGGACCTCGTACCTGAAGTCGCTCTGCTCCAGGAGAGAGTCAGCGTGTTACTGTGTTGTGTTGGTAACGGGACGCCCAGCATGAACACGTTCCTGGAGGGAGGGCCCTGATTTGCCTTGCGGAAGGAGAGGCGTGCAGCAGTATTCGTGAAGCCGTGGCCTCTGCTCTGCATACCTTTAGGGGCAGCATTGTTTTCTGGACACCCAGGGAGATCGAGTGGGCACCCTTTTCCAAGCAGGAACACTGACTACCCACAGGCCCCCCTGGGTCTGCTAAGCCACCTCCAGGCCCGAAGCCCTTTGGAGCCACTCTGTGTGTATGCTGAGTGTAGGGAAACGAACTGCACACTCTTTTGGAGCAGCTTAATTTCCCCAGCACTCCCTCACGTCCCCGAGCACCGATCTCGCACATCCCACATGCCTCGAAGTCTTTTGCACTGCCCCAGTCTGAGCTGCACTGAGAGCAACCCTTGGCTTCGCATTTCCATATAGGACCTCCTGCCTGAAGTCACCCTGCCTCCAGGAGACAGTTGGCTTGCGTTCTTGCTACAATGGAAGCCCTGATCTTCCTGGGGCACTCCAGGGTTCTGAAGAGCCACAAGCCCTCAGGCGTACTAAGGGCAGTCCTTGGTGGAGGCAGTTCGCGTGATGCGGGACACCCGACTTCGAGAAATTGATTCAGGGAAGGAAGCACAGTGTATCCTGTGTCTCTTCTGTCTTGTTGGAAACCACATGGATATAGGCTGCGTGTGCCCAAGGAAATGGGGTCCTGATGGAACTAGCCTTGCTTTTCCAATTTGAAGGCTGCGCTCATGCTTCCTTGAAGCTACCTGACACTTCCCTGCTGTTGACAGGCCTGTGAACCCTGTAACAATGCTTCTGGGAAGAAAACGAGTTTGGTCTGTCTGGAGAAGGTGCTTCCTTGGCTTTGGTGGTGTTCCGCCTGACACGCTCTAGAGCTAAAGAGAAACTCAAAGCGAGAACTGTCATCCAGCTTAGGCCCTGAGTAGTCGTGCAGAAAGGGAGGCATGCAGCAGCTTCCATGAGTTCTAAGTCGCTGCTCTGCTTTCTATTAAAGGAAACACCCTTGTGAGGACACCTAGCCCCCACGAGTGTGCATCATTTTCCCTCCAAGGTCACTGAGTACCTCCAGGCCCCTGTGGGCCAGCTGAGCAAAGTCGAAGCCCATTCGTAAGTCCCTCGGATGCTCTCTGTGCGTGCCAAGTGATGGGAACCCTCTGCATGTTCGTTGCGGAGAGCTACGTTTCCAGAGCCCATGATCATCCTCAAGACAACATATTTGGTGACTCCGAAGCGCCCAGGAAGTCTTTGTCAGGGCCCACGTGTGAGCTGCCATGAGAAAACCCTCTGATTTGAAAACGTCGAGGAACTCGTACCTGAAGTCGCTCTGCTCCAGGAGAGAGTCAGCGTGTTACTGTGTTGTGTTGCTAACGGGACGCCCAGCATGAACACGTTCCTGGAGGGAGGGCCCTGATTTGCCTTGCGGAAGGAGAGGCGTGCAGCATTATTCGTGAAGCCGTGGCCTCTGCTCTGCATACCTTTAGGGGCACCATAGTTTTCTGGGCACCTAGGAGGCTGGCGTGGGCACCCTTTTCCAAGCAGGAACACTGACTACCCTCAGGCCCCCCTGGGTCTGCTAAGCAAACCCCAGGCCCGAAGACCTTTGGAGCCACTCTGTGTGTATGCCGAGTGTAGTGAAACGCACTGCACACTATTTTGGAGCAGCTTAATTTCCCCAGCACTCCCTCACGTCCCCGAGCACCGATCTCGCACATCCCACATCCCTCGAAGTCTTTTGCACTGCCCTAGTCTGAGCTGCACTGAGAGCAACCCTTGGCTTGGCATTTCCATCTAGGACCTCCTGCCTGAAGTCACCCTGCCTCCAGGAGACAGTTGGCTTGCGTTCTTGATACAATGGAAGCCCTGATCTTCCTGGGGCACTCCAGGGTTCTGAATAGCCACAAGCCCTCAGGCGTACTAAGGGCAGTCCTTGGTGGAGGCAGTTCGCGTGATGCGGGACACCCGACTTCGAGAAATTGATTCAGGGAAGGAAGCACAGTGTATCCTGTGTCTCTTTTGTCTTGTTGGAAACCACATGGATATAGGCTGCGTGTGCCCAAGGAAATGGGGTCCTGATGGAACTAGCCTTGCTTTTCCAATTTGAAGGCTGCGCTCATGCTGCCTTGAAGCTACCTGACACTTCCCTGCTGTTGACAGGGCTGTAAACCCTGTAACAATGCTTCTGGGAAGAAAACGAGTTTGCTCTGTCTGGAGAACGTGCTTCCTTGGCTGTGGTGGTGTTCCGCCTGACACGCTCTAGATCTAAAGAGAAACTCAAAGCGAGAACTGGCATCCAGCTTAGGCCCTGAGTAGCCGTGCAGAAAGGGAGGCATGCAGCAGCTTCCATGAGTTCTAAGTCGCTGCTCTGCTTTCTATTAAAGGAAACGCCCTTGTGAGGACACCTAGCCACCACGAGTGTGCATCATTTTCCCTCCAAGGTCACTGAGTACCTCCAGGCCCCTGTGGGCCTGCTGAGCAAAGTCGAAGTCCATTCGTCGGTCCCTCGGGTGCTCTCTGTGCGTGCCATGTGATGGGAACCCGCTGCAAGTTCCTTGCGGAGAGCTACGTTTCCAGAGCCCATGATCATCCTCAAGACCACATATTTGGTGAGTCCGAAGTGCCCAGGAAGTCTTTTTCAGGGTCCAGGTGTGAGCTCCGATGAGAAAACCCTCTGCTTTGAAAACGTCGAGGACCTCGTACCTGAAGTCGCTCTGCTCCAGGAGAGAGTCAGCGTGTTACTGTGTTGTGTTGCTAACGGGACGCCCAGCATGAACACGTTCCTGGAGGGAGGGCCCTATTTGCCTTGCGGAAGGAGAGGCGTGCAGCTGTATTCGTGAAGCCGTGGCCTCTGCTCTGCATACCTTTAGGGGCAGCATAGTTTTCTGGACACCTAGGGAGCTCGAGTGGGCACCCTTTTCCAAGCAGGAACACTGACTACCCACAGGCCCCCCTGGGTCTGCTAAGCAACCTCCAGGCCCGAAGACCTTTGGAGCCACTCTGTGTGTATGCCGAGTGTAGGGAAACACACTGCACACTCTTTTGGAGCAGCTCACTTTCCCCAGCACTCCCTCACGTCCCCGAGCACCGATCTCGCACATCCCACATGCCTCGAAGAGTTTTGCACTGCCCCAGTCTGAGCTGCACTGAGAGCAACCTTTGGTTTCGCATTTCCATCTAGGACCTCCTTCCTGAAGTCACCTGCCTCCAGGAGACAGTTGGCTTGCTTCCTTACTGCAATTGAAGCCCTGATCTTCCTGGGGCACTCCAGGGTTCTGAATAGCCACAAGCCCTCAGGCGTACTAAGGGCAGTCCTTGGTGGAGGCAGTTCGCGTGATGCGGGACACCCGACTTCGAGAAATTGATTCAGGGAAGGAAGCACAGTGTATCCTGTGTCTCTTTTGTCTTGTTGGAAACCACAGGGATATAGGCTGCGTGTGGCCAAGGAAATGGGGCCCTGATAGAACTAGCCTTGCTTTTCCCATTTGAAGGCTGCGCTCATGCTGCCTCGAAGCTACCTGACACTTCCCTGCTGTTGACCGGCCTGTAAACCCCGTAACAATGCTTCTGGGAAGAAAACGAGTTTGCTCTGTCTGGAGAAGGTGCTTCCTTGGCTGTGGTGGTGTTCCGCCTGACACGCTCTAGAGCTAAAGAGAAACTCAAAGCGAGAACTGGCATCCAGCTTAGGCCCTGAGTAGCCGTGCAGAAAGGGAGGCATGCAGCAGCTTCCATGAGTTCTAAGTCGTTGCTCTGCTTTCTATTAAAGGAAACACCCTTGAGAGGACACCTAGCCCCCTCGAGTGTGCATCATTTTCCCTCCAAGGACACTGAGTACCTCCAGGCCCCTGTGGGCCTGCTGAGCAAAATCGAAGCCCATTCGTCGGTCCCTCGGGTGCTCTCTGTGCGTGCCAAGTGATGGGAACCCGCTGCAAGTTCCTTGCGGGGAGCTACGTTTCCAGAGCCCATGATCATCCTCAAGACCACATATTTGGTGAGTCCGAAGTGCCCAGGAAGTCTTTGTCAGGGCCCACGTGTGAGCTGCCATGAGAAAACCCTCTGCTTTGAAAACGTCGAGGACCTCGTACCTGAAGTCGCTCTGCTCCAGGAGAGAGTCAGCGTTTTTCTGTGTTGTGTTGCTAACGGGACGCCCAGCATGAAC
This sequence comes from Delphinapterus leucas, assembly GCF_059928025.1. Taxonomy (NCBI): domain Eukaryota; kingdom Metazoa; phylum Chordata; class Mammalia; order Artiodactyla; family Monodontidae; genus Delphinapterus; species Delphinapterus leucas. The sequence goes on along the minus strand of NC_143142.1, from coordinate 59,067,651 downwards.
ACGTTCCTGGAGGGAGGGCCTTGATTTGCCTTGCGGAAGGAGAGGCGTGCAGCATTATTCGTGAAGCCGTGGCCTCTGCTCTGCATACCTTTAGGGGCAGCCTAGTGTTCTGGACACCTAGGGAGCTCGAGTGGGCACCCTTTTCCAAGCAGAAATACTGACTACCCACAGGCCCCCCTGGGTCTGCTAAGCAACCTCCAGGCCCGAAGACCTTTGGAGCCACACTCTGTGTATGCCGAGTGTAGGGAAACGCACTGCACACTATTTTGGAGCAGCTTAATTTCCCCAGCACTCCCTCACGTCCCCGAGCACCGATCTCGCACATCCCACATGCCTCGAAGCGCTTTGCACTGCCCCAGTCTGAGCTGCACTGAGAGCAACCTTTGGTTTCGCATTTCCATCTAGGACCTCCTTCCTGAAGTCACCTGCCTCCAGGAGACAGTTGGCTTGCTTCCTTACTGCAATGGAAGCCCTGATCTTCCTGGGGCACTCCAGGGTTCTGAATAGCCACAAGCCCTCAGGCGTACTAAGGGCAGTCCTTGGTGGAGGCAGTTCGCGTGATGCGGGACACCCGACTTCGAGAAATTGATTCAGGGAAGGAAGCACAGTGTATCCTGTGTCTCTTTTGTCTTGTTGGAAACCACAGCGATATAGGCTGCGTGTGGCCAAGGAAATGGGGCCCTGATGGAACTAGCCTTGCTTTTCCCATTTGAAGGCTGCGCTCATGCTGCCTCGAAGCTACCTGACACTTCCCTGTTGTTGACCGGCCTGTAAACCCTGTAACAATGCTTCTGGGAAGAAAACGAGTTTGCTCTGTCTGGAGAAGGTGCTTCCTTGGCTGTGGTGGTGTTCCGCCTGACACGCTCTAGAGCTAAAGAGAAACTCAAAGCGAGAACTGTCATCCATCTTAGGCCCTGAGTAGCCGTGCAGAAAGAGAGGCATGCAGCAGCTTCCATGCGTTCTAAGTCGCTGCTCTGCTTTCTTAAAGGAAACACCCTTGTGAGGACACCTAGCCCCCACGAGTGTGCATCATTTTCCCTCCAAGGTCACTGAGTACCTCCAGGCCCCTGTGGGCCTGCTGAGCAAAGTCGAAGCCCATTCGTCGGTCCATCGGGTGCTCTCTGTGCGTGCCAAGTGATGGGAACCCGCTGCAAGTTCCTTGCGGAGAGCTACGTTTCCAGAGCCCATGATCATCCTCAAGACCACATATTTGGTGAGTCCGAAGTGCCCAGGAAGTCTTTGTCAGGGCCCACGTGTGAGCTGCCATGAGAAAACCCTCTGCTTTGAAAACGTCGAGGACCTCGTACCTGAAGTAGCTCTGCTCCAGGAGAGAGCGTGTTACTGTGTTGTGTTGCTAACGGGACGCCCAGCATGAACACTTTCCTGGAGGGAGGGCCCTGATTTGCCTTGCGGAAGGAGAGGCGTGCAGCAGTATTCGTGAAGCCGTGGCCTCTGCTCTGCATACCTTTAGGGGCAGCATAGTTTTCTGGACACCTAGGAGGCTGGCGTGGGCACCCATTTCCCGGCAGGAACACTGACTACCCTCAGGTCCCCCTGGGTCTGCTAAGCAACCTCCAGGCCCGAAGCCCTTTAGAGCCATTCTGTGTGTATGCCGAGTGTAGTGAAACGCACTGCACACTCTTTTGGAGCTACTTACTTTCCCCAGCACTCCCTCACGTCCCCGAGCACCGATCTGGAACATCCCACATCCCTCGAAGTCTTTTGCACTGCCCCATTCTGAGCTGCACTGAGAGCAACCCTTGGCTTCGCATTTCCATCTAGGACCTCCTGCCTGAAGTCACCCTGCCTCCAGGAGACAGTTGGCTTGCGTTCTTGCTACAATGGAAGCCTTGATCTTCCTGGGGCACTCCAGGGTTCTTTATAGCCACAAGCCCTCAGGCGTACTAAGGGCAGTCCTTGGTGGAGGCAGTTCGCGTGATGCGGGACAACCGACTTCGAGAAATTCATTCAGGGAAGGAAGCACAGTGTATCCTGTGTCTCTTTTGTCATGTTGGAAACCACATGGATATAGGCTGCGTGAGCCCAAGGAAATTGGGTCCTGATGGAACTAGCCTTGCTTTTCCCATTTGAAGGCTGGGCTCATGCTGTCTTGAAGCTACCTGACAGTTCCCTGCTGTTGACAGGGCTGTAAACCCTGTATCAATGCTTCTGGGAAGAAAACGAGTTTGCTCAGTCTGGAGAAGGTGCTCCCTTGGCTGTGGTGGTGTTCCGCCTGACACGCTCTAGAGCTAAAGAGAAACTCAAAGCGAGAACTGGCATCCAGCTTAGGCCCTGAGTAGCCGTGCAGAAAGGGAGGCATGCAGCAGCTTTCATGAGTTCTAAGTCGCTGCTCTGCTTTCTATTAAAGGAAACACCCTTGTGAGGACACCTAGCCCCACGAGTGTGCATTTTCCCTCCAAGGTCACTGAGTACCTCCAGGCCCCTGTGGGCCTGCTGAGCAAAGTCGAAGCCCATTCGTCGGTCCCTCGGGTGCTCTCTGTGCGTGCCAAGGGATGGGAACCCGCTGCAAGTTCCTTGCGGAGCGCTACGTTTCCAGAGTCCATGATCATCCTCAAGACCACATATTTGGTGAGTCCGAAGTGCCCAGGAAGTCTTTGTCAGGGCCCACGTGTGAGCTGCCATGAGAAAACCCTCTGCTTTGAAAACGTCGTGGACCTCGTACCTGAAGTCGCTCTGCTCCAGGAGAGAGTCAGCGTGTTACAGTGTTGTGTTGCTAACGGGACGCCCAGCACGAACACGTTCCTGGAGGGAGGGCCCTGATTTGCCTTGCGGAAGGAGAGGCGTGCAGCAGTATTCGTGAAGCCGTGGCCTCTGCTCTGCATACCTTTAGGGGCAGCATAGTTTTCTGGACACCTAGGGAGCTCGAGTGGGCACCCTTTTCCAAGCAGTAACACTGACTACCCACAGGCCCCCCTGGGTCTGCTAAGCAACCTCCAGGCCCGAAGACCTTTGGAGCCACTCTGTGTGTATGCCGAGTGTAGGGAAACGCACTGCACACTCTTTTGGAGCTACTTACTTTCCCCAGCACTCCCTCACGTCCCCGAGCACCGATCTGGCACATCCCACATCCCTCGAAGTCTTTTGCACTGCTCCAGTCTGAACTGCACTGAGAGCAACCCTTGGCTTCGCATTTCCATCTAGGACCTCCTGCCTGAAGTCACCCTGCCTCCAGGAGACAGTTGGCTTGCGTTCTTGCTACAATGGAAGCCCTGATCTTCCTGGGGCACTCCAGGGTTCTGAATAGCCACAAGCCCTCAGGCGTACTAAGGGCAGTCCTTGGTGGAGGCAGTTCGCGTGATGCGGGATACCCGACTTCGAGAAATTGATTCAGGGAAGGAAGCACAGTGTAACCTGTGTCTCTTTTGTCTTGTTGGAAACCACAGGGATATAGGCTGCGTGTGCCCATGGAAATGGGGCCCTGTTAGAACTAGCCTTGCTTTTCCAATTTGAAGGCTTCGCTCATGCTGCCTTGAAGCTACCTGACACTTCCCTGCTCTTGACACGTCTGTGAACCCTGTAACAATGCTTCTGGGAAGAAAACGAGTTTGCTCTGTCTGGAGAAGGTGCTTCCTTGGCTTTGGTGGTGTTACGCCTGACACGCTCTAGAGCTAAAGAGAAACTCAAAGCGAGAACTGGCATCCAGCTTAGGCCCTGAGTAGCCGTGCAGAAAGGGAGGCATGCAGCAGCTTCCATGCGTTCTAAGTCGCTGCTCTGCTTTCTATTAAAGGAAACACCCTTGTGAGGACACCTAGCCCCACGAGTGTGCATCATTTTCCCTCCAAGGTCACTGAGTACCTCCAGGCACCTGTGGGCCTGCTGAGCAGAGTCGAAGCCCATTCGTCGGTCCCTCGGGTGCTCTCTGTGCGTGCCAAGTGATGGGAACCCGCTGCAAGTTCCTTGCGGAGAGCTAGGTTTCCAGAGCCCATGATCATCCTCAAGACCACATATTTGGTGAGTCCGAAGTGCCCAGGAAGTCTTTGTCAGGGCCCACGTGTGAGCTGCCATGAGAAAACCCTCTGCTTTGAAAACGTCGAGGACCTCGTACCTGAAGTCTCTCTGCTCCAGGAGAGAGTCAGCGTGTTACTGTGTTGTGTTGCTAACGGGACGCCCAGCATGAACACGTTCCTGGAGGGAGGGCCCTGATTTGCCTTGCGGAGGGAGAGGCGTGCAGCTGTATTCGTGAAGCCGTGGCCACTGCTCTGCATACGTTTAGGGGCAGCATAGTTTTCTTGACACCTAGGAGGCTGGCGTGGGCACCCTTTTCCCGGCAGGAACACTGACTACCCTCAGGCCCCCCTGGGTCTGCTAAGCAACCTCCAGGCCCGAAGCCATTTGGAGACACTCTGTGTGTATGCCGAGTGTAGTGAAACGCACTGCACACTCTTTTGGAGCTACTTACTTTCCCCAGCACTCCCTCACGTCCCCGAGCACCGATCTGGAACATCCCACATCCCTCGAAGTCTTTTGCACTGCTCCAGTCTGAGCTGCACTGAGAGCAACCCTGGGCTTCGCATTTCCATCTAGGACCTCCTGCCTGAAGTCACCCTGCCTCCAGGAGACAGTTGGCTTGCGTTCTTGCTACAATGGAAGCCCTGATCTTCCTGGGGCACTCCAGGGTTCTGAATAGCCACAAGCCCTCTGGCGTACTAAGGGCAGTCCTTGGTGGAGGCAGTTCGCGTGATGCGGGAAACCCGACTTCGAGAAATTGATTCAGGGAAGGAAGCACAGTGTATCCTGTGTCTCTTTTGTCATGTTGGAAACCACAGGGATATAGGCTGCGTGAGCCCAAGGAAATGGGGTCCTGATGGAACTAGCCTTGCTTTTCCCATTTGAAGGCTGGGCTCATGCTGTCTTGAAGCGACCTGACAGTTCCCTGCTGTTGACAGGGCTGTAAACCCTGTATCAATGCTTCTGGGAAGAAAACGAGTTTGCTCTGTCTGGAGAAGGTGCTTCCTTGGCTGTGGTGGTGTTCCGCCTGACACGCTCTAGAGCTAAAGAGAAACTCAAAGCGAGAACTGGCATCCAGCCTAGGCCCTGAGTAGCCGTGCAGAAAGGGAGGCATGCAGCAGCTTCCATGAGTTCTAAGTCGCTGCTCTGCTTTCTATTAAAGGAAACACCCTTGTGAGGACACCTAGCCCCCACGAGTGTGCATCATTTTCCCTCCAAGGACAATGAGTACCTCCAGGCCCCTGTCGGCCTGCTGGGCAAAGTCGAAGCCCATTCGTCGGTCCCTCGGGTGCTCTCTGTGCGTGCCAAGTGATGGGAACCCGCTGCAAGTTCCTTGCGGAGAGCTACGTTTCCAGAGCACATGATCATCCTCAAGACCACATATTTGGTGAGTCCGAAGTGCCCAGGAAGTCTTTGTCAGGGCCCACGTGTGAGCTGCCATGAGAAAACCCTCTGCTTTGAAAACGTCGAGGACCTCGTACCTGAAGTCGCTCTGCTCCAGGAGAGAGTCAGCGTGTTACTGTGTTGTGTTGCTAACGGGACGCCCAGCATGAACACGTTCCTGGAGGGAGGGCCCTGATTTGCCTTGCGGAAGGAGAGGCGTGCAGCAGTATTCGTGAAGCCGTGGCCTCTGCTCTGCATACCTTTAGGGGCAGCATAATTTTCTGGACACGTAGGGAGCTCGAGAGGGCACCCTTTTCCAAGCAGGAACACTGACTACCCACAGGCCCCCCTGGGTCTCCTAAGCAACCTCCAGGCCCGAAGCCCTTTGGAGCCACTCTGTGTGTATGCCGAGTGTAGGGAAACGCACTGCACACTCTTTTGGAGCAGCTCACTTTCCCCAGCACTCCCTCACCTCCCCGAGCACCGATCTCGCACATCCCACATCCTCGAAGTCTTTTGCACTGCCCCAGTCTGAGCTGCACTGAGAGCAACCCTTGGCTTCGCATTTCCATATAGGAACTCCTGCCTGAAGTCACCCTGCCTCCAGGAGACAGTTGGCTTGCGTTCTTGCTACAATGGAAGCCCTGATCTTCCTGGGGCACTCCAGGGTTCTGAATAGCCACAAGCCCTCAGGCGTACTAAGGGCAGTCCTTGGTGGAGGCAGTTCGCGTGATGCGGGACACCCGACTTCGAGAAATTCATTCAGGGTAGGAAGCACAGTGTAACCTGTGTCTCTTTTGTCTTGTTGGAAACCACAGGGATATAGGCTGCGTGTGCCCATGGAAATGGGGCCCTGTTGGAACTAGCCTTGCTTTTCCAATTTGAAGGCTTCGCTCATGCTGCCTCGAAGCTACCTGACACTTCCCTGCTGTTGACAGGCCTGTGAACCCTGTAACAATGCTTCTGGGAAGAAAACGAGTTTGCTCTGTCTGGAGAAGGTGCTTCCTTGGCTGTGGTGGTGTTCCGCCTGACACGCTCTAGAGCTAAAGAGAAACTCAAAGCGAGAACTGGCATCCAGCTTAGGCCCTGAGTAGCCGTGCAGAAAGGGAGGCATGCAGCAGCTTCCATGAGTTCTAAGTCGCTGCTCTGCTTTCTATTAAAGGAAACACCCTTGTGAGGACACCTAGCCCCCACGAGTGTGCATCATTTTCCCTCCAAGGTCACTGAGTACCTCCAGGCCCCTGTGGGCCTGCTGAGCAAAGTCGAAGCCCATTCGTCGGTCCATCGGGTGCTCTCTGTGCGTGCCAAGTGATGGGAACCCGCTGCAAGTTCCTTGCGGAGAGCTACGTTTCCAGAGCCCATGATCATCCTCAAGACCACATATTTGGTGAGTCCGAAGTGCCCAGGAAGTCTTTGTCAGGGCCCACGTGTGAGCTGCCATGAGAAAACCCTCTGCTTTGAAAACGTCGAGGACCTCGTACCTGAAGTCGCTCTGCTCCAGGAGAGAGCGTGTTACTGTGTTGTGTTGCTAACGGGACGCCCAGCATGAACACGTTCCTGGAGGGAGGGCCCTGATTTGCCTTGAGGAAGGAGAGGCGTGCAGCAGTATTCGTGAAGCCGTGGCCTCTGCTCTGCATACCTATAGGGGCAGCCTAGTTTTCTGGACACCTCGGGAGCTCGAGTGGGCACCCTTTTCCAAGCAGGAACACTGACTACCCACAGGCCCCCCTGGGTCTGCTAAGCCACCTCCAGGCCCGAAGGCCTTTGGAGCCACTCTGTGTGTATGCCGAGTGTAGGGAATCGCACTGCACACTCTTTTGGAGCAGCTTACTTTCCCCAGCACTCCCTCACGTCCCCGAGCTCTGATCTCGCACGTCCCACATGCCTCGAAGTCTTTTGCAGTGCCCCATTCTGAGCTGAACTGAGAGCAACCCTTGGCTTCGCATTTCCATCTAGGACCTCCTGCCTGAAGTCACCCTGCCTCCAGGAGACAGTTGGCTTGCATTCTTGCTACAATGGAAGCCCTGATCTTCCTGGGGCACTCCAGGGTTCTGAATAGCCACAAGCCCTCAGGTGTACTAAGGGCAGTCCTTGGTGGAGGCAGTTCGCGTGATGCGGGACACCCGACTTCGAGAAATTGATTCAGGGAAGGAAGCACAGTGTATCCTGTATCTCTTTTGTCTTGTTGGAAACCACATGGATATAGGCTGCGTGTGCCTAAGGAAATGGGGTCCTGATGGAACTAGCCTTGCTTTTCCAATTTGAAGGCTGTGCTCATGCTGCCTCGAAGCTACCTGACACTTCCCTGCTGTTGACAGGGCTGTAAACACTGTATCTATGCTTCTGGGAAGAAAATGAGTTTGCTCTGTCTGGAGAAGGTGCTTCCTTGGCTGTGGTGGTGTTCCGCCTGACACGCTCTAGTGCTAAAGAGAAATTCAAAGCGAGAACTGGCATCCAGCTTAGGCCCTGAGTAGCCGTGCCGAAAGGGAGGCATGCAGCAGCTTCCATGAGTTCTAAGTCTCTGCTCTGCTTTTTATTAAAGAAAACACCCTTGTGAGGACACCTAGCCCCCACGAGTGTGCATCATTTTCACTCCAAGGACACTGAGTACTACCTCCAGGCCCCTGTGGGCCTGCTGAGCAAAGTCGAAGTCCATTCGTCGGTCCCTCGGTTGCTCTCTGTGCGTGCCAATTGATGGGAACCCGCTGCAAGTTCCTTGTGGAGAGCTACGTTTCCAGAGCCCATGATCATCCTCAAGACCACATATTTGGTGATTCCGAAGTGCCCAGGATATCTTTGTAAGGGCCCACGTGTGAGCTGCCATGAGAAAACCCTCTGCTTTGAAAACGTCGAGGACCTCGTACCTGAAGTCGCTCTGCTCCAGGAGAGAGTCAGCGTGTTACTGTGTTGTATTGCTAACGGGACGCCCAGCATGAACACGTTCCTGGAGGGAGGGCCCTGATTTGCCTTGCGGAAGGAGAGGCATGCAGCAGTATTCGTGAAGCCGTGGCCTCTGCTCTGCATACCTTTAGGGGCAGCATAGTTTTCTGGACACCTAGGGAGCTCGAGTGGCCACCCCTTTCCAAGCAGTAACACTGACTACCCACAGGCCCCCCTGGGTCTGCTAAGCAACCTCCAGGCCCGAAGCCCTTTGGAGCCACTCTGTGTGTATGCCGAGTGTAGGGAAACGCACTGCACTCTATTTTGGAGCAGCTCACTTTCCCCAGCACTTCCTCAGGTCCCCGAGCACCGATCTCGCACATCCCACATGCCTCGAAGTCTTTTGCACTGCCCCAGTTTTAGCTGCACTGAGAGCAACACTTGGCTTCGCATTTCCATGTAGGAACTCCTGCCTGAAGTCACCCTGCCTCCAGGAGACAGTTGGCTTGCGTTCTTGCTACAATGGAAGCCGTGATCTTCCTGGGGCACTGCAGGGTTCTGAATAGCCACAAGCCCTCAGGCGTACTAAGGGCAGTCCTTGGTGGAGGCAGTTCGCGTGATGCGGGACACCCGACTTCGAGAAATTGATTCAGGGAAGGAAGCACAGTGTATCCTGTGTCTCTTTTGTCTTGTTGGAAACCACAGGGATATAGGCTGCGTGTGCCCAAGGAAATGGGGCCCTGATGGAACTAGCCTTGCTTTTCCCATTTGAAGGCTGCGCTCATGCTGCCTTGAAGCTACCTGACACTTCCCTGATGTTGACAGGGCTGTAAACACTGTATCAATGCTTCTGGGAAGAAAACGAGTTTGCTCTGTCTGGAGAACGTGCTTCCTTGGCTGTGGTGGTGTTCCGCCTGACACGCTCTAGAGCTAAAGAGAAACTCAAAGCGAGAACTGGCATCCAGCTTAGGTCCTGAGTAGCCGTGCAGAAAGGGAGGCATGCAGCAGCTTCCATGAATTCTCAGTCGTTGCTCTGCTTTCTATTAAAGGAAACACCCTTGTGAGGACACCTAGCCCCCACGAGTGTGCATCATTTTCACTCCAAGGACACTGAGTACCTCCAGGCCCCTGTGGGCCTGCTGAGCAAAGTCGAAGCCCATTCGTCGGTCCCTCGGGTGCTCTCTGTGCGTGCCAAGTGATGGGAACCCGCTGCAAGTTCCTTGCGGAGAGCTACGTTTCCAGAGCCCATGATCATCCTCAAGACCGCATATTTGGTGAGTCTGAATTGCCCAGGAAGTCTTTGTCAGGGCCCACGTGTGAGCTGCCATGAGAAAACCCTCTGCTTTGAAAACGTCGAGAACCTCGTACCTGAAGTCGCTCTGCTCCAGGAGTGAGTCAGCGTGTTACTGTGTTGTGTTGTTAACGGGACGCCCAGCATGAACACGTTCCTGGAGGGAGGGCCCTGATTTGCCTTGCGGAAGGAGAGGCGTGCAGCAGTATTCGTGAAGCCGTGGCCTCTGCTCTGCATACCTTTAGGGGCAGCATAGTTTTCTGGGCACCTAGGAGGCTGGCGTGGGCACCGTTTTCCAAGCAGGAACACTGACTACCCTCAGGCCCCCCTGGGTCTGCTAAGCAACCTCCAGGCCTGAAGCCCTTTGGAGCCACTTTGTGTGTATGCCGAGTGTAGTGAAACGCACTGCACACTCTTTTGGAGCTACTTACTTTCCCCAGCACTCCCTCACGTCCCCGAGCACCGATCTCGCACATCCCACATCCCTCGAAGTCTTTTGCACTGCTCCAGTCTGAGCTGCACTGAGAGCAACCCTTGGCTTCGCATTTCCATCTAGGACCCCCTGCCTGATGTCACCCTGCCTCCAGGAGACAGTTGGCTTGCGTTCTTGCTGCAATGGAAGCCCTGATCTTCCTGGGACACTCCAGGGTTCTGAATAGCCACAAGCCCTCAGGCGTACTAAGGGCAGTCCTTGGTGGAGGCAGTTCGCGTGATGCGGGACACCCGACTTCGAGAAATTGATTCAGGGAAGGAAGCACAGTGTATCCTGTGTCTCTTTTGTCTTGTTGGAAACCACAGGGATATAGGCTGCGTGAGCCCAAGGAAATGGGGCCCTGATGGAACTAGCCTTGCTTTTCCCATTTGAAGGCTGCGCTCATGCTGCCTTGAAGCTACCTGACAGTTCCCTGCTGTTGACAGGCCTGTGAACCCTGTAACAATGCTTCTGGGAAGAAAACGAGTTTGCTCTATCTGGAGAAGGTGCTTCCTTGGCTGTGGTGGTGTTCCGCCTGACACGCTCTAGAGCTAAAGAGAAACTCAAAGCGAGAACTGGCATCCAGCTTAGGCCCTGAGTAGCCGTGCAGAAAGGGAGGCATGCAGCAGCTTCCACGAGTTCTAAGTCGCTGCTCTGCTTTCTATTAAAGGAAACACCCTCACAAGGACCCCTAGCCCCAACGAGTGTGCATCATTTTCCCTCCAAGGTCACTGAGTACCTCCAGGCCCCTGTGGGCCTGCTGAGCAAAGTCGACGCCCATTCGTAAGTCCCTCGGATTCTCTCTGTGCGTGCCAAGTGATGGGAACCCTCTGCAAGTTCCTTGCGGAGAGCTACGTTTCCAGAGCCCATGATCATCCTCAAGACAACATATTTGGTGACTCCGAAGCGCCCAGGAAGTCTTTGTCAGGGCCCACGTGTGAGCTGCTATGAGCAAACCCTCTCCTTTGAAAACGTCGAGGACCTCGTACCTGAAGTCGCTCTGCTCCAGGAGAGAGTCAGCGTGTTACTGTGTTGTGTTGCTAAAGGGCCGCCCAGCATGAACACGTTCCTGGAGGGAGGGCCCTGATTTGCCTTGCGGAAGGAGAGGCGTGCAGCAGTATTCGTGAAGCCGTGGCCTCTGCTGTGCATACCTTTAGGGGCAGCATTGTTTTCTGGACACCTAGGGAGCTCGAGTGGGCACCCTTTTCCAAGCAGGAACACTGACTACCCACAGGCCCCCCTGGGTGTGCTAAGCAACCTTCAGGCTCGAAGCCCTTTGGAGCCACTCTGTTTGTATGCTGAGTGTAGGGAAACGCACTGCACACTCTTTTGGAGCAGTTTAATTTCCCCAGCACTCCCTCACGTCCCCGAGCACCGATCTCGCACATCCCACATGCCTCGAAGTCTTTTGCACTGCCCCATTCTGAGCTGAACTGAGAGCAGCCCTTGGCTTCGCATTTCCATCTAGGACCTCCTGCCTGAAGTCACCCTGCCTCCAGGAGACAGTTGGCTTGCATTCTTGCTACAATGGAAGCCCTGATCTTCCTGGGGCATTCCAGGGTTCTGAATAGCCACAAGCCCTCAGGCGTACTAAGGGCAGTCCTTGGTGGAGGCAGTTCGCGTGATGCGGGACAACCGACTTCGAGAAATTGATTCAGGGAAGGAAGCACAGTGTATCCTGTGTCTCTTTTGTCTTGTTGGAAACCACAGGGATATAGGCTGCGTGTGCCCAAGGAAATGGGGCCCTGATGGAACTAGCCTTGCTTTTCCCATTTGAAGGCTGCGCTCATGCTGCCTCGAAGCTACCTGACACTTCCCTGCTGTTGACCGGCCTGTAAACCCCGTAACAATGCTTCTGGGAAGAAAACGAGTTTGCTCTGCCTGGAGAAGGTGCTTCCTTGGCTCTGGTGGTGTTCCGCCTGACACGCTCTAGAGCTAAAGAGAAACTCAAAGCGAGAACTGGCATCCAGCTTAGGCCCTGTGTAGCCGTGCAGAAAGAGAGGCATGCAGCAGCTTCCATGCGTTCTAAGTCGCTGCTCTGCTTTCTATTAAAGGAAACACCCTTGTGAGGACACCTAGCCCCCACGAGTGTGCATCATTTTCCCTCCAAGGTCACTGAGTACCTCCAGGCCCCTGTGGGCCAGCTGATCAAAGTGGAAGCCCATTCGTCGGTCCTTCGCGTGCTCTCTGTGCGTGCCATGTGATGGGAACCCGCTGCAAGTTCCTTGCGGAGAGCTACGTTTCCAGAGCCCATGATCATCCTCAAGACCACATATTTGGTGAGTCCGAAGTGCCCAGGAAGTCTTTGTCAGGGCCCACGTGTGAGCTGCCATGAGAAAACCCTCTGCTTTGAAAACGTCGAGGACCTCGTACCTGAAGTCGCTCTGCTCCAGGAGAGAGTCAGCGTATTACTGTGTTGTGTTGCTAACGGGACGCCGAGCATGAACACGTTCCTGGAGGGAGGGCCTTGATTTGCCTTGCGGAAGGAGAGGCGTGCAGCAGTATTCGTGAAGCCGTGGCCTCTGCTCTGCATATCTTTAGGGGCAGCATAGTTTTCTGGACACCTAGGGAGCTCGAGTGGGCACCCTTTTCCAGGCAGGAACACTGACTACCCTCAGGTCCCCCTGGGTCTGCTAAGCAACCATCAGGCCCGAAGCCCTTTGGAGCCATTCTGTGTGTATGCCGAGTGTAGTGAAACGCACTGCACACTCTTTTGGAGCTACTTACATTCCCCAGCACTCCCTCACGTCCCCGAGCACCGATCTGGCACATCCCACATCCCTCGAAGTCCTTTGCACTGCCCCAGTCTGAGCTGCACTGAGAGCAACACTTGGCTTCGCATTTCCATCTAGGAACTCCTGCCTGAAGTCACCCTGCCTCCAGGAGACAGTTGGCTTGCGTTCTTACTACAATGGAAGCCCTGATCTTCCTGGGGCACTCCAGGGTTCTCAATAGCCACAAGCCCTCAGGCGTACTAAGGGCAGTCCTTGGTGGAGGCAGTTCGCGTGATGCGGGACACCCGACCTCGAGAAATTGATTCAGGGAAGGAAGCACAGTGTATCCTGTGTCTCTTTTGTCTTGTTGGAAACCACAGGGATATAGGCTGCGTGTGCCCAAGGAAATGGGGCCCTGATGGAACTAGCCTTGCTTTTCCCATTTGAAGGCTGCGCTCATGCTGCCTTGAAGCTACCTGACACTTCCCTGCTGTTGACCGGCCTGTAAACCCCGTAACAATGCTTCTGGGAAGAAAACGAGTTTGCTCTGTCTGGAGAAAGTGCTTCCTTGGCAGGGGTGGTGTTCCGCCTGACACGCTCTAGAGCTAAAGAGAAACTCAAAGCGAGAACTGGCATCCAGCTTAGGCCCTGAGTAGCCGTGCAGAAAGGGAGGCATGCAGCAGCTTCCATGAGTTCTAAGTCGCTGCTCTGCTTTCTATTAAAGGAAACACCCTTGTGAGGACACCTAGCCCCCACGAGTGTGCATCATTTTCCCTCCAAGGTCACTGAGTACCTCCAGGCCCCTGTGGGCCAGCTGATCAAAGTGGAAGCCCATTCGTCGGTCCTTCGCGTGCTCTCTGTGCGTGCCTTGTGATGGGAACCCGCTGCAAGTTCCTTGCGGAGAGCTACGTTTCCAGAGCCCATGATCATCCTCAAGACCACATATTTGGTGAGTCCGAAGTGCCCAGGAAGTCTTTGTCAGGGCCCACGTGTGAGCTGCCATGAGAAAACCCTCTGCTTTGAAAACGTCGAGGACCTCGTACCTGAAGTCGCTCTGCTCCAGGAGAGAGTCAGCGTATTACTGTGTTGTGTTGCTAACGGGACGCCGAGCATGAACACGTTCCTGGAGGGAGGGCCTTGATTTGCCTTGCGGAAGGAGAGGCGTGCAGCAGTATTCGTGAAGCCGTGGCCTCTGCTCTGCATATCTTTAGGGGCAGCATAGTTTTCTGGACACCTAGGGAGCTCGAGTGGGCACCCTTTTCCAGGCAGGAACACTGACTACCCTCAGGCCCCCCTGGGTCTGCTAAGCAACCATCAGGCCCGAAGCCCTTTGGAGCCATTCTGTGTGTATGCCGAGTGTAGTGAAACGCACTGCACACTCTTTTGGAGCTACTTACATTCCCCAGCACTCCCTCACGTCCCCGAGCACCGATCTGGCACATCCCACATCCCTCGAAGTCCTTTGCACTGCCCCAGTCTGAGCTGCACTGAGAGCAACACTTGGCTTCGCATTTCCATCTAGGAACTCCTGCCTGAAGTCACCCTGCCTCCAGGAGACAGTTGGCTTGCGTTCTTACTACAATGGAAGCCCTGATCTTCCTGGGGCACTCCAGGGTTCTCAATAGCCACAAGCCCTCAGGCGTACTAAGGGCAGTCCTTGGTGGAGGCAGTTCGCGTGATGCGGGACACCCGACTTCGAGAAATTGATTCAGGGAAGGAAGCACAGTGTATCCTGTGTCTCTTTTGTCTTGTTGGAAACCACAGGGATATAGGCTGCGTGTGCCCAAGGAAATGGGGCCCTGATGGAAGTAGCCTTGCTTTTCCCATTTGAAGGCTGCGCTCATGCTGCCTTGAAGCTACCTGACACTTCCCTGCTGTTGACCGGCCTGTAAACCCCGTAACAATGTTTCTGGGAAGAAAACGAGTTTGCTCTGTCTGGAGAACGTGCTTCCTTGGCTGGGGTGGTGTTCCGCCTGACACGCTCTAGAGCTAAAGAGAAACTCAAAGCGAGAACTGGCATCCAGCTTAGGCCCTGAGTAGCCGTGCAGAAAGAGAGGCATGCAGCAGCTTCCATGCGTTCTAAGTCGCTGCTCTGCTTTCTTAAAGGAAACACCCTTGTGAGGACACCTAGCCCCCACGAGTGTGCATCATTTTCCCTCCAAGGTCACTGAGTACCTCCAGGCCCCTGTGGGCCTGCTGAGCAAAGTCGAAGCCCATTCGTCGGTCCATCGGGTGCTCTCTGTGCGTGCCAAGTGATGGGAACCCGCTGCAAGTTCCTTGCGGAGAGCTACGTTTCCAGAGCCCATGATCATCCTCAAGACCACATATTTGGTGAGTCCGAAGTGCCCAGGAAGTCTTTGTCAGGGCCCACGTGTGAGCTGCCATGAGAAAACCCTCTGCTTTGAAAACGTCGAGGACCTCGTACCTGAAGTCGCTCTGCTCCAGGAGAGAGCGTGTTACTGTGTTGTGTTGCTAACGGGACGCCCAGCATGAACACGTTCCTGGAGGGAGGGCCCTGATTTGCCTTGAGGAAGGAGAGGCGTGCAGCAGTATTCGTGAAGCCGTGGCCTCTGCTCTGCATACCTATAGGGGCACCATAGTTTTCTTGGCACCTAGGGGGCTCGAGTGGGCACCCTTTTCCAAGCAATAACACTGACTACCCACAGGCCCCCCTGGGTCTGCTAAGCAACCTCCAGGCCCGAAGACGTTTGGAGCCACTCTGTGTGTATGCCGAGTGTAATGAAACGCACTGCACACTATTTTGGAGCAGCTTACTTTCCCCAGCACTCCCTCACGTCCCCGAGCTCCGATCTCGCACATCCCACATGCCTCGAAGTCTTTTGCACTGCCCCATTCTGAGCTGAACTGAGAGCAGCCCTTGGCTTCGCATTTCCATCTAGGACCTCCTGCCTGAAGTCAGCCTGCCTCCAGGAGACAGTTGGCTTGCATTCTTGCTACAATGGAAGCCCTGATCTTCCTGGGGCACTCCAGGGTTCTGAATAGCCACAAGCCCTCAGGCGTACTAAGGGCAGTCCTTGGTGGAGGCAGTTCGCGTGATGCGGGACACCCGACTTCGAGAAATTGGTTCAGGGAAGGAAGCACAGTGTATCCTGTGTCTCTTTTGTCTTGTTGGAAACCACAGGGATATAGGCTGCGTGTGCCCAAGGAAATGGGGCCCTGATGTAACTAGCCTTGCTTTTCCCATTAGAAGGCTGCGCTCATGCTGCCTCGAAGCTACCTGACACTTCCCTGCTGTTGACAGGGCTGTAAACCCTGTATCAATGCTTCTGGGAAGAAAACGAGTTTGCTCTGTCTGGAGAAGGTGCTTCCTTGGCTGTGGTGGTGTTCCGCCTGACACGCTCTAGAGCTAAAGAGAAACTGAAAGCGAGAACTGGCATCCAGCTTAGGTCCTGAGTAGCCGTGCAGAAAGGGAGGCATGCAGCAGCTTCCATGAGTTCTAAGTCGTTGCTCTGCTTTCTATTAAAGGAAACACCCTTGAGAGGACACCTAGCCCCCACGAGTGTGCATCATTTTCACTCCAAGGACACTGAGTACCTCCAGGCCCCTGTGGGCCTGCTGAGCAAAATCGAAGCCCATTCGTCGGTCCCTCGGGTGCTCTCTGTGCGTGCCAAGTGATGGGAACCCGCTGCAAGTTCCTTGCGGAGAGCTACGTTTCCAGAGCCCATGATCATCCTCAAGACCACATATTTGGTGAGTCCGAAGTGCCCAGGAAGTCTTTGTCAGGGCCCACGTGTGAGCTGCCATGAGAAATCCCTCTGCTTTGAAAACGTCGAGAACCTCGTACCTGAAGTCGCTCTGCTCCAGGAGAGAGTCAGCGTGTTACTGTGTTGTGTTGCTAACGGGACGCCCAGCATGAACACGTTCCTGGAGGGAGGGCCCTGATTTGCCTTGCGGAAGGAGAGGCGTGCAGCAGTATTCGTGAAGCCGTGGCCTCTGCTCTGCATACCTTTAGGGGCAGCATAGTTTTCTGGACACCTAGGAGGCTGGCGTGGGCACCCATTTCCCGGCAGGAACACTGACTACCCTCAGGCCCCCCTGGGTCTGCTAAGCAACCTCCAGACCCGAAGCTCTTTAGAGCCACTCTGTGTGTATGCCGAGTTTAGTGAAACGCACTGCACACTCTTTTGGAGCTACTTACTTTCCCCAGCACTCCCTCACGTCCCCGAGCACCGATCTGGCACATCCCACATCCCTCGAAGTCTTTTGCACTGCCCCAGTCTGAGCTGCACTGAGAGCAACCCTTGGCTTCGCATTTCCATCTAGGACCTCCTGCCTGAAGTCAACCTGCCTCCAGGAGACAGTTGGCTTGCGTTCTTGCTACAATGGAAGCCTTGATCTTCCTGGGGCACTCCAGGGTTCTTTATAGCCACAAGCCCTCAGGCGTACTAAGGGCAGTCCTTGGTGGAGGCAGTTCGCGTGATGCGGGACAACCGACTACGAGAAATTGATTCAGGGAAGGAAGCACAGTGTAACCTGTGTCTCTTTTGTCTTGTTGGAAACCACAGGGATATAGGCTGCATGTGCCCATGGAAATGGGGCCCTGTTGGAACTAGCCTTGCTTTTCCAATTTGAAGGCTTCGCTCATGCTGCCTTGAAGCTACCTGACACTTCCCTGCTGTTGACAGGCCTGGGAACCCTGTAACAATGCTTCTGGGAAGAAAACGAGTTTGCTCTGTCTGGAGAAGTTGCTTCCTTGGCTGTGGTGGTGTTCCGCCTGACACGCTCTAGAGCTAAAGAGAAACTCAAAGCGAGAACTGGCATCCAGCTTAGGCCCTGAGTAGCCGTGCAGAAAGGGAGGCATGCAGCAGCTTCCATGAGTTCTAAGTCGCTGCTCTGCTTCCTATTAAAGGAAACACCCTTGTGAGGACACCTAGCCCCCACGAGTGTGCATCATTTTCCCTCCAAGGTCACTGAGTACCTCCAGGCCCCTGTGGGCCTGCTGAGCAAAGTCGAAGCCCATTCGTCGGTCCCTCGGGTGGTCTCTGTGCGTGCCAAGTGATGGGAAAACGCTGCAAGTTCCTTGCGGAGAGCTACGTTTCCAGAGCCCATGATCATCCTCAAGACCACATATTTGGTGAGTCCGAAGTGCCCAGGAAGTCTTTGTCAGGGCCCACGTGTGAGCTGCCATGAGAAAACCCTCTGCTTTTAAAAGGTCGAGGACCTCGTACCTGAAGTCGCTCTGCTCCAGGAGAGAGTCAGCGTGTTACTGTGTTGTGTTGCTAACGGGACGCCCAGCATGAACACGTTCCTGGAGGGAGGACCCTGATTTGCCTTGCGGAAGGAGAGGCGTGCAGCAGTATTCGTGAAGCCGTGGCCTCTGCTCTGCATACCTTTAGGGGCAGCATAGTTTTCTGGACACCTAGGGAGCTCGAGTGGGCACCCTTTTCCAAGCAGGAACACTGACTACCCACAGGCCCCCCTGGGTCTGCTAAGCAACCTCCAGGCCCGAAGCCCTTTGGAGCCACTCTGTGTGTATGCCGAGTGTAGGGAAACGCACTGCACACTCTTTTGGAGCAGCTTACTTTCCCCAGCACTCCCTCACGTCCCCGAGCTCCGATCTCGCACATCCCACATGCCTCGAAGTCTTTTGCACTGCCCCATTCTGAGCTGAACTGAGAGCAGCCCTTGGCTTCGCATTTCCATCTAGGACCTCCTGCCTGAAGTCACCCTGCCTCCAGGAGACAGTTGGCTTGCATTCTTGCTACAATGGAAGCCCTGATCTTCCTGGGGCACTCCAGGGTTCTGAATAGCCACAAGCCCTCAGGCGTACTAAGGGCAGTCCTTGGTGGAGGCAGTTCGCGTGATGCGGGACACCCGAGTTCGAGAAATTGATTCAGGGAAGGAAGCACAGTGTATCCTGGGTCTCTTTTGTCTTGTTGGAAACCACAGGGATATAGGCTGCGTGTGCCCAAGGAAATGGGGTCATGATGGAACTAGCCTTGCTTTTCCCATTTGAAGGCTGCGCTCATGCTGCCTTGAGCTACCTGACACTTCCCTGCTGTTGACAGGGCTGTAAACCCTGTATCAATGCTTCTGGGAACAAAACGAGTTTGCTCTGTCTGGAGAAGGTGCTTCCTTGGCTGTGGTGGTGTTCCGCCTGACACGCTCTAGAGCTAAAGAGAAACTCAAAGCGAGAACTGGCATCCAGCTTAGGCCCTGAGTAGCCGTGCAGAAAGGGAGGCATGCAGCAGCTTCCATGAGTTCTAAGTCGCTGCTCTGCTTTCTATTAAAGGAAACACCCTTGTGAGGACACCTAGCCCCCACGAGTGTGCATCATTTTCCCTCCAAGGTCACTGAGTACCTCCAGGCCCCTGTGGGCCAGCTGAGCAAAGTGGGAGCCCATTCGTCGGTCCTTCGGATGCTCTCTGTGCGTGCCATGTGATGGGAACCCGCTGCAAGTTCCTTGCGGGGAGCTACGTTTCCAGAGCCCATGATCATCCTCAAGACCACATATTTGGTGAGTCCGAAGTGCCCAGGAAGTCTTTGTCAGGGCCCACGTGTGAGCTGCCATGAGAAAACCCTCTGCTTTGAAAACGTCGAGGACCTCGTACCTGAAGTCGCTCTGCTCCAGGAGAGAGTCAGCGTGTTACTGTGTTGTGTTGCTAACGGGACGCCCAGCATGAACACGTTCCTGGAGGGAGGGCCCTATTTGCCTTGCGGAAGGAGAGGCGTGCAGCAGTATTCGTGAAGCCGTGGCCTCTGCTCTGCATACCTTTAGGGGCAGCATAGTTTTCTGGACACCTAGGGAGCTCGAGTGGGCACCCTTTTCCAAGCAGAAATACTGACTACCCACAGGCCCCCCTGGGTCTGCTAAGCAACCTCCAGGCCCGAAGCCCTTTGGAGACACTCTGTGTGTATGCCGAGTGTAGGGAAACGCACTGCACACTATTTTGGAGCAGCTCACTTTCCCCAGCACTCCCTCACGTCCCCGAGCACCGATCTGGCACATCCCACATCCCTCGAAGCGCTTTGCACTGCCCCAGTCTGAGCTGCACTGAGAGCAACATTTGGTTTCGCATTTCCATCTAGGACCTCCTTCCTGAAGTCACCTGCCTCCAGGAGACAGTTGGCTTGCTTCCTTACTGCAATTGAAGCCCTGATCTTCCTGGGGCACTCCAGGGTTCTGAATAGCCACAAGCCCTCAGGCGTACTAAGGGCAGTCCTTGGTGGAGGCAGTTCGCGTGATGCGGGACACCCGAGTTCGAGAAATTGATTCAGGGAAGGAAGCACAGTGTATCCTGTGTCTCTTTTGTCTTGTTGGAAACCACAGCGATATAGGCTGCGT
Source organism: Delphinapterus leucas (assembly GCF_059928025.1). Taxonomy (NCBI): domain Eukaryota; kingdom Metazoa; phylum Chordata; class Mammalia; order Artiodactyla; family Monodontidae; genus Delphinapterus; species Delphinapterus leucas. The sequence continues at coordinate 59,047,636 of NC_143142.1, read as the reverse complement.
GTGGCCAAGGAAATGGGGCCCAGATGGAACTAGCCTTGCTTTTCCCATTTGAAGGCTGCGCTCATGCTGCCTTGAAGCTACCTGACACTTCCCTGCTGTTGACCGGCCTGTAAACCCCGTAACAATGCTTCTGGGAAGAAAACGAATTTGCTCTGTCTCGAGAAGGTGCTTCCTTGGCTGTGGTGGTGTTCCGCCTGACACGCTCTAGAGCTAAAGAGAAACTCAAAGCGAGAACTGTCATCCATCTTAGGCCCTGAGTAGCCGTGCAGAAAGAGAGGCATGCAGCAGCTTCCATGCGTTCTAAGTCGCTGCTCTGCTTTCTTAAAGGAAACACCCTTGTGAGGACACCTAGCCCCCACGAGTGTGCATCATTTTCCCTCCAAGGTCACTGAGTACCTCCAGGCCCCTGTGGGCCTGCTGAGCAAAGTCGAAGCCCATTCGTCGGTCCCTCGGGTGCTCTCTGTGCGTGCCAAGTGATGGGAACCCGCTGCAAGTTCCTTGCGGGGAGCTACGTTTCCAGAGCACATGATCATCCTCAAGACCACATATTTGGTGAGTCCGAAGTGCCCAGGAAGTCTTTGTCAGGGCCCACGTGTGAGCTGCCATGAGAAAACCCTCTGCTTTGAAAACGTCGAGGACCTCGTACCTGAAGTCGCTCTGCTCCAGGAGAGAGTCAGCGTGTTACTGTGTTGTGTTGCTAACGGGACGCCCAGCATGAACACGTTCCTGGAGGGAGGGCCCTGATTTGCCTTGCGGAAGGAGAGGCGTGCAGCAGTATTCGTGAAGCCGTGGCCTCTGCTCTGCATACCTTTAGGGGCAGCCTAGTTTTCTGGACACCTAGGGAGCTCGAGTGGGCACCCTTTTCCAAGCAGTAACACTGACTACCCACAGGCCCCCCTGGGTCTGCTAAGCAACCTCCAGGCCCGAAGACCTTTGGAGCCACTCTGTGTGTATGCCGAGTGTAATGAAACGCACTGCACACTATTTTGGAGCAGCTTACTTTCCCCAGCACTCCCTCACGTCCCCGAGCTCCGATCTCGCACATCCCACATGCCTCGAAGTCTTTTGCACTGCCCCATTCTGAGCTGCACTGAGAGCAGCCCTTGGCTTCGCATTTCCATCTAGGACCTCCTGCCTGAAGTCACCCTGCCTCCAGGAGACAGTTGGCTTGCATTCTTGCTACAATGGAAGCCCTGATCTTCCTGGGGCTCTCCAGGGTTCTGAATAGCCACAAGCCCTCAGGCGTACTAAGGGCAGTCCTTGGTGGAGGCAGTTCGCGTGATGCGGGACACCCGAGTTCGAGAAATTGATTCAGGGAAGGAAGCACAGTGTATCCTGTGTCTCTTTTGTCTTGTTGGAAACCACAGCGATATAGGCTGCGTGTGGCCAAGGAAATGGGGTCCTGATGGAACTAGCCTTGCTTTTCCCATTTGAAGGCTGGGCTCATGCTGTCTTGAAGCTACCTGACAGTTCCCTGCTGTTGACAGGGCTGTAAACCCTGTATCAATGCTTCTGGGAAGAAAACGAGTTTGCTCAGTCTGGAGAAGGTGCTCCCTTGGCTGTGGTGGTGTTCCGCCTGACACGCTCTAGAGCTAAAGAGAAACTCAAAGCGAGAACTGGCATCCAGCTTAGGCCCTGAGTAGCCGTGCAGAAAGGGAGGCATGCAGCAGCTTTCATGAGTTCTAAGTCGCTGCTCTGCTTTCTATTAAAGGAAACACCCTTGTGAGGACACCTAGCCCCACGAGTGTGCATTTTCCCTCCAAGGTCACTGAGTACCTCCAGGCCCCTGTGGGCCTGCTGAGCAAAGTCGAAGCCCATTCGTCGGTCCCTCGGGTGCTCTCTGTGCGTGCCAAGGGATGGGAACCCGCTGCAAGTTCCTTGCGGAGCGTTACGTTTCCAGAGTCCATGATCATCCTCAAGACCACATATTTGGTGAGTCCGAAGTGCCCAGGAAGTCTTTGTCAGGGCCCACGTGTGAGCTGCCATGAGAAAACCCTCTGCTTTGAAAACGTCGTGGACCTCGTACCTGAAGTCGCTCTGCTCCAGGAGAGAGTCAGCGTGTTACTGTGTTGTGTTGCTAACGGGACGCCCAGCACGAACACGTTCCTGGAGGGAGGGCCCTGATTTGCCTTGCGGAAGGAGAGGCGTGCAGCAGTATTCGTGAAGCCGTGGCCTCTGCTCTGCATACCTTTAGGGGCAGCATTGTTTTCTGGACACCTAGGGAGCTCGAGTGGGCACCCTTTTCCAAGCAGTAACACTGACTACCCACAGGCACCCCTGGGTCTGCTAAGCAACCTCCAGGCCCGAAGCCCTTTGGAGCCACTCTGTGTGTATGCCGAGTGTAGGGAAACGCACTGCACACTCTTTTGGAGCAGCTAACTTTCCCCAGCACTCCCTCAAGTCCCCGAGCACCGATCTCGCACATCCCACATCCTCGAAGTCTTTTGCACTGCCCCAGTCTGAGCTGCACTGAGAGCAACCCTTGCCTTCGCATTTCCTTCTAGGACCTCCTGCCTGAAGTCACTCTGCCTCCAGGAGACAGTTGGCTTGCGTTCTTGCTACAATGGAAGCCCTGATCTTCCTTGGGCACTCCAGGGTTCTGAATAGCCACAAGCCCTCAGGCGTACTAAGGGCAGTCCTTGGTGGAGGCAGTTCGCGTGACGCGGGACACCCGACTTCGAGAAATTGATTCAGGGAAGGAAGCACAGTGTATCCTATGTGTCTTTTGTCTTGTTGGAAACCACATGGATATAGGCTGCGTGTGCCTAAGGAAATGGTGTCCTGATGGAACTAGCCTTGCTTTTCCAATTTGAAGGCTGCGCTCATGCTGCCTCGAAGCTACCTGACACTTCCCTGCTGTTGACAGGGCTGTAAATCCTGTATCAATGCTTCTGGGAAGAAAACGAGTTTGCTCAGTCTGGAGAAGGTGCTCCCTTGGCTGTGGTGGTGTTCCGCCTGACACGCTCTAGAGCTAAAGAGAAACTCAAAGCGAGAACTGGCATCCAGCTTAGCCCCTGAGTAGCCGTGCAGAAAGGGAGGCATGCAGCAGCTTTCATGAGTTCTAAGTCGCTGCTCTGCTTTCTATTAAAGGAAACACCCTTGTGAGGACACCTAGCCCCACGAGTGTGCATCATTTTCCCTCCAAGGTCACTGAGTACCTCCAGGCCCCTGTGGGCCTGCTTAGCAAAGTCGAAGTCCATTCGTCGGTCCCTCGGGTGCTCTCTGTGCGTGCCAAGGGATGGGAACCCGCTGCAAGTTCCTTGCGGAGAGCTACGTTTCCAGAGTCCATGATCATCCTTAAGACCACATATTTGGTGAGTCCGAAGTGCCCAGGAAGTCTTTGTCAGGGCCCACGTGTGAGCTGCCATGAGAAAACCCTCTGCTTTGAAAACGTCGAGGACCTCGTACCTGAAGTCGCTCTGCTCCAGGAGAGAGTCAGCGTGTTACTGTGTTGTGTTGCTAACGGGACGCCCAGCATGAACGCGTTCCTGGAGGGAGGGCCCTGATTTGCCTTGCGGAAGGAGAGGCGTGCAGCAGTATTCGTGAAGCCGCGGCCTCTGCTCTGCATACCTTTAGGGGCAGCATAGTTTTCTGGACACCTAGGGAGCTCGAGTGGGCACCCTTTTCCAAGCAGGAACACTGACTACCCACAGGCCCCCCTGGGTCTGCTAAGCAACCTCCAGGCCCGAAGCCCTTTGGAGCCACTCTGTGTGTATGCCGAGTGTAGGGAAACGCACTGCACACTCTTTTGGAGCAGCTCACTTTCCCCAGCACTCCCTCACGTCCCCGAGCACCGATCTGGCACATCCCACATCCCTCGAAGAGTTTTGCACTGCCCCAGTCTGAGCTGCACTAGGAGCAACCCTTGGCTTCCCATTTCCAACTAGGACCTCCTGCCTGAAGTCACCCTGCCTCCAGGAGACAGTTGGCTTGCGTTCTTGCTACAATGGAAGCCCTGATCTTCCTGGGGCACTCCAGGTTTCTGAATAGCCACAAGCCCTCAGGCGTACTAAGGGCAGTCCTTGGTGGAGGCAGTTCGCGTGATGCGGGACACCCGACTTCGAGAAATTGATTCAGGGAAGGAAGCACAGTGTATCCTGTGTCTCTTTTGTCTTGTTGGAAACCACATGGATATAGGCTGCGTGTGCCTAAGGAAATGGGGTCCTGATGGAACTAGCCTTGCTTTTCCAATTTGAAGGCTGTGCTCATGCTGCCTCGAAGCTACCTGACACTTCCCTGCTGTTGACAGGACTGTAAACCCTGTAACAATGCTTCTGGGAAGAAAACGAGTTTGCTCTGTCTGGAGAAGGTGCTTCCTTGGCTGTGGTGGTGTTCCGCCTGACACGCTCTAGAGCTAAAGAGAAACTCAAAGCGAGAACTGGCATCCAGCTTAGGCCCTGAGTAGCCGTGCAGAAAGAGAGGCATGCAGCAGCTTTCATGAGTTCTAAGTCGCTGCTCCGCTTTCTATTAAAGGAAACACCCTTGTGAGGACACCTAGCCCCCACGAGTGTGCATCATTTTCCCTCCAAGGTCACTGAGTACCTCCACGCCCCTGTGGGCCTGCTGAGCAAAGTCGAAGCCCATTCGTCGGTCCCTCGGGTGCTCTCTGTGCGTGCCAAGTGATGGGAACCCGCTGCAAGTTCCTTGCGGAGAGCTACGTTTCCAGAGCCCATGATCATCCTCAAGACCACATATTTGGTGAGTCCGAAGTGCCCAGGAAGTCTTTGTCAGGGCCCACGTGTGAGCTGCCATGAGACAACCCTCTGCTTTGAAAAGGTCGAGGACCTCGTACCTGAAGTCGCTCTGCTCCAGGAGAGAGTCAGCGTGTTACTGTGTTGTGTTGCTAACGGGACGCCCAGCATGAACACGTTCCTGGAGGGAGGGCCCTGATTTGCCTTGCGGAAGGAGAGGCGTGCAGCATTATTCGTGAAGCCGTGGCCTCTGCTCTGCATACCTTTAGGGGCAGCATAGTTTTCTGGACACCTAGGAGGCTGGCGTGGGCACCCTTTTCCCGGCAGGAACACTGACTACCCTCAGGCCCCCCTGGGTCTGCTAAGCAACCTCCAGGCCCGAAGACATTTGGAGCCACTCTGTGTGTATGCCGAGTGCAGGGAAACGCACTGCACACTCTTTTGGAGCTACTTACTTTCCCCAGCACTCCCTCACGTCCCCGAGCACCGATCTGGCACATCCCACATCCCTCGAAGTCTTTTGCACTGCTCCAGTCTGAACTGCACTGAGAGCAACCCTTGGCTTCGCATTTCCATCTAGGACCTCCTGCCTGAAGTCACCCTGCCTCCAGGAGACAGTTGGCTTGCGTTCTTGCTACAATGGAAGCCCTGATCTTCCTGGGGCACTCCAGGGTTCTGAATAGCCACAAGCCCTCAGGCGTACTAAGGGCAGTCCTTGGTGGAGGCAGTTCGCGTGATGCGGGATACCCGACTTCGAGAAATTGATTCAGGGAAGGAAGCACAGTGTATCCTGTGTCTCTTTTGTCTTGTTGGAAACCACAGGGATATAGGCTGCGTGTGCCCATGGAAATGGGGCCCTGTTAGAACTAGCCTTGCTTTTCCAATATGAAGGCTTCGCTCATGCTGCCTTGAAGCTACCTGACACTTCCCTGCTCTTGACACGTCTGTGAACCCTGTAACAATGCTTCTGGGAAGAAAACGAGTTTGCTCTGTCTGGAGAAGGTGCTTCCTTGGCTTTGGTGGTGTTACGCCTGACACGCTCTAGAGCTAAAGAGAAACTCAAAGCGAGAACTGGCATCCAGCTTAGGCCCTGAGTAGCCGTGCAGAAAGGGAGGCATGCAGCAGCTTCCATGAGTTCTAAGTCGTTGCTCTGCTTTCTATTAAAGAAAACACCCTTGTGAGGACACCTAGCCCCAACGAGTGTGCATCATTTTCACTCCAAGGACACTGAGTACCTCCAGGCCCCTGTGGGCCTGCTGAGCAAAGTCGAAGTCCATTCGTCGGTCCCTCGGGTGCTCTCTGTGCGTGCCAAGTGATGGGAACCCGCTGCAAGTTCCTTGCGGAGAGCTACGTTTCCAGAGCCCATGATCATCCTCAGGACCACATATTTGGTGAGTCCGAAGTGCCCACGAAGTCTTTGTCAGGGCCCACGTGTGAGCTGCCATGAGAAAACCCTCTGCTTTGAAAACGTCGAGGACCTCGTAACTGAAGTCGCTCTGCTCCAGGAGAGAGTCAGCGTGTTACTGTGTTGTGTTGCTAACGGGACGCCCAGCATGAACACGTTCCTGGAGGGAGGGCCCTGATTTGCCTTGCGGAAGGAGAGACGTGCAGCAGTATTCGTGAAGCCGTGGCCTCTGCTCTGCATACCTTTAGGGGCACCATAGTTTTCTGGGCACCTAGGAGGCTGGCGTGGGCACCCTTTTCCAAGCAGGAACACTGACTACCCTCAGGGCCCCCTGGGTCTGCTAAGCAACCTCCAGGCCCGAAGCCCTTTGGAGCCACTCTGTGTGTATGCCGAGTGTAGGGAAACGCACTGCACACTCTTTTGGAGCAGCTTAATTTCCCCAGCACTCCCTCACGTCCCTGAGCACCGATCTGGCACATCCCACATTCCTCGAAGCGCTTTGCACTGCCCCAGTCTGAGCTGCACTGAGAGCAACCCTTGGCTTCGCATTTCCAACTAGGACCTCCTTCCTGAAGTCACCTGCCTCCAGGAGACAGTTGGCTTGCTTTCTTACTGCAATTGAAGCCCTGATCTTCCTGGGGCACTCCAGGGTTCTGAATAGCCACAAGCCCTCAGGCGTACTAAGGGCAGTCCTTGTTGGAGGCAGTTCGCGTGATGCGGGACAACCGACTTCGAGAAATTGATTCAGGGAAGGAAGCACAGTGTAACCTGTGTCTCTTTTGTCTTGTTGGAAACCACATGGATATAGGCTGCGTATGCCCAAGGAAATGGGGTCCTGATGGAACTAGCCTTGTTTTTCCCATTTGAAGGCTGCGCTCATGCTGCCTTGAAGCTACCTGACACTTCCCTGCTGTTTGACAGGCCTGTAAACCCTGTAACAATGCTTCTGGGAAGAAAACGAGTTTCCTCTGTCTGGAGAAGGTGCTTCCTTGGCTGTGGTGGTGTTCCGCCTGACACGCTCTAGAGCTAAAGAGAAACTCAAAGCGAGAACTGGCATCCAGCTTAGGCCCTGAGTAGCCGTGCAGAAAGGGAGGCATGCAGCAGCTTCCATGAGTTCTAAGTCGCTGCTCTGCTTTCTATTAAAGGAAACACCCTTGTGAGGACACCTAGCCCCCACGAGTGTGCATCATTTTCCCTCCAAGGTCACTGAGTACCTCCAGGCCCCTGTGGGCCTGCTGAGCAATGTCGAAGCCCATTCGTCGGTCCCTCGGATGCTCTCTGTGCGTGCCAAATGATGGGAACCCGCTGCAAGTTCCTTGCGGAGAGCTACGTTTCCAGAGCCCATGATCATCCTCAAGACCACATATTTGGTGAGTCCGAAGTGCCCAGGAAGTCTTTGTCAGGGCCCACGTGTGAGCTGCCATGAGAAAACCCTCTCCTTTGTAAACGTCGAGGACCTCGTACCTGAAGTCGCTCTGCTCCAGGAGAGAGTCAGCGTGTTACTGTGTTGTGTTGCTAACGGGACGCCCAGCATGAACACGTTCCTGGAGGGAGGGCCCTGATTTGCCTTGCGGAAGGAGAGGCGTGCAGCAGTATTCGTGAAGCCGTGGCCTCTGCTCTGCATACCTTTAGGGGCAGCATAGTTTTCTGGACACCTAGGGAGCTCGAGTGGGCACCCTTTTCCAAGCAGGAACACTGACTACCCACAGGCCCCCCTGGGTCTGCTAAGCAACCTCCAGGCCCGAAGACCTTTGGAGCCACTCTGTGTGTATGCCGAGTGTAGTGAAACGCACTGCACAATCTTTTGGAGAAGCTTACTTTCCCCAGCACTCCCTCACGTCCCCGAGCTCCGATCTCGCACATCCCACATGCCTCGAAGTCTTTTGCACTGCCCCATTCTGAGCTGAACTGAGAGCAGCCCTTGGCTTCGCATTTCCATCTAGGACCTCCTTCCTGAAGTCACCTGCCTCCAGGAGACAGTTGGCTTGCTTTCTTACTGCAATTGAAGCCCTGATCTTCCTGGGGCACTCCAGGGTTCTGAATAGCCACAAGCCCTCAGGCGTACTAAGGGCAGTCCTTGGTGGAGGCAGTTCGCGTGATGCGGGACACCCGACTTCGAGAAATTGATTCAGGGAAGGAAGCTCAGTGTATCCTGTGTCTCTTTTGTCATGTTGGCAACCACATGGATATAGGCTGCGTGTGCCCAAGGAAATTGGGTACTGATGGAACTAGCCTTGCTTTTCCAATTTGAAGGCTTCGCTCATGCTGCCTCGAAGCTACCTGACACTTCCCTGCTGTTGACAGGGCTGTAAACCCTGTATCAATGCTCCTGGGAAGAAAACGAGTTTGCTCTGTCTGGAGAAGGTGCTTCCTTGGCTGTGGTGGTGTTCCGCCTGACACGCTCTAGAGCTAAAGAGAAACTCAAAGCGAGAACTGGCATCCAGCTTAGGCCCTGAGTAGCCGTGCAGAAAGGGAGGCATGCAGCAGCTTCCATGCGTTCTAAGTCGCTGCTCTGCTTTCTTAAAGGAAACACCCTTGTGAGGACACCTAACCCCCACGAGTGTGCATCATTTTCACTCCAAGGTCACTGAGTACCTCCAGGCACCTGTGGGCCTGCTGAGCAGAGTCGAAGCCCATTCGTCGGTCCCTCGGGTGCTCTCTGTGCGTGCCAAGTGATGGGAACCCGCTGCAAGTTCCTTGCGGAGAGCTACGTTTCCAGAGCCCATGATCATCCTCAAGACCACATATTTGGTGAGTCCGAAGTGCCCAGGAAGTCTTTGTCAGGGCCCACGTGTGAGCTGCCATGAGAAAACCCTCTGCTTTGAAAACGTCGAGGACCTCGTACCTGAAGTCTCTCTGCTCCAGGAGAGAGTCAGCGTGTTACTGTGTTGTGTTGCTAACGGGACGCCCAGCATGAACACGTTCCTGGAGGGAGGGCCCTGATTTGCCTTGCGGAGGGAGAGACGTGCAGCTGTATTCGTGAAGCCGTGGCCACTGCTCTGCATACCTTTAGGGGCAGCATAGTTTTCTTGACACCTAGGAGGTTGGCGTGGGCACCCTTTTCCCGGCAGGAACACTGACTACCCTCAGGCCCCCCTGGGTCTGCTAAGCAACCTCCAGGCCCGAAGCCATTTGGAGACACTCTGTGTGTATGCCGAGTGTAGTGAAACGCACTGCACACTCTTTTGGAGCTACTTACTTTCCCCAGCACTCCCTCACGTCCCCGAGCACCGATCTGGCACATCCCACATCCCTCGAAGTCTTTTGCACTGCTCCAGTCTGAGCTGCACTGAGAGAAACCCTGGGCTTCGCATTTCCATCTAGGACCTCCTGCCTGAAGTCACCCTGCCTCCAGGAGACAGTTGGCTTGCGTTCTTGCTACAATGGAAGCCCTGATCTTCCTGGGGCACTCCAGGGTTCTGAATAGCCACAAGCCCTCTGGCGTACTAAGGGCAGTCCTTGGTGGAGGCAGTTCGCGTGATGCGGGAAACCCGACTTCGAGAAATTGATTCAGGGAAGGAAGCACAGTGTATCCTGTGTCTCTTTTGTCATGTTGGAAACCACAGGGATATAGTCTGCGTGAGCCCAAGGAAATGGGGTCCTGATGGAACTAGCCTTGCTTTTCCCATTTGAAGGCTGGGCTCATGCTGTCTTGAAGCTACCTGACAGTTCCCTGCTGTTGACAGGGCTGTAAACCCTGTATCAATGCTTCTGGGAAGAAAACGAGTTTGCTCTGTCTGGAGAAGGTGCTTCCTTGGCTGTGGTGGTGTTCCGCCTGACACGCTCTAGAGCTAAAGAGAAACTCAAAGCGAGAACTGGCATCCAGCTTAGGCCCTGAGTAGCCGTGCAGAAAGGGAGGCATGCAGCAGCTTCCATGAGTTCTAAGTCGCTGCTCTGCTTTCTATTAAAGGAAACACCCTTGTGAGGACACCTAGCCCCCACGAGTGTGCATCATTTTCCCTCCAAGGACAATGAGTACCTCCAGGCCCCTGTCGGCCTGCTGGGCAAAGTCGAAGCCCATTCGTCGGTCCCTCGGGTGCTCTCTGTGCGTGCCAAGTGATGGGAACCCGCTGCAAGTTCCTTGCGGAGAGCTACGTTTCCAGAGCACATGATCATCCTCAAGACCACATATTTGGTGAGTCCGAAGTGCCCAGGAAGTCTTTGTCAGGGCCCACGTGTGAGCTGCCATGAGAAAACCCTCTGCTTTGAAAACGTCGAGAACCTCGTACCTGAAGTCGCTCTGCTCCAGGAGAGAGTCAGCGTGTTACTGTGTTGTGTTGCTAACGGGACGCCCAGCATGAACACGTTCCTGGAGGGAGGGCCCTGATTTGCCTTGCGGAAGGAGAGGCGTGCAGCAGTATTCGTGAAGCCGTGTCCTCTGCTCTGCATACCTTTAGGGGCAGCATAGTTTTCTGGACACCTAGGAGGCTGGCGTGGGCACCCATTTCCCGGCAGGAACACTGACTACCCTCAGGCCCCCCTGGGTCTGCTAAGCAACCTCCAGACCCGAAGCTCTTTAGAGCCACTCTGTGTGTATGCCGAGTTTAGTGAAACGCACTGCACACTCTTTTGGAGCTACTTACTTTCCCCAGCACTCCCTCACGTCCCCGAGCACCGATCTGGCACATCCCACATCCCTCGAAGTCTTTTGCACTGCCCCAGTCTGAGCTGCACTGAGAGCAACCCTTGGCTTCGCATTTCCATCTAGGACCTCCTGCCTGAAGTCAACCTGCCTCCAGGAGACAGTTGGCTTGCGTTCTTGCTACAATGGAAGCCTTGATCTTCCTGGGGCACTCCAGGGTTCTTTATAGCCACAAGCCCTCAGGCGTACTAAGGGCAGTCCTTGGTGGAGGCAGTTCGCGTGATGCGGGACAACCGACTACGAGAAATTGATTCAGGGAAGGAAGCACAGTGTAACCTGTGTCTCTTTTGTCTTGTTGGAAACCACAGGGATATAGGCTGCATGTGCCCATGGAAATGGGGCCCTGTTGGAACTAGCCTTGCTTTTCCAATTTGAAGGCTTCGCTCATGCTGCCTTGAAGCTACCTGACACTTCCCTGCTGTTGACAGGCCTGGGAACCCTGTAACAATGCTTCTGGGAAGAAAACGAGTTTGCTCTGTCTGGAGAAGTTGCTTCCTTGGCTGTGGTGGTGTTCCGCCTGACACGCTCTAGAGCTAAAGAGAAACTCAAAGCGAGAACTGGCATCCAGCTTAGGCCCTGAGTAGCCGTGCAGAAAGGGAGGCATGCAGCAGCTTCCATGAGTTCTAAGTCGCTGCTCTGCTTCCTATTAAAGGAAACACCCTTGTGAGGACACCTAGCCCCCACGAGTGTGCATCATTTTCCCTCCAAGGTCACTGAGTACCTCCAGGCCCCTGTGGGCCTGCTGAGCAAAGTCGAAGCCCATTCGTCGGTCCCTCGGGTGGTCTCTGTGCGTGCCAAGTGATGGGAAAACGCTGCAAGTTCCTTGCGGAGAGCTACGTTTCCAGAGCCCATGATCATCCTCAAGACCACATATTTGGTGAGTCCGAAGTGCCCAGGAAGTCTTTGTCAGGGCCCACGTGTGAGCTGCCATGAGAAAACCCTCTGCTTTTAAAAGGTCGAGGACCTCGTACCTGAAGTCGCTCTGCTCCAGGAGAGAGTCAGCGTGTTACTGTGTTGTGTTGCTAACGGGACGCCCAGCATGAACACGTTCCTGGAGGGAGGACCCTGATTTGCCTTGCGGAAGGAGAGGCGTGCAGCAGTATTCGTGAAGCCGTGGCCTCTGCTCTGCATACCTTTAGGGGCAGCATTGTTTTCTGGACACCTAGGGAGCTCGAGTGGGCACCCTTTTCCAAGCAGGAACACTGACTACCCACAGGCCCCCCTGGGTCTGCTAAGCAACCTCCAGGCCCGAAGCCCTTTGGAGCCACTCTGTGTGTATGCCGAGTGTAGGGAAACGCACTGCACACTCTTTTGGAGCAGCTTACTTTCCCCAGCACTCCCTCACGTCCCCGAGCTCCGATCTCGCACATCCCACATGCCTCGAAGTCTTTTGCACTGCCCCATTCTGAGCTGAACTGAGAGCAGCCCTTGGCTTCGCATTTCCATCTAGGACCTCCTGCCTGAAGTCACCCTGCCTCCAGGAGACAGTTGGCTTGCATTCTTGCTACAATGGAAGCCCTGATCTTCCTGGGGCACTCCAGGGTTCTGAATAGCCACAAGCCCTCAGGCGTACTAAGGGCAGTCCTTGGTGGAGGCAGTTCGCGTGATGCGGGACACCCGACTTCGAGAAATTGATTCAGGGAAGGAAGCACAGTGTATCCTGGGTCTCTTTTGTCTTGTTGGAAACCACAGGGATATAGGCTGCGTGTGCCCAAGGAAATGGGGTCATGATGGAACTAGCCTTGCTTTTCCCATTTGAAGGCTGCGCTCATGCTGCCTTGAGCTACCTGACACTTCCCTGCTGTTGACAGGGCTGTAAACCCTGTATCAATGCTTCTGGGAAGAAAACGAGTTTGCTCTGTCTGGAGAAGGTGCTTCCTTGGCTGTGGTGGTGTTCCGCCTGACACGCTCTAGAGCTAAAGAGAAACTCAAAGCGAGAACTGGCATCCAGCTTAGGCCCTGAGTAGCCGTGCAGAAAGGGAGGCATGCAGCAGCTTCCATGAGTTCTAAGTCGCTGCTCTGCTTTCTATTAAAGGAAACACCCTTGTGAGGACACCTAGCCCCCACGAGTGTGCATCATTTTCCCTCCAAGGTCACTGAGTACCTCCAGGCCCCTGTGGGCCAGCTGAGCAAAGTGGGAGCCCATTCGTCGGTCCTTCGGATGCTCTCTGTGCGTGCCATGTGATGGGAACCCGCTGCAAGTTCCTTGCGGGGAGCTACGTTTCCAGAGCCCATGATCATCCTCAAGACCACATATTTGGTGAGTCCGAAGTGCCCAGGAAGTCTTTGTCAGGGCCCACGTGTGAGCTGCCATGAGAAAACCCTCTGCTTTGAAAACGTCGAGGACCTCGTACCTGAAGTCGCTCTGCTCCAGGAGAGAGTCAGCGTGTTACTGTGTTGTGTTGCTAACGGGACGCCCAGCATGAACACGTTCCTGGAGGGAGGGCCCTATTTGCCTTGAGGAAGGAGAGGCGTGCAGCAGTATTCGTGAAGCCGTGGCCTCTGCTCTGCATACCTTTAGGGGCAGCATAGTTTTCTGGACACCTAGGGAGCTCGAGTGGGCACCCTTTTCCAAGCAGAAATACTGACTACCCACAGGCCCCCCTGGGTCTGCTAAGCAACCTCCAGGCCCGAAGCCCTTTGGAGACACTCTGTGTGTATGCCGAGTGTAGGGAAACGCACTGCACACTATTTTGGAGCAGCTCACTTTCCCCAGCACTCCCTCACGTCCCCGAGCACCGATCTGGCACATCCCACATCCCTCGAAGCGCTTTGCACTGCCCCAGTCTGAGCTGCACTGAGAGCAACCTTTGGTTTCGCATTTCCATCTAGGACCTCCTTCCTGAAGTCACCTGCCTCCAGGAGACAGTTGGCTTGCTTCCTTACTGCAATTGAAGCCCTGATCTTCCTGGGGCACTCCAGGGTTCTGAATAGCCACAAGCCCTCAGGCGTACTAAGGGCAGTCCTTGGTGGAGGCAGTTCGCGTGATGCGGGACACCCGAGTTCGAGAAATTGATTCAGGGAAGGAAGCACAGTGTATCCTGTGTCTCTTTTGTCTTGTTGGAAACCACAGCGATATAGGCTGCGTGTGGCCAAGGAAATGGGGCCCAGATGGAACTAGCCTTGCTTTTCCCATTTGAAGGCTGCGCTCATGCTGCCTTGAAGCTACCTGACACTTCCCTGCTGTTGACCGGCCTGTAAACCCCGTAACAATGCTTCTGGGAAGAAAACGAATTTGCTCTGTCTGGAGAAGGTGCTTCCTTGGCTGTGGTGGTGTTCCGCCTGACACGCTCTAGAGCTAAAGAGAAACTCAAAGCGAGAACTGTCATCCATCTTAGGCCCTGAGTAGCCGTGCAGAAAGAGAGGCATGCAGCAGCTTCCATGCGTTCTAAGTCGCTGCTCTGCTTTCTTAAAGGAAACACCCTTGTGAGGACACCTAGCCCCCACGAGTGTGCATCATTTTCCCTCCAAGGTCACTGAGTACCTCCAGGCCCCTGTGGGCCTGCTGAGCAAAGTCGAAGCCCATTCGTCGGTCCCTCGGGTGCTCTCTGTGCGTGCCAAGTGATGGGAACCCGCTGCAAGTTCCTTGCGGGGAGCTACGTTTCCAGAGCACATGATCATCCTCAAGACCACATATTTGGTGAGTCCGAAGTGCCCAGGAAGTCTTTGTCAGGGCCTACGTGTGAGCTGCCATGAGAAAACCCTCTGCTTTGAAAACGTCGAGGACCTCGTACCTGAAGTCGCTCTGCTCCAGGAGAGAGTCAGCGTGTTACTGTGTTGTGTTGCTAACGGGACGCCCAGCATGAACACGTTCCTGGAGGGAGGGCCCTGATTTGCCTTGCGGAAGGAGAGGCGTGCAGCAGTATTCGTGAAGCCGTGGCCTCTGCTCTGCATACCTTTAGGGGCAGCCTAGTTTTCTGGACACCTAGGGAGCTCGAGTGGGCACCCTTTTCCAAGCAGTAACACTGACTACCCACAGGCCCCCCTGGGTCTGCTAAGCAACCTCCAGGCCCGAAGACCTTTGGAGCCACTCTGTGTGTATGCCGAGTGTAATGAAACGCACTGCACACTATTTTGGAGCAGCTTACTTTCCCCAGCACTCCCTCACGTCCCCGAGCTCCGATCTCGCACATCCCACATGCCTCGAAGTCTTTTGCACTGCCCCATTCTGAGCTGCACTGAGAGCAGCCCTTGGCTTCGCATTTCCATCTAGGACCTCCTGCCTGAAGTCACCCTGCCTCCAGGAGACAGTTGGCTTGCATTCTTGCTACAATGGAAGCCCTGATCTTCCTGGGGCTCTCCAGGGTTCTGAATAGCCACAAGCCCTCAGGCGTACTAAGGGCAGTCCTTGGTGGAGGCAGTTCGCGTGATGCGGGACACCCGAGTTCGAGAAATTGATTCAGGGAAGGAAGCACAGTGTATCCTGTGTCTCTTTTGTCTTGTTGGAAACCACAGCGATATAGGCTGCGTGTGGCCAAGGAAATGGGGTCCTGATGGAACTAGCCTTGCTTTTCCCATTTGAAGGCTGGGCTCATGCTGTCTTGAAGCTACCTGACAGTTCCCTGCTGTTGACAGGGCTGTAAACCCTGTATCAATGATTCTGGGAAGAAAACGAGTTTGCTCAGTCTGGAGAAGGTGCTCCCTTGGCTGTGGTGGTGTTCCGCCTGACACGCTCTAGAGCTAAAGAGAAACTCAAAGCGAGAACTGGCATCCAGCTTAGGCCCTGAGTAGCCGTGCAGAAAGGGAGGCATGCAGCAGCTTTCATGAGTTCTAAGTCGCTGCTCTGCTTTCTATTAAAGGAAACACCCTTGTGAGGACACCTAGCCCCACGAGTGTGCATTTTCCCTCCAAGGTCACTGAGTACCTCCAGGCCCCTGTGGGCCTGCTGAGCAAAGTCGAAGCCCATTCGTCGGTCCCTCGGGTGCTCTCTGTGCGTGCCAAGGGATGGGAACCCGCTGCAAGTTCCTTGCGGAGCGTTACGTTTCCAGAGTCCATGATCATCCTCAAGACCACATATTTGGTGAGTCCGAAGTGCCCAGGAAGTCTTTGTCAGGGCCCACGTGTGAGCTGCCATGAGAAAACCCTCTGCTTTGAAAACGTCGTGGACCTCGTACCTGAAGTCGCTCTGCTCCAGGAGAGAGTCAGCGTGTTACTGTGTTGTGTTGCTAACGGGACGCCCAGCACGAACACGTTCCTGGAGGGAGGGCCCTGATTTGCCTTGCGGAAGGAGAGGCGTGCAGCAGTATTCGTGAAGCCGTGGCCTCTGCTCTGCATACCTTTAGGGGCAGCATTGTTTTCTGGACACCTAGGGAGCTCGAGTGGGCACCCTTTTCCAAGCAGTAACACTGACTACCCACAGGCACCCCTGGGTCTGCTAAGCAACCTCCAGGCCCGAAGCCCTTTGGAGCCACTCTGTGTGTATGCCGAGTGTAGGGAAACGCACTGCACACTCTTTTGGAGCAGCTAACTTTCCCCAGCACTCCCTCAAGTCCCCGAGCACCGATCTCGCACATCCCACATCCTCGAAGTCTTTTGCACTGCCCCAGTCTGAGCTGCACTGAGAGCAACCCTTGCCTTCGCATTTCCTTCTAGGACCTCCTGCCTGAAGTCACCCTGCCTCCAGGAGACAGTTGGCTTGCGTTCTTGCTACAATGGAAGCCCTGATCTTCCTGGGGCACTCCAGGGTTCTGAATAGCCAGAAGCCCTCAGGCGTACTAAGGGCAGTCCTTGGTGGAGGCAGTTCGCGTGATGCGGGACACCCGACTTCGAGAAATTGATTCAGGGAAGGAAGCACAGTGTATCCTGTGTCTCTTTTGTCTTGTTGGAAACCACAGGGATATAGGCTGCGTGTGCCTAAGGAAATGGTGTCCTGATGGAACTAGCCTTGCTTTTGCAATTTGAAGGCTGCGTTCATGCTGCCTCGAAGCTACCTGACACTTCCCTGCTGTTGACAGGGCTGTAAATCCTGTATCAATGCTTCTGGGAAGAAAACGAGTTTGCTCAGTCTGGAGAAGGTGCTCCCTTTGCTGTGGTGGTGTTCCGCCTGACACGCTCTAGAGCTAAAGAGAAACTCAAAGCGAGAACTGGCATCCAGCTTAGGCCCTGAGTAGCCGTGCAGAAAGGGAGGCATGCAGCAGCTTTCATGAGTTCTAAGTCGCTGCTCTGCTTTCTATTAAAGGAAACACCCTTGTGAGGACACCTAGCCCCACGAGTGTGCATCATTTTCCCTCCAAGGTCACTGAGTACCTCCAGGCCCCTGTGGGCCTGCTGAGCAAAGTCGAAGTCCATTCGTCGGTCCCTCGGGTGCTCTCTGTGCGTGCCAAGGGATGGGAACCCGCTGCAAGTTCCTTGCGGAGAGCTACGTTTCCAGAGTCCATGATCATCCTTAAGACCACATATTTGGTGAGTCCGAAGTGCCCAGGAAGTCTTTGTCAGGGCCCACGTGTGAGCTGCCATGAGAAAACCCTCTGCTTTGAAAACGTCGAGGACCTCGTACCTGAAGTCGCTCTGCTCCAGGAGAGAGTCAGCGTGTTACTGTGTTGTGTTGCTAACGGGACGCCCAGCATGAACGCGTTCCTGGAGGGAGGGCCCTGATTTGCCTTGCGGAAGGAGAGGCGTGCAGCAGTATTCGTGAAGCCGTGGCCTCTGCTCTGCATACCTTTAGGGGCAGCATAGTTTTCTGGACACCTAGGGAGCTCGAGTGGGCACCCTTTTCCAAGCAGGAACACTGACTACCCACAGGCCCCCCTGGGTCTGCTAAGCAACCTCCAGGCCCGAAGCCCTTTGGAGCCACTCTGTGTGTATGCCGAGTGTAGGGAAACGCACTGCACACTCTTTTGGAGCAGCTCACTTTCCCCAGCACTCCCTCACGTCCCCGAGCACCGATCTGGCACATCCCACATCCCTCGAAGAGTTTTGCACTGCCCCAGTCTGAGCTGCACTAGGAGCAACCCTTGGCTTCCCATTTCCAACTAGGACCTCCTGCCTGAAGTCACCCTGCCTCCAGGAGACAGTTGGCTTGCGTTCTTGCTACAATGGAAGCCCTGATCTTCCTGGGGCACTCCAGGTTTCTGAATAGCCACAAGCCCTCAGGCGTACTAAGGGCAGTCCTTGGTGGAGGCAGTTCGCGTGATGCGGGACACCCGACTTCGAGAAATTGATTCAGGGAAGGAAGCACAGTGTATCCTGTGTCTCTTTTGTCTTGTTGGAAACCACATGGATATAGGCTGCGTGTGCCTAAGGAAATGGGGTCCTGATGGAACTAGCCTTGCTTTTCCAATTTGAAGGCTGTGCTCATGCTGCCTCGAAGCTACCTGACACTTCCCTGCTGTTGACAGGACTGTAAACCCTGTAACAATGCTTCTGGGAAGAAAACGAGTTTGCTCTGTCTGGAGAAGGTGCTTCCTTGGCTGTGGTGGTGTTCCGCCTGACACGCTCTAGAGCTAAAGAGAAACTCAAAGCGAGAACTGGCATCCAGCTTAGGCCCTGAGTAGCCGTGCAGAAAGAGAGGCATGCAGCAGCTTTCATGAGTTCTAAGTCGCTGCTCCGCTTTCTATTAAAGGAAACACCCTTGTGAGGACACCTAGCCCCCACGAGTGTGCATCATTTTCCCTCCAAGGTCACTGAGTACCTCCAGGCCCCTGTGGGCCTGCTGAGCAAAGTCGAAGCCCATTCGTCGGTCCCTCGGGTGCTCTCTGTGCGTGCCAAGTGATGGGAACCCGCTGCAAGTTCCTTGCGGAGAGCTACGTTTCCAGAGCCCATGATCATCCTCAAGACCACATATTTGGTGAGTCCGAAGTGCCCAGGAAGTCTTTGTCAGGGCCCACGTGTGAGCTGCCATGAGAAAACCCTCTGCTTTGAAAAGGTCGAGGACCTCGTACCTGAAGTCGCTCTGCTCCAGGAGAGAGTCAGCGTGTTACTGTGTTGTGTTGCTAACGGGACGCCCAGCATGAACACGTTCCTGGAGGGAGGGCCCTGATTTGCCTTGCGGAAGGAGAGGCGTGCAGCATTATTCGTGAAGCCGTGGCCTCTGCTCTGCATACCTTTAGGGGCAGCATAGTTTTCTGGACACCTAGGAGGCTGGCGTGGGCACCCTTTTCCCGGCAGGAACACTGACTACCCTCAGGCCCCCCTGGGTCTGCTAAGCAACCTCCAGGCCCGAAGACATTTGGAGCCACTCTGTGTGTATGCCGAGTGCAGGGAAACGCACTGCACACTCTTTTGGAGCTACTTACTTTCCCCAGCACTCCCTCACGTCCCCGAGCACCGATCTGGCACATCCCACATCCCTCGAAGTCTTTTGCACTGCTCCAGTCTGAACTGCACTGAGAGCAACCCTTGGCTTCGCATTTCCATCTAGGACCTCCTGCCTGAAGTCACCCTGCCTCCAGGAGACAGTTGGCTTGCGTTCTTGCTACAATGGAAGCCCTGATCTTCCTGGGGCACTCCAGGGTTCTGAATAGCCACAAGCCCTCAGGCGTACTAAGGGCAGTCCTTGGTGGAGGCAGTTCGCGTGATGCGGGATACCCGACTTCGAGAAATTGATTCAGGGAAGGAAGCACAGTGTATCCTGGGTCTCTTTTGTCTTGTTGGAAACCACAGGGATATAGGCTGCGTGTGCCCATGGAAATGGGGCCCTGTTAGAACTAGCCTTGCTTTTCCAATATGAAGGCTTCGCTCATGCTGCCTTGAAGCTACCTGACACTTCCCTGCTCTTGACACGTCTGTGAACCCTGTAACAATGCTTCTGGGAAGAAAACGAGTTTGCTCTGTCTGGAGAAGGTGCTTCCTTGGCTTTGGTGGTGTTACGCCTGACACGCTCTAGAGCTAAAGAGAAACTCAAAGCGAGAACTGGCATCCAGCTTAGGCCCTGAGTAGCCGTGCAGAAAGGGAGGCATGCAGCAGCTTCCATGAGTTCTAAGTCGTTGCTCTGCTTTCTATTAAAGAAAACACCCTTGTGAGGACACCTAGCCCCAACGAGTGTGCATCATTTTCACTCCAAGGACACTGAGTACCTCCAGGCCCCTGTGGGCCTGCTGAGCAAAGTCGAAGTCCATTCGTCGGTCCCTCGGGTGCTCTCTGTGCGTGCCAAGTGATGGGAACCCGCTGCAAGTTCCTTGCGGAGAGCTACGTTTCCAGAGCCCATGATCATCCTCAGGACCACATATTTGGTGAGTCCGAAGTGCCCACGAAGTCTTTGTCAGGGCCCACGTGTGAGCTGCCATGAGAAAACCCTCTGCTTTGAAAACGTCGAGGACCTCGTAACTGAAGTTGCTCTGCTCCAGGAGAGAGTCAGCGTGTTACTGTGTTGTGTTGCTAACGGGACGCCCAGCATGAACACGTTCCTGGAGGGAGGGCCCTGATTTGCCTTGCGGAAGGAGAGACGTGCAGCAGTATTCGTGAAGCCGTGGCCTCTGCTCTGCATACCTTTAGGGGCACCATAGTTTTCTGGGCACCTAGGAGGCTGGCGTGGGCACCCTTTTCCAAGCAGGAACACTGACTACCCTCAGGGCCCCCTGGGTCTGCTAAGCAACCTCCAGGCCCGAAGCCCTTTGGAGCCACTCTGTGTGTATGCCGAGTGTAGGGAAACGCACTGCACACTCTTTTGGAGCAGCTTAATTTCCCCAGCACTCCCTCACGTCCCTGAGCACCGATCTGGCACATCCCACATTCCTCGAAGCGCTTTGCACTGCCCCAGTCTGAGCTGCACTGAGAGCAACCCTTGGCTTCGCATTTCCAACTAGGACCTCCTTCCTGAAGTCACCTGCCTCCAGGAGACAGTTGGCTTGCTTTCTTACTGCAATTGAAGCCCTGATCTTCCTGGGGCACTCCAGGGTTCTGAATAGCCACAAGCCCTCAGGCGTACTAAGGGCAGTCCTTGTTGGAGGCAGTTCGCGTGATGCGGGACAACCGACTTCGAGAAATTGATTCAGGGAAGGAAGCACAGTGTAACCTGTGTCTCTTTTGTCTTGTTGGAAACCACATGGATATAGGCTGCGTATGCCCAAGGAAATGGGGTCCTGATGGAACTAGCCTTGTTTTTCCCATTTGAAGGCTGCGCTCATGCTGCCTTGAAGCTACCTGACACTTCCCTGCTGTTTGACAGGCCTGTAAACCCTGTAACAATGCTTCTGGGAAGAAAACGAGTTTGCTCTGTCTGGAGAAGGTGCTTCCTTGGCTGTGGTGGTGTTCCGCCTGACACGCTCTAGAGCTAAAGAGAAACTCAAAGCGAGAACTGGCATCCAGCTTAGGCCCTGAGTAGCCGTGCAGAAAGGGAGGCATGCAGCAGCTTCCATGAGTTCTAAGTCGCTGCTCTGCTTTCTATTAAAGGAAACACCCTTGTGAGGACACCTAGCCCCCACGAGTGTGCATCATTTTCCCTCCAAGGTCACTGAGTACCTCCAGGCCCCTGTGGGCCTGCTGAGCAATGTCGAAGCCCATTCGTCGGTCCCTCGGATGCTCTCTGTGCGTGCCAAATGATGGGAACCCGCTGCAAGTTCCTTGCGGAGAGCTACGTTTCCAGAGCCCATGATCATCCTCAAGACCACATATTTGGTGAGTCCGAAGTGCCCAGGAAGTCTTTGTCAGGGCCCACGTGTGAGCTGCCATGAGAAAACCCTCTCCTTTGTAAACGTCGAGGACCTCGTACCTGAAGTCGCTCTGCTCCAGGAGAGAGTCAGCGTGTTACTGTGTTGTGTTGCTAACGGGACGCCCAGCATGAACACGTTCCTGGAGGGAGGGCCCTGATTTGCCTTGCGGAAGGAGAGGCGTGCAGCAGTATTCGTGAAGCCGTGGCCTCTGCTCTGCATACCTTTAGGGGCAGCATAGTTTTCTGGACACCTAGGGAGCTCGAGTGGGCACCCTTTTCCAAGCAGGAACACTGACTACCCACAGGCCCCCCTGGGTCTGCTAAGCAACCTCCAGGCCCGAAGACCTTTGGAGCCACTCTGTGTGTATGCCGAGTGTAGTGAAACGCACTGCACAATCTTTTGGAGAAGCTTACTTTCCCCAGCACTCCCTCACGTCCCCGAGCTCCGATCTCGCACATCCCACATGCCTCGAAGTCTTTTGCACTGCCCCATTCTGAGCTGAACTGAGAGCAGCCCTTGGCTTCGCATTTCCATCTAGGACCTCCTTCCTGAAGTCACCTGCCTCCAGGAGACAGTTGGCTTGCTTTCTTACTGCAATTGAAGCCCTGATCTTCCTGGGGCACTCCAGGGTTCTGAATAGCCACAAGCCCTCAGGCGTACTAAGGGCAGTCCTTGGTGGAGGCAGTTCGCGTGATGCGGGACACCCGACTTCGAGAAATTGATTCAGGGAAGGAAGCTCAGTGTATCCTGTGTCTCTTTTGTCATGTTGGCAACCACATGGATATAGGCTGCGTGTGCCCAAGGAAATTGGGTACTGATGGAACTAGCCTTGCTTTTCCAATTTGAAGGCTTCGCTCATGCTGCCTCGAAGCTACCTGACACTTCCCTGCTGTTGACAGGGCTGTAAACCCTGTATCAATGCTCCTGGGAAGAAAACGAGTTTGCTCTGTCTGGAGAAGGTGCTTCCTTGGCTGTGGTGGTGTTCCGCCTGACACGCTCTAGAGCTAAAGAGAAACTCAAAGCGAGAACTGGCATCCAGCTTAGGCCCTGAGTAGCCGTGCAGAAAGGGAGGCATGCAGCAGCTTCCATGCGTTCTAAGTCGCTGCTCTGCTTTCTTAAAGGAAACACCCTTGTGAGGACACCTAACCCCCACGAGTGTGCATCATTTTCACTCCAAGGTCACTGAGTACCTCCAGGCACCTGTGGGCCTGCTGAGCAGAGTCGAAGCCCATTCGTCGGTCCCTCGGGTGCTCTCTGTGCGTGCCAAGTGATGGGAACCCGCTGCAAGTTCCTTGCGGAGAGCTACGTTTCCAGAGCCCATGATCATCCTCAAGACCACATATTTGGTGAGTCCGAAGTGCCCAGGAAGTCTTTGTCAGGGCCCACGTGTGAGCTGCCATGAGAAAACCCTCTGCTTTGAAAACGTCGAGGACCTCGTACCTGAAGTCTCTCTGCTCCAGGAGAGAGTCAGCGTGTTACTGTGTTGTGTTGCTAACGGGACGCCCAGCATGAACACGTTCCTGGAGGGAGGGCCCTGATTTGCCTTGCGGAGGGAGAGACGTGCAGCTGTATTCGTGAAGCCGTGGCCACTGCTCTGCATACCTTTAGGGGCAGCATAGTTTTCTTGACACCTAGGAGGTTGGCGTGGGCACCCTTTTCCCGGCAGGAACACTGACTACCCTCAGGCCCCCCTGGGTCTGCTAAGCAACCTCCAGGCCCGAAGCCATTTGGAGACACTCTGTGTGTATGCCGAGTGTAGTGAAACGCACTGCACACTCTTTTGGAGCTACTTACTTTCCCCAGCACTCCCTCACGTCCCCGAGCACCGATCTGGCACATCCCACATCCCTCGAAGTCTTTTGCACTGCTCCAGTCTGAGCTGCACTGAGAGAAACCCTGGGCTTCGCATTTCCATCTAGGACCTCCTGCCTGAAGTCACCCTGCCTCCAGGAGACAGTTGGCTTGCGTTCTTGCTACAATGGAAGCCCTGATCTTCCTGGGGCACTCCAGGGTTCTGAATAGCCACAAGCCCTCTGGCGTACTAAGGGCAGTCCTTGGTGGAGGCAGTTCGCGTGATGCGGGAAACCCGACTTCGAGAAATTGATTCAGGGAAGGAAGCACAGTGTATCCTGTGTCTCTTTTGTCATGTTGGAAACCACAGGGATATAGTCTGCGTGAGCCCAAGGAAATGGGGTCCTGATGGAACTAGCCTTGCTTTTCCCATTTGAAGGCTGGGCTCATGCTGTCTTGAAGCTACCTGACAGTTCCCTGCTGTTGACAGGGCTGTAAACCCTGTATCAATGCTTCTGGGAAGAAAACGAGTTTGCTCTGTCTGGAGAAGGTGCTTCCTTGGCTGTGGTGGTGTTCCGCCTGACACGCTCTAGAGCTAAAGAGAAACTCAAAGCGAGAACTGGCATCCAGCTTAGGCCCTGAGTAGCCGTGCAGAAAGGGAGGCATGCAGCAGCTTCCATGAGTTCTAAGTCGCTGCTCTGCTTTCTATTAAAGGAAACACCCTTGTGAGGACACCTAGCCCCCACGAGTGTGCATCATTTTCCCTCCAAGGACAATGAGTACCTCCAGGCCCCTGTCGGCCTGCTGGGCAAAGTCGAAGCCCATTCGTCGGTCCCTCGGGTGCTCTCTGTGCGTGCCAAGTGATGGGAACCCGCTGCAAGTTCCTTGCGGAGAGCTACGTTTCCAGAGCACATGATCATCCTCAAGACCACATATTTGGTGAGTCCGAAGTGCCCAGGAAGTCTTTGTCAGGGCCCACGTGTGAGCTGCCATGAGAAAACCCTCTGCTTTGAAAACGTCGAGAACCTCGTACCTGAAGTCGCTCTGCTCCAGGAGAGAGTCAGCGTGTTACTGTGTTGTGTTGCTAACGGGACGCCCAGCATGAACACGTTCCTGGAGGGAGGGCCCTGATTTGCCTTGCGGAAGGAGAGGCGTGCAGCAGTATTCGTGAAGCCGTGGCCTCTGCTCTGCATACCTTTAGGGGCAGCATAATTTTCTGGACACGTAGGGAGCTCGAGAGGGCACCCTTTTCCAAGCAGGAACACTGACTACCCACAGGCCCCCCTGGGTCTCCTAAGCAACCTCCAGGCCCGAAGCCCTTTGGAGCCACTCTGTGTGTATGCCGAGTGTAGGGAAACGCACTGCACACTCTTTTGGAGCAGCTCACTTTCCCCAGCACTCCCTCACGTCCCCGAGCACCGATCTCGCACATCCCACATCCTCGAAGTCTTTTGCACTGCCCCAGTCTGAGCTGCACTGAGAGCAACCCTTGGCTTCGCATTTCCATATAGGACCTCCTGCCTGAAGTCACCCTGCCTCCAGGAGACAGTTGGCTTGCGTTCTTGCTACAATGGAAGCCCTGATCTTCCTGGGGCACTCCAGGGTTCTCAATAGCCACAAGCCCTCAGGCGTACTAAGGGCAGTCCTTGGTGGAGGCAGTTCGCGTGATGCGGGACACCCGACTTCGAGAAATTGATTCAGGGTAGGAAGCACAGTGTAACCTGTGTCTCTTTTGTCTTGTTGGAAACCACAGGGATATAGGCTGCGTGTGCCCATGGAAATGGGGCCCTGTTGGAACTAGCCTTGCTTTTCCAATTTGAAGGCTTCGCTCATGCTGCCTCGAAGCTACCTGACACTTCCCTGCTGTTGACAGGCCTGTGAACCCTGTAACAATGCTTCTGGGAAGAAAACGAGTTTGCTCTGTCTGGAGAAGGTGCTTCCTTGGCTGTGGTGGTGTTCCGCCTGACACGCTCTAGAGCTAAAGAGAAACTCAAAGCGAGAACTGGCATCCAGCTTAGGCCCTGAGTAGCCGTGCAGAAAGGGAGGCATGCAGCAGCTTCCATGAGTTCTAAGTCGCTGCTCTGCTTTCTTAAAGGAAACACCCTTGTGAGGACACCTAGCCCCCACGAGTGTGCATCATTTTCCCTCCAAGGTCACTGAGTACCTCCAGGCCCCTGTGCGCCTGCTGAGCAAAGTCGAAGCCCATTCGTCGGTCCATCGGGTGCTCTCTGTGCGTGCCAAGTGATGGGAACCCGCTGCAAGTTCCTTGCGGAGAGCTACGTTTCCAGAGCCCATGATCATCCTCAAGACCACATATTTGGTGAGTCCGAAGTGCCCAGGAAGTCTTTGTCAGGGCCCACGTGTGAGCTGCCATGAGAAAACCCTCTGCTTTGAAAACGTCGAGGACCTCGTACCTGAAGTCGCTCTGCCCCAGGAGAGAGCGTGTTACTGTGTTGTGTTGCTAACGGGACGCCCAGCATGAACACGTTCCTGGAGGGAGGGCCCTGATTTGTCTTGAGGAAGGAGAGGCGTGCAGCAGTATTCGTGAAGCCGTGGCCTCTGCTCTGCATACCTATAGGGGCACCATAGTTTTCTTGGCACCTAGGAGGCTGACGTGGGCACCCTTTTCCAAGCGGGAACACTGACTACCCTCAGGCCCCCCTGGGTCTGCTAAGCAACCTCCAGGCCCGAAGACCTTTGGAGCCACACTGTGTGTATGCCGAGTGTAGGGAAACGCACTGCACACTATTTTGGAGCAGCTTAATTTCCCCAGCACTCCCTCATGTCCCCGAGCACCGATCTGGCACATCCCACATCCCTCGAAGAGTTTTGCACTGCCCCAGTCTGAGCTGCATTGAGAGCAACCTTTGGTTTCGCATTTCCATCTAGGACCTCCTTCCTGAGTCACCTGCCTCCAGGAGACAGTTGGCTTGCTTCCTTACTGCAATTGAAGCCCTGATCTTCCTGGGGCACTCCAGGGTTCTGAATAGCCACAAGCCCTCAGGCGTACTAAGGGCAGTCCTTGGTGGAGGCAGATCGCGTGATGCGGGACAACCGACTTCGAGAAATTGATTCAGGGAAGGAAGCACAGTGTATCCTGTGTCTCTTTTGTCTTGTTGGAAACCACAGGGATATAGGCTGCGTGTGCCCAAGGAAATGGGGCCCTGATGGAACTAGCCTTGCTTTTCCCATTTGAAGGCTGCGCTCATGCTGCCTCGAAGCTACCTGACACTTCCCTGCTGTTGACCGGCCTGTAAACCCCGTAACAATGCTTCTGGGAAGAAAACGAGTTTGCTCTGTCTGGAGAAGGTGCTTCCTTGGCTGTGGTGGTGTTCCGCCTGACACGCTCTAGAGCTAAAGAGAAACTCAAAGCGAGAACTGGCATCCAGCTTAGGCCCTGAGTAGCCGTGCAGAAAGAGAGGCATGCAGCAGCTTCCATGCGTTCTAAGTCGCTGCTCTGCTTTCTTAAAGGAAACACCCTTGTGAGGACACCTAGCCCCCACGAGTGTGCATCATTTTCCCTCCAAGGTCACTGAGTACCTCCAGGCCCCTGTGGGCCTGCTGAGCAAAGTCGAAGCCCATTCGTCGGTCCATCGGGTGCTCTCAGTGCGTGCCAAGTGATGGGAACCCGCTGCAAGTTCCTTGCGGAGAGCTACGTTTCCAGAGCCCATGATCATCCTCAAGACCACATATTTGGTGAGTCCGAAGTGCCCAGGAAGTCTTTGTCAGGGCCCACGTGTGAGCTGCCATGAGAAAACCCTCTGCTTTGAAAACGTCGAGGACCTCGTACCTGAAGTCGCTCTCCTCCATGAGAGAGTCAGCGTGTTACTGTGTTGTGTTGCTAACGGGACGCCCAGCATGAACACGTTCCTGGAGGGAGGGCCCTGATTTGCCTTGCGGAAGGAGAGGCGTGCAGCAGTATTCGTGAAGCCGTGGCCTCTGCTCTGCATACCTTTAGGGGCAGCATAGTTTTCTGGACACCTCGGGAGCTCGAGTGGGCACCCTTTTCCAAGCAGGAACACTGACTACCCACAGGCCCCCCTGGGTCTGCTAAGCAACCTCCAGGCCCGAAGGCCTTTGGAGCCACTCTGTGTGTATGCCGAGTGTAGGGAATCGCACTGCACACTCTTTTGGAGCAGCTTACTTTCCCCAGCACTCCCTCACGTCCCCGAGCTCTGATCTCGCACGTCCCACATGCCTCGAAGTCTTTTGCAGTGCCCCATTCTGAGCTGAACTGAGAGCAACCCTTGGCTTCGCATTTCCATCTAGGACCTCCTGCCTGAAGTCACCCTGCCTCCAGGAGACAGTTGGCTTGCATTCTTGCTACAATGGAAGCCCTGATCTTCCTGGGGCACTCCAGGGTTCTGAATAGCCACAAGCCCTCAGGTGTACTAAGGGCAGTCCTTGGTGGAGGCAGTTCGCGTGATGCGGGACACCCGACTTCGAGAAATTGATTCAGGGAAGGAAGCACAGTGTATCCTGTATCTCTTTTGTCTTGTTGGAAACCACATGGATATAGGCTGCGTGTGCCTAAGGAAATGGGGTCCTGATGGAACTAGCCTTGCTTTTCCAATTTGAAGGCTGTGCTCATGCTGCCTCGAAGCTACCTGACACTTCCCTGCTGTTGACAGGGCTGTAAACACTGTATCTATGCTTCTGGGAAGAAAACGAGTTTGCTCTGTCTGGAGAAGGTGCTTCCTTGGCTGTGGTGGTGTTCCGCCTGACACGCTCTAGTGCTAAAGAGAAATTCAAAGCGAGAACTGGCATCCAGCTTAGGCCCTGAGTAGCCGTGCCGAAAGGGAGGCATGCAGCAGCTTCCATGAGTTCTAAGTCGCTGCTCTGCTTTTTATTAAAGAAAACACCCTTGTGAGGACACCTAGCCCCCACGAGTGTGCATCATTTTCACTCCAAGGACACTGAGTACTACCTCCAGGCCCCTGTGGGCCTGCTGAGCAAAGTCGAAGCCCATTCGTCGGTCCCTCGGTTGCTCTCTGTGCGTGCCAATTGATGGGAACCCGCTGCAAGTTCCTTGTGGAGAGCTACGTTTCCAGAGCCCATGATCATCCTCAAGACCACATATTTGGTGATTCCGAAGTGCCCAGGATATCTTTGTAAGGGCCCACGTGTGAGCTGCCATGAGAAAACCCTCTGCTTTGAAAACGTCGAGGACCTCGTACCTGAAGTCGCTCTGCTCCAGGAGAGAGTCAGCGTGTTACTGTGTTGTATTGCTAACGGGACGCCCAGCATGAACACGTTCCTGGAGGGAGGGCCCTGATTTGCCTTGCGGAAGGAGAGGCGTGCAGCAGTATTCGTGAAGCCGTGGCCTCTGCTCTGCATACCTTTAGGGGCAGCATAGTTTTCTGGACACCTAGGGAGCTCGAGTGGCCACCCCTTTCCAAGCAGTAACACTGACTACCCACAGGCCCCCCTGGGTCTGCTAAGCAACCTCCAGGCCCGAAGCCCTTTGGAGCCACTCTGTGTGTATGCCGAGTGTAGGGAAACGCACTGCACTCTCTTTTGGAGCAGCTCACTTTCCCCAGCACTTCCGCAGGTCCCCGAGCACCGATCTCGCACATCCCACATGCCTCGAAGTCTTTTGCACTGCCCCAGTTTTAGCTGCACTGAGAGCAACACTTGGCTTCGCATTTCCATTTAGGAACTCCTGCCTGAAGTCACCCTGCCTCCAGGAGACAGTTGGCTTGCGTTCTTGCTACAATGGAAGCCGTGATCTTCCTGGGGCACTGCAGGGTTCTGAATAGCCACAAGCCCTCAGGCGTACTAAGGGCAGTCCTTGGTGGAGGCAGTTCGCGTGATGCGGGACACCCGACTTCGAGAAATTGATTCAGGGAAGGAAGCACAGTGTATCCTGTGTCTCTTTTGTCTGGTTGGAAACCACAGGGATATAGGCTGCGTGTGCCCAAGGAAATGGGGCCCTGATGGAACTAGCCTTGCTTTTCCCATTTGAAGGCTGCGCTCATGCTGCCTTGAAGCTACCTGACACTTCCCTGATGTTGACAGGGCTGTAAACACTGTATCAATGCTTCTGGGAAGAAAACGAGTTTGCTCTGTCTGGAGAACGTGCTTCCTTGGCTGTGGTGGTGTTCCGCCTGACACGCTCTAGAGCTAAAGAGAAACTCAAAGCGAGAACTGGCATCCAGCTTAGGTCCTGAGTAGCCGTGCAGAAAGGGAGGCATGCAGCAGCTTCCATGAATTCTAAGTCGTTGCTCTGCTTTCTATTAAAGGAAACACCCTTGTGAGGACACCTAGCCCCCACGAGTGTGCATCATTTTCACTCCAAGGACACTGAGTACCTCCAGGCCCCTGTGGGCCTGCTGAGCAAAGTCGAAGCCCATTCGTCCGTCCCTCGGGTGCTCTCTGTGCGTGCCAAGTGATGGGAACCCGCTGCAAGTTCCTTGCGGAGAGCTACGTTTCCAGAGCCCATGATCATCCTCAAGACCGCATATTTGGTGAGTCCGAATTGCCCAGGAAGTCTTTGTCAGGGCCCACGTGTGAGCTGCCATGAGAAAACCCTCTGCTTTGAAAACGTCAAGGACCTCGTACCTGAAGTCGCTCTGCTCCAGGAGAGAGTCAGCGTGTTACTGTGTTGTGTTGTTAACGGGACGCCCAGCATGAACACGTTCCTGGAGGGAGGGCCCTGATTTGCCTTGCGGAAGGAGAGGCGTGCAGCAGTATTCGTGAAGCCGTGGCCTCTGCTCTGCATACCTTTAGGGGCAGCATAGTTTTCTGGGCACCTAGGAGGCTGGCGTGGGCACCGTTTTCCAAGCAGGATCACTGACTACCCTCAGGCCCCCCTGGGTCTGCTAAGCAACCTCCAGGCCTGAAGCCCTTTGGAGCCACTTTGTGTGTATGCCGAGTGTAGTGAAACGCACTGCACACTCTTTTGGAGCTACTTACTTTCCCCAGCACTCCCTCACGTCCCCGAGCACCGATCTGGCACATCCCACATCCCTCGAAGTCTTTTGCACTGCTCCAGTCTGAGCTGCACTGAGAGCAACCCTTGGCTTCGCATTTCCATCTAGGACCCCCTGCCTGATGTTACCCTGCCTCCAGGAGACAGTTGGCTTGCGTTCTTGCTGCAATGGAAGCCCTGATCTTCCTGGGACACTCCAGGGTTCTGAATAGCCACAAGCCCTCAGGCGTACTAAGGGCAGTCCTTGGTGGAGGCAGTTCGCGTGATGCGGGACACCCGACTTCGAGAAATTGATTCAGGGAAGGAAGCACAGTGTATCCTGTGTCTCTTTTGTCTTGTTGGAAACCACAGGGATATAGGCTGCGTGAGCCCAAGGAAATGGGGCCCTGATGGAACTAGCCTTGCTTTTCCCATTTGAAGGCTGCGCTCATGCTGCCTTGAAGCTACCTGACACTTCCCTGCTGTTGACAGGCCTGTGAACCCTGTAACAATGCTTCTGGGAAGAAAACGAGTTTGCTCTATCTGGAGAAGGTGCTTCCTTGGCTGTGGTGGTGTTCCGCCTGACACGCTCTAGAGCTAAAGAGAAACTCAAAGCGAGAACTGGCATCCAGCTTAGGCCCTGAGTAGCCGTGCAGAAAGGGAGGCATGCAGCAGCTTCCATGAGTTCTAAGTCGCTGCTCTGCTTTCTATTAAAGGAAACACCCTCACAAGGACCCCTAGCCCCAACGAGTGTGCATCATTTTCCCTCCAAGGTCACTGAGTACCTCCAGGCCCCTGTGGGCCTGCTGAGCAAAGTCGACGCCCATTCGTAAGTCCCTCGGATTCTCTCTGTGCGTGCCAAGTGATGGGAACCCTCTGCAAGTTCCTTGCGGAGAGCTACGTTTCCAGAGCCCATGATCATCCTCAAGACAACATATTTGGTGACTCCGAAGCGCCCAGGAAGTCTTTGTCAGGGCCCACGTGTGAGCTGCTATGAGCAAACCCTCTCCTTTGAAAACGTCGAGGACCTCGTACCTGAAGTCGCTCTGCTCCAGGAGAGAGTCAGCGTGTTACTGTGTTGTGTTGCTAAAGGGCCGCCCAGCATGAACACGTTCCTGGAGGGAGGGCCCTGATTTGCCTTGCGGAAGGAGAGGCGTGCAGCAGTATTCGTGAAGCCGTGGCCTCTGCTGTGCATACCTTTAGGGGCAGCATTGTTTTCTGGACACCTAGGGAGCTCGAGTGGGCACCCTTTTCCAAGCAGGAACACTGACTACCCACAGGCCCCCCTGGGTGTGCTAAGCAACCTTCAGGCTCGAAGCCCTTTGGAGCCACTCTGTTTGTATGCTGAGTGTAGGGAAACGCACTGCACACTCTTTTGGAGCAGTTTAATTTCCCCAGCACTCCCTCACGTCCCCGAGCACCGATCTCGCACATCCCACATGCCTCGAAGTCTTTTGCACTGCCCCATTCTGAGCTGAACTGAGAGCAGCCCTTGGCTTCGCATTTCCATCTAGGACCTCCTGCCTGAAGTCACCCTGCCTCCAGGAGACAGTTGGCTTGCATTCTTGCTACAATGGAAGCCCTGATCTTCCTGGGGCATTCCAGGGTTCTGAATAGCCACAAGCCCTCAGGCGTACTAAGGGCAGTCCTTGGTGGAGGCAGTTCGCGTGATGCGGGACAACCGACTTCGAGAAATTGATTCAGGGAAGGAAGCACAGTGTATCCTGTGTCTCTTTTGTCTTGTTGGAAACCACAGGGATATAGGCTGCGTGTGCCCAAGGAAATGGGGCCCTGATGGAACTAGCCTTGCTTTTCCCATTTGAAGTCTGCGCTCATGCTGCCTCGAAGCTACCTGACACTTCCCTGCTGTTGACCGGCCTGTAAACCCCGTAACAATGCTTCTGGGAAGAAAACGAGTTTGCTCTGTCTGGAGAAGGTGCTTCCTTGGCTCTGGTGGTGTTCCGCCTGACACGCTCTAGAGCTAAAGAGAAACTCAAAGCGAGAACTGGCATCCAGCTTAGGCCCTGTGTAGCCGTGCAGAAAGAGAGGCATGCAGCAGCTTCCATGCGTTCTAAGTCGCTGCTCTGCTTTCTATTAAAGGAAACACCCTTGTGAGGACACCTAGCCCCCACGAGTGTGCATCATTTTCCCTCCAAGGTCACTGAGTACCTCCAGGCCCCTGTGGGCCAGCTGATCAAAGTGGAAGCCCATTCGTCGGTCCTTCGCGTGCTCTATGTGCGTGCCATGTGATGGGAACCCGCTGCAAGTTCCTTGCGGAGAGCTACGTTTCCAGAGCCCATGATCATCCTCAAGACCACATATTTGGTGAGTCCGAAGTGCCCAGGAAGTCTTTGTCAGGGCCCACGTGTGAGCTGCCATGAGAAAACCCTCTGCTTTGAAAACGTCGAGGACCTCGTACCTGAAGTCGCTCTGCTCCAGGAGAGAGTCAGCGTTTTACTGTGTTGTGTTGCTAACGGGACGCCCAGCATGAACACGTTCCTGGAGGGAGGGCCTTGATTTGCCTTGCGGAAGGAGAGGCGTGCAGCAGTATTCGTGAAGCCGTGGCCTCTGCTCTGCATATCTTTAGGGGCAGCATAGTTTTCTGGACACCTAGGGAGCTCGAGTGGGCACCCTTTTCCAGGCAGGAACACTGACTACCCTCAGGCCCCCCTGGGTCTGCTAAGCAACCATCAGGCCCGAAGCCCTTTGGAGCCATTCTGTGTGTATGCCGAGTGTAGTGAAACGCACTGCACACTCTTTTGGAGCTACTTACATTCCCCAGCACTCCCTCACGTCCCCGAGCACCGATTTGGCACATCCCACATCCCTCGAAGTCCTTTGCACTGCCCCAGTCTGAGCTGCACTGAGAGCAACACTTGGCTTCGCATTTCCATCTAGGAACTCCTGCCTGAAGTCACCCTGCCTCCAGGAGACAGTTGGCTTGCGTTCTTGCTACAATGGAAGCCCTGATCTTCCTGGGGCACTCCAGGGTTCTGAATAGCCACAAGCCCTCAGGCGTACTAAGGGCAGTCCTTGGTGGAGGCAGTTCGCGTGATGCGGGACACCCGACTTCGAGAAATTGATTCAGGGAAGGAAGCACAGTGTATCCTGTGTCTCTTTTGTCTTGTTGGAAACCACAGGGATATAGGCTGCGTGTGCCCAAGGAAATGGGGCCCTGATGGAACTAGCCTTGCTTTTCCCATTTGAAGGCTGCGCTCATGCTGCCTCGAAGCTACCTGACACTTCCCTGATGTTGACCGGCCTGTAAACCACGTAACAGTGCTTCTGGGAAGAAAACGAGTTTGCTCTGTCAGGAGAAGGTGCTTCCTTGGCTGTGGTGGTGTTCCGCCTGACACGCTCTAGAGCTAAAGAGAAACTCAAAGCGAGAACTGGCATCCAGCTTAGGCCCTGAGTAGCCGTGCAGAAAGAGAGGCATGCAGCAGCTTCCATGCGTTCTAAGTCGCTGCTCTGCTTTCTATTAAAGGAAACACCCTTGTGAGGACACCTAGCCCCCACGAGTGTGCATCATTTTCCCTCCAAGGTCACTGAGTACCTCCAGGCCCCTGTGGGCCTGCTGAGCAAAGTCGAAGCCCATTCGTCGGTCCATCGGGTGCTCTCTGTGCGTGCCAAGTGATGGGAACCCGCTGCAAGTTCCTTGCGGAGAGCTACGTTTCCAGAGCCCATGATCATCCTCAAGACCACATATTTGGTGAGTCCGAAGTGCCCAGGAAGTCTTTGTCAGGGCCCACGTGTGAGCTGCCATGAGAAAACCCTCTGCTTTGAAAACGTCGAGGACCTCGTACCTGAAGTCTCTCTGCTCCAGGAGAGAGTCAGCGTGTTACTGTGTTGTGTTGCTAACGGGACGCCCAGCATGAACACGTTCCTGGAGGGAGGGCCCTGATTTGCCTTGAGGAAGGAGAGGCGTGCAGCAGTATTCGTGAAGCCGTGGCCTCTGCTCTGCATACCTATAGGGGCACCATAGTTTTCTTGGCACCTAGGAGGCTGACGTGGGCACCCTTTTCCAAGCGGGAACACTGACTACCCTCAGGCCCCCCTGGGTCTGCTAAGCAACCTCCAGGCCCGAAGACCTTTGGAGCCACACTGTGTGTATGCCGAGTGTAGGGAAAAGCACTGCACACTATTTTGGAGCAGCTTAATTTCCCCAGCACTCCCTCACGTCCCCGAGCACCGATCTGGCACATCCCACATCCCTCGAAGAGTTTTGCACTGCCCCAGTCTGAGCTGCACTGAGAGCAACCTTTGGTTTCGCATTTCCATCTAGGACCTCCTTCCTGAAGTCACCTGCCTCCAGGAGACAGTTGGCTTGCTTCCTTACTGCAATTGAAGCCCTGATCTTCCTGGGGCACTCCAGGGTTCTGAATAGCCACAAGCCCTCAGGCGTACTAAGGGCAGTCCTTGGTGGAGGCAGTTCGCGTGATGTGGGACAACCGACTTCGAGAAATTGATTCAGGGAAGGAAGCACAGTGTATCCTGTGTCTCTTTTGTCTTGTTGGAAACCACAGGGATATAGGCTGCGTGTGGCCAAGGAAATGGGGCCCTGATGGAACTAGCCTTGCTTTTCCCATTTGAAGGCTGCGCTCATGCTGCCTCGAAGCTACCTGACACTTCCCTGCTGTTGACCGGCCTGTAAACCCTGTAACAATGCTTCTGGGAAGAAAACGAGTTTGCTCTGTCTGGAGAAGGTGCTTCCTTGGCTGTGGTGGTGTTCCGCCTGACACGCTCTAGAGCTAAAGAGAAACTCAAAGCGAGAACTGGCATCCAGCTTAGGCCCTGAGTAGCCGTGCAGAAAGGGAGGCATGCAGCAGCTTCCATGAGTTCTAAGTCGCTGCTCTGCTTTCTTAAAGGAAACACCCTTGTGAGGACACCTAGCCCCCACGAGTGTGCATCATTTTCCCTCCAAGGTCACTGAGTACCTCCAGGCCCCTGTGGGCCTGCTGAGCAAAGTCGAAGCCCATTCGTCGGTCCATCGGGTGCTCTCTGTGCGTGCCAAGTGATGGGAACCCGCTGCAAGTTCCTTGCGGGGAGCTACGTTTCCAGAGCACATGATCATCCTCAAGACCACATATTTGGTGAGTCCGAAGTGCCCAGGAAGTCTTTGTCAGGGCCCACGTGTGAGCTGCCATGAGAAAACCCTCTGCTTTGAAAACGTCGAGAACCTCGTACCTGAAGTCGCTCTGCTCCAGGAGAGAGTCAGCGTGTTACTGTGTTGTGTTGCTAACGGGACGCCCAGCATGAACACTTTCCTGGAGGGAGGGCCCTGATTTGCCTTGCGGAAGGAGAGGCGTGCAGCAGTATTCGTGAAGCCGTGGCCTCTGCTCTGCATACCTTTAGGGGCAGCATAGTTTTCTGGACACCTAGGAGGCTGGCGTGGGCACCCATTTCCCGGCAGGAACACTGACTACCCTCAGGCCCCCCTGGGTCTGCTAAGCAACCTCCAGGCCCGAAGCCCTTTAGAGCCATTCTGTGTGTATGCCGAGTGTAGTGAAACGCACTGCACACTCTTTTGGAGCTACTTACTTTCCCCAGCACTCCCTCACGTCCCCGAGCACCGATCTGGCACATCCCACATCCCTCGAAGTCTTTTGCACTGCCCCATTCTGAGCTGCACTGAGAGCAACCGTTGGCTTCGCATTTCCATCTAGGACCTCCTGCCTGAAGTCACCCTGCCTCCAGGAGACAGTTGGCTTGCGTTCTTGCTACAATGGAAGCCTTGATCTTCCTGGGGCACTCCAGGGTTCTTTATAGCCACAAGCCCTCAGGCGTACTAAGGGCAGTCCTTGGTGGAGGCAGTTCGCGTGATGCGGGACAACCGACTTCGAGAAATTCATTCAGGGAAGGAAGCACAGTGTATCCTGTGTCTCTTTTGTCATGTTGGAAACCACATGGATATAGGCTGCGTGAGCCCAAGGAAATTGGGTCCTGATGGAACTAGCCTTGCTTTTCCCATTTGAAGGCTGCGCTCATGCTGTCTTGAAGCTACCTGACAGTTCCCTGCTGTTGACAGGGCTGTAAACCCTGTATCAATGCTTCTGGGAAGAAAACGAGTTTGCTCAGTCTGGAGAAGGTGCTCCCTTGGCTGTGGTGGTGTTCCGCCTGACACGCTCTAGAGCTAAAGAGAAACTCAAAGCGAGAACTGGCATCCAGCTTAGGCCCTGAGTAGCCGTGCAGAAAGTGAGGCATGCAGCAGCTTTCATGAGTTCTAAGTCGCTGCTCTGCTTTCTATTAAAGGAAACACCCTTGTGAGGACACCTAGCCCCACGAGTGTGCATTTTCCCTCCAAGGTCACTGAGTACCTCCAGGCCCCTGTGGGCCTGCTGAGCAAAGTCGAAGCCCATTCGTCGGTCCCTCGGGTGCTCTCTGTGCGTGCCAAGGGATGGGAACCCGCTGCAAGTTCCTTGCGGAGCGCTACGTTTCCAGAGTCCATGATCATCCTCAAGACCACATATTTGGTGAGTCCGAAGTGCCCAGGAAGTCTTTGTCAGGGCCCACGTGTGAGCTGCCATGAGAAAACCCTCTGCTTTGAAAACGTCGTGGACCTCGTACCTGAAGTCGCTCTGCTCCAGGAGAGAGTCAGCGTGTTACTGTGTTGTGTTGCTAACGGGACGCCCAGCACGAACACGTTCCTGGAGGGAGGGCCCTGATTTGCCTTGCGGAAGGAGAGGCGTGCAGCAGTATTCGTGAAGCCGTGGCCTCTGCTCTGCATACCTTCAGGGGCAGCATAGTTTTCTGGACACCTAGGGAGCTCGAGTGGGCACCCTTTTCCAAGCAGTAACACTGACTACCCACAGGCCCCCCTGGGTCTGCTAAGCAACCTCCAGGCCCGAAGCCCTTTGGAGCCACTCTGTGTGTATGCCGAGTGTAGGGAAACGCACTGCACACTCTTTTGGAGCAGCTCACTTTCCCCAGCACTCCCTCAAGTCCCCGAGCACCGATCTCGCACATCCCACATCCTCGAAGTCTTTTGCACTGCCCCAGTCTGAGCTGCACTGAGAGCAACCCTTGCCTTCGCATTTCCTTCTAGGACCTCCTGCCTGAAGTCACCCTGCCTCCAGGAGACAGTTGGCTTGCGTTCTTGCTACAATGGAAGCCCTGATCTTCCTGGGGCACTCCAGGGTTCTGAATAGCCACAAGCCCTCAGGCGTACTAAGGGCAGTCCTTGGTGGAGGCAGTTCGCGTGATGCGGGACACCCGACTTCGAGAAATTGATTCAGGGAAGGAAGCACAGTGTATCCTGTGTCTCTTTTGTCTTGTTGGAAACCACAGGGATATAGGCTGCGTGTGCCTAAGGAAATGGGGTCCTGATGGAACTAGCCTTGCTTTTGCAATTTGAAGGCTGCGTTCATGCTGCCTCGAAGCTACCTGACACTTCCCTGCTGTTGACAGGGCTGTAAATCCTGTATCAATGCTTCTGGGAAGAAAACGGGTTTGCTCAGTCTGGAGAAGGTGCTCCCTTTGCTGTGGTGGTGTTCCGCCTGACACCCTCTAGAGCTAAAGAGAAACTCAAAGCGAGAACTGGCATCCAGCTTAGGCCCTGAGTAGCCGTGCAGAAAGGGAGGCATGCAGCAGCTTTCATGAGTTCTAAGTCGCTGCTCTGCTTTCTATTAAAGGAAACACCCTTGTGAGGACACCTAGCCCCACGAGTGTGCATCATTTTCCCTCCAAGGTCACTGAGTACCTCCAGGCCCCTGTGGGCCTGCTGAGCAAAGTCGAAGTCCATTCGTCGGTCCCTCGGGTGCTCTCTGTGCGTGCCAAGGGATGGGAACCCGCTGCAAGTTCCTTGCGGAGAGCTACGTTTCCAGAGTCCATGATCATCCTTAAGACCACATATTTGGTGAGTCCGAAGTGCCCAGGAAGTCTTTGTCAGGGCCCACGTGTGAGCTGCCATGAGAAAACCCTCTGCTTTGAAAACGTCGAGGACCTCGTACCTGAAGTCGCTCTGCTCCAGGAGAGAGTCAGCGTGTTACTGTGTTGTGTTGCTAACGGGACGCCCAGCATGAACGCGTTCCTGGAGGGAGGGCCCTGATTTGCCTTGCGGAAGGAGAGGCGTGCAGCAGTATTCGTGAAGCCGTGGCCTCTGCTCTGCATACCTTTAGGGGCAGCATAGTTTTCTGGACACCTAGGGAGCTCGAGTGGGCACCCTTTTCCAAGCAGGAACACTGACTACCCACAGGCCCCCCTGGGTCTGCTAAGCAACCTCCAGGCCCGAAGACCTTTGGAGCCACTCTGTGTGTATGCCGAGTGTAGGGAAACGCACTGCACACTCTTTTGGAGCAGCTCACTTTCCCCAGCACTCCCTCACGTCCCCGAGCACCGATCTGGCACATCCCACATCCCTCGAAGAGTTTTGCACTGCCCCAGTCTGAGCTGCACTGAGAGCAACCCTTGGCTTCCCATTTCCATCTAGGACCTCCTGCCTGAAGTCACCCTGCCTCCAGGAGACAGTTGGCTTGCGTTCTTGCTACAATGGAAGCCCTGATCTTCCTGGGGCTCTCCAGGGTTCTGAATAGCCACAAGCCCTCAGGCGTACTAAGGGCAGTCCTTGGTGGAGGCAGTTCGCGTGATGCGGGACACCCGGCTTCGAGAAATTGATTGAGTGAAGGAAGCACAGTGTATCCTGTGTCTCTTTTGTCTTGTTGGAAACCACAGGGATATAGGCTGCGTGTGCCCAAGGAAATGGGGCCCTGATGTAACTAGCCTTGCTTTTCACATTAGAAGGCTGCGCTCATGCTGCCTCGAAGCTACCTGACACTTCCCTGCTGTTGACAGGGCTGTAAACCCTGTATCAATGCTTCTGGGAAGAAAACGAGTTTGCTCTGTCTGGAGAAGGTGCTTCCTTGGCTGTGGTGGTGTTCCGCCTGACACGCTGTAGAGCTAAAGAGAAACTGAAAGCGAGAACTGGCATCCAGCTTAGGTCCTGAGTAGCCGTGCAGAAAGGGAGGCATGCAGCAGCTTCCATGAGTTCTAAGTCGTTGCTCTGCTTTCTATTAAAGGAAACACCCTTGAGAGGACACCTAGCCCCCTCGAGTGTGCATCATTTTCCCTCCAAGGACACTGAGTACCTCCAGGCCCCTGTGGGCCTGCTGAGCAAAATCGAAGCCCATTCGTCGGTCCCTCGGGTGCTCTCTGTGCGTGCCAAGTGATGGGAACCCGCTGCAAGTTCCTTGCGGGGAGCTACGTTTCCAGAGCCCATGATCATCCTCAAGACCACATATTTGGTGAGTCCGAAGTGCCCAGGAAGTCTTTGTCAGGGCCCACGTGTGAGCTGCCATGAGAAAACCCTCTGCTTTGAAAACGTCGAGAACCTCGTACCTGAAGTCGCTCTGCTCCAGGAGAGAGTCAGCGTGTTACTGTGTTGTGTTGCTAACGGGACGCCCAGCATGAACACTTTCCTGGAGGGAGGGCCCTGATTTGCCTTGCGGAAGGAGAGGCGTGCAGCAGTATTCGTGAAGCCGTGGCCTCTGCTCTGCATACCTTTAGGGGCAGCATAGTTTTCTGGACACCTAGGAGGCTGGCGTGGGCACCCATTTCCCGGCAGGAACACTGACTACCCTCAGGCCCCCCTGGGTCTGCTAAGCAACCTCCAGGCCCGAAGCCCTTTAGAGCCATTCTGTGTGTATGCCGAGTGTAGTGAAACGCACTGCACACTCTTTTGGAGCTACTTACTTTCCCCAGCACTCCCTCACGTCCCCGAGCACCGATCTGGCACATCCCACATCCCTCGAAGTCTTTTGCACTGCCCCATTCTGAGCTGCACTGAGAGCAACCCTTGGCTTCGCATTTCCATCTAGGACCTCCTGCCTGAAGTCACCCTGCCTCCAGGAGACAGTTGGCTTGCGTTCTTGCTACAATGGAAGCCTTGATCTTCCTGGGGCACTCCAGGGTTCTTTATAGCCACAAGCCCTCAGGCGTACTAAGGGCAGTCCTTGGTGGAGGCAGTTCGCGTGATGCGGGACAACCGACTTCGAGAAATTCATTCAGGGAAGGAAGCACAGTGTATCCTGTGTCTCTTTTGTCATGTTGGAAACCACATGGATATAGGCTGCGTGAGCCCAAGGAAATTGGGTCCTGATGGAACTAGCCTTGCTTTTCCCATTTGAAGGCTGGGCTCATGCTGTCTTGAAGCTACCTGACAGTTCCCTGCTGTTGACAGGGCTGTAAACCCTGTATCAATGCTTCTGGGAAGAAAACGAGTTTGCTCAGTCTGGAGAAGGTGCTCCCTTGGCTGTGGTGGTGTTCCGCCTGACACGCTCTAGAGCTAAAGAGAAACTCAAAGCGAGAACTGGCATCCAGCTTAGGCCCTGAGTAGCCGTGCAGAAAGGGAGGCATGCAGCAGCTTTCATGAGTTCTAAGTCGCTGCTCTGCTTTCTATTAAAGGAAACACCCGTGTGAGGACACCTAGCCCCACGAGTGTGCATTTTCCCTCCAAGGTCACTGAGTACCTCCAGGCCCCTGTGGGCCTGCTGAGCAAAGTCGAAGCCCATTCGTCGGTCCCTCGG
Source organism: Delphinapterus leucas (assembly GCF_059928025.1). Classification (NCBI taxonomy): domain Eukaryota; kingdom Metazoa; phylum Chordata; class Mammalia; order Artiodactyla; family Monodontidae; genus Delphinapterus; species Delphinapterus leucas. The sequence goes on along the minus strand of NC_143142.1, from coordinate 59,007,091 downwards.
GTGCTCTCTGTGCGTGCCAAGGGATGGGAACCCGCTGCAAGTTCCTTGCGGAGCGCTACGTTTCCAGAGTCCATGATCATCCTCAAGACCACATATTTGGTGAGTCCGAAGTGCCCAGGAAGTCTTTGTCAGGGCCCACCTGTGAGCTGCCATGAGAAAACCCTCTGCTTTGAAAACGTCGTGGACCTCGTACCTGAAGTCGCTCTGCTCCAGGAGAGAGTCAGCGTGTTACTGTGTTGTGTTGCTAACGGGACGCCCAGCACGAACACGTTCCTGGAGGGAGGGCCCTGATTTGCCTTGCGGAAGGAGAGGCGTGCAGCAGTATTCGTGAAGCCGTGGCCTCTGCTCTGCATACCTTCAGGGGCAGCATAGTTTTCTGGACACCTAGGGAGCTCGAGTGGGCACCCTTTTCCAAGCAGTAACACTGACTACCCACAGGCCCCCCTGGGTCTGCTAAGCAACCTCCAGGCCCGAAGCCCTTTGGAGCCACTCTGTGTGTATGCCGAGTGTAGGGAAACGCACTGCACACTCTTTTGGAGCAGCTCACTTTCCCCAGCACTCCCTCAAGTCCCCGAGCACCGATCTCGCACATCCCACATCCTCGAAGTCTTTTGCACTGCCCCAGTCTGAGCTGCACTGAGAGCAACCCTTGCCTTCGCATTTCCTTCTAGGACCTCCTGCCTGAAGTCACCCTGCCTCCAGGAGACAGTTGGCTTGCGTTCTTGCTACAATGGAAGCCCTGATCTTCCTGGGGCACTCCAGGGTTCTGAATAGCCAGAAGCCCTCAGGCGTACTAAGGGCAGTCCTTGGTGGAGGCAGTTCGCGTGATGCGGGACACCCGACTTCGAGAAATTGATTCAGGGAAGGAAGCACAGTGTATCCTGTGTCTCTTTTGTCTTGTTGGAAACCACAGGGATATAGGCTGCGTGTGCCTAAGGAAATGGGGTCCTGATGGAACTAGCCTTGCTTTTGCAATTTGAAGGCTGCGTTCATGCTGCCTCGAAGCTACCTGACACTTCCCTGCTGTTGACAGGGCTGTAAATCCTGTATCAATGCTTCTGGGAAGAAAACGGGTTTGCTCAGTCTGGAGAAGGTGCTCCCTTTGCTGTGATGGTGTTCCGCCTGACACCCTCTAGAGCTAAAGAGAAACTCAAAGCGAGAACTGGCATCCAGCTTAGGCCCTGAGTAGCCGTGCAGAAAGGGAGGCATGCAGCAGCTTTCATGAGTTCTAAGTCGCTGCTCTGCTTTCTATTAAAGGAAACACCCTTGTGAGGACACCTAGCCCCACGAGTGTGCATCATTTTCCCTCCAAGGTCACTGAGTACCTCCAGGCCCCTGTGGGCCTGCTGAGCAAAGTCGAAGTCCATTCGTCGGTCCCTCGGGTGCTCTCTGTGCGTGCCAAGGGATGGGAACCCGCTGCAAGTTCCTTGCGGAGAGCTACGTTTCCAGAGTCCATGATCATCCTTAAGACCACATATTTGGTGAGTCCGAAGTGCCCAGGAAGTCTTTGTCAGGGCCCACGTGTGAGCTGCCATGAGAAAACCCTCTGCTTTGAAAACGTCGAGGACCTCGTACCTGAAGTCGCTCTGCTCCAGGAGAGAGTCAGCGTGTTACTGTGTTGTGTTGCTAACGGGACGCCCAGCATGAACGCGTTCCTGGAGGGAGGGCCCTGATTTGCCTTGCGGAAGGAGAGGCGTGCAGCAGTATTCGTGAAGCCGTGGCCTCTGCTCTGCATACCTTTAGGGGCAGCATAGTTTTCTGGACACCTAGGGAGCTCGAGTGGGCACCCTTTTCCAAGCAGGAACACTGACTACCCACAGGCCCCCCTGGGTCTGCTAAGCAACCTCCAGGCCCGAAGACCTTTGGAGCCACTCTGTGTGTATGCCGAGTGTAGGGAAACGCACTGTACACTCTTTTGGAGCAGCTCACTTTCCCCAGCACTCCCTCACGTCCCCGAGCACCGATCTGGCACATCCCACATCCCTCGAAGAGTTTTGCACTGCCCCAGTCTGAGCTGCACTGAGAGCAACCCTTGGCTTCCCATTTCCATCTAGGACCTCCTGCCTGAAGTCACCCTGCCTCCAGGAGACAGTTGGCTTGCGTTCTTGCTACAATGGAAGCCCTGATCTTCCTGGGGCACTCCAGGGTTCTGAATAGCCACAAGCCCTCAGGCGTACTAAGGGCAGTCCTTGGTGGAGGCAGTTCGCGTGATGCGGGACACCCGGCTTCGAGAAATTGATTGAGTGAAGGAAGCACAGTGTATCCTGTGTCTCTTTTGTCTTGTTGGAAACCACAGGGATATAGGCTGCGTGTGCCCAAGGAAATGGGGCCCTGATGTAACTAGCCTTGCTTTTCCCATTAGAAGGCTGCGCTCATGCTGCCTCGAAGCTACCTGACACTTCCCTGCTGTTGACAGGGCTGTAAACCCTGTATCAATGCTTCTGGGAAGAAAACGAGTTTGCTCTGTCTGGAGAAGGTGCTTCCTTGGCTGTGGTGGTGTTCCGCCTGACACGCTGTAGAGCTAAAGAGAAACTGAAAGCGAGAACTGGCATCCAGCTTAGGTCCTGAGTAGCCGTGCAGAAAGGGAGGCATGCAGCAGCTTCCATGAGTTCTAAGTCGTTGCTCTGCTTTCTATTAAAGGAAACACCCTTGAGAGGACACCTAGCCCCCTCGAGTGTGCATCATTTTCCCTCCAAGGACACTGAGTACCTCCAGGCCCCTGTGGGCCTGCTGAGCAAAATCGAAGCCCATTCGTCGGTCCCTCGGGTGCTCTCTGTGCGTGCCAAGTGATGGGAACCCGCTGCAAGTTCCTTGCGGGGAGCTACGTTTCCAGAGCCCATGATCATCCTCAAGACCACATATTTGGTGAGTCCGAAGTGCCCAGGAAGTCTTTGTCAGGGCCCACGTGTGAGCTGCCATGAGAAAACCCTCTGCTTTGAAAACGTCGAGAACCTCGTACCTGAAGTCGCTCTGCTCCAGGAGAGAGTCAGCGTGTTACTGTGTTGTGTTGCTAACGGGACGCCCAGCATGAACACTTTCCTGGAGGGAGGGCCCTGATTTGCCTTGCGGAAGGAGAGGCGTGCAGCAGTATTCGTGAAGCCGTGGCCTCTGCTCTGCATACCTTTAGGGGCAGCATAGTTTTCTGGACACCTAGGAGGCTGGCGTGGGCACCCATTTCCCGGCAGGAACACTGACTACCCTCAGGCCCCCCTGGGTCTGCTAAGCAACCTCCAGGCCCGAAGCCCTTTAGAGCCATTCTGTGTGTATGCCGAGTGTAGTGAAACGCACTGCACACTCTTTTGGAGCTACTTACTTTCCCCAGCACTCCCTCACGTCCCCGAGCACCGATCTGGCACATCCCACATCCCTCGAAGTCTTTTGCACTGCCCCATTCTGAGCTGCACTGAGAGCAACCCTTGGCTTCGCATTTCCATCTAGGACCTCCTGCCTGAAGTCACCCTGCCTCCAGGAGACAGTTGGCTTGCGTTCTTGCTACAATGGAAGCCTTGATCTTCCTGGGGCACTCCAGGGTTCTTTATAGCCACAAGCCCTCAGGCGTACTAAGGGCAGTCCTTGGTGGAGGCAGTTCGCGTGATGCGGGACAACCGACTTCGAGAAATTCATTCAGGGAAGGAAGCACAGTGTATCCTGTGTCTCTTTTGTCATGTTGGAAACCACATGGATATAGGCTGCGTGAGCCCAAGGAAATTGGGTCCTGATGGAACTAGCCTTGCTTTTCCCATTTGAAGGCTGGGCTCATGCTGTCTTGAAGCTACCTGACAGTTCCCTGCTGTTGACAGGGCTGTAAACCCTGTATCAATGCTTCTGGGAAGAAAACGAGTTTGCTCAGTCTGGAGAAGGTGCTCCCTTGGCTGTGGTGGTGTTCCGCCTGACACGCTCTAGAGCTAAAGAGAAACTCAAAGCGAGAACTGGCATCCAGCTTAGGCCCTGAGTAGCCGTGCAGAAAGGGAGGCATGCAGCAGCTTTCATGAGTTCTAAGTCGCTGCTCTGCTTTCTATTAAAGGAAACACCCTTGTGAGGACACCTAGCCCCACGAGTGTGCATTTTCCCTCCAAGGTCACTGAGTACCTCCAGGCCCCTGTGGGCCAGCTGAGCAAAGTCGAAGCCCATTCGTCGGTCCCTCGGGTGCTCTCTGTGCGTGCCAAGGGATGGGAACCCGCTGCAAGTTCCTTGCGGAGCGCTACGTTTCCAGAGTCCATGATCATCCTCAAGACCACATATTTGGTGAGTCCGAAGTGCCCAGGAAGTCTTTGTCAGGGCCCACGTGTGAGCTGCCATGAGAAAACCCTCTGCTTTGAAAACGTCGTGGACCTCGTACCTGAAGTCGCTCTGCTCCAGGAGAGAGTCAGCGTGTTACTGTGTTGTGTTGCTAACGGGACGCCCAGCACGAACATGTTCCTGGAGGGAGGGCCCTGATTTGCCTTGCGGAAGGAGAGGCGTGCAGCAGTATTCGTGAAGCCGTGGCCTCTGCTCTGCATACCTTTAGGGGCAGCATAGTTTTCTGGACACCTAGGGAGCTCGAGTGGGCACCCTTTTCCAAGCAGTAACACTGACTACCCACAGGCACCCCTGGGTCTGCTAAGCAACCTCCAGGCCCGAAGCCCTTTGGAGCCACTCTGTGTGTATGCCGAGTGTAGGGAAACGCACTGCACACTCTTTTGGAGCAGCTCACTTTCCCCAGCACTCCCTCACGTCCCCGAGCACCGATCTCGCACATCCCACATCCTCGAAGTCTTTTGCACTGCCCCAGTCTGAGCTGCACTGAGAGCAACCCTTGCCTTCGCATTTCCTTCTAGGACCTCCTGCCTGAAGTCACCCTGCCTCCAGGAGACAGTTGGCTTGCGTTCTTGCTACAATGGAAGCCCTGATCTTCCTGGGGCACTCCAGGGTTCTGAATAGCCAGAAGCCCTCAGGCGTACTAAGGGCAGTCCTTGGTGGAGGCAGTTCGCGTGATGCGGGACACCCGACTTCGAGAAATTGATTCAGGGAAGGAAGCACAGTGTATCCTGTGTCTCTTTTGTCTTGTTGGAAACCACATGGATATAGGCTGCGTGTGCCTAAGGAAATGGGGTCCTGATGGAACTAGCCTTGCTTTTCCAATTTGAAGGCTGTGCTCATGCTGCCTCGAAGCTACCTGACACTTCCCTGCTGTTGACAGGACTGTAAACCCTGTAACAATGCTTCTGGGAAGAAAACGAGTTTGCTCTGTCTGGAGAAGGTGCTTCCTTGGCTGTGGTGGTGTTCCGCCTGACACGCTGTAGAGCTAAAGAGAAACTCAAAGCGAGAACTGGCATCCAGCTTAGGCCCTGAGTAGCCGTGCAGAGAGAGAGGCATGCAGCAGCTTTCATGAGTTCTAAGTCGCTGCTCCGCTTTCTATTAAAGGAAACACCCTTGTGAGGACACCTAGCCCCCACGAGTGTGCATCATTTTCCCTCCAAGGTCACTGAGTACCTCCAGGCCCCTGTGGGCTCCTGAGCAAAGTCGAAGCCCATTCGTCGGTCCCTCGGGTGCTCTCTGTGCGTGCCAAGTGATGGGAACCCGCTGCAAGTTCCTTGCGGAGAGCTACGTTTCCAGAGCCCATGATCATCCTCAAGACCACATATTTGGTGAGTCCGAAGTGCCCAGGAAGTCTTTGTCAGGGCCCACGTGTGAGCTGCCATGAGAAAACCCTCTGCTTTGAAAAGGTCGAGGACCTCGTACCTGAAGTCGCTCTGCTCCAGGAGAGAGTCAGCGTGTTACTGTGTTGTGTTGCTAACGGGACGCCCAGCATGAACACGTTCCTGGAGGGAGGGCCCTGATTTGCCTTGCGGAAGGAGAGGCGTGCAGCAGTATTCGTGAAGCCGTGGCCTCTGCTCTGCATACCTTTAGGGGCAGCATAGTTTTCTGGACACCTAGGAGGCTGGCGTGGGCACCCTTTTCCCGGCAGGAACACTGACTACCCTCAGGCCCCCCTGGGTCTGCTAAGCAACCTCCAGGCCCGAAGACCTTTGGAGCCACTCTGTGTGTATGCCGAGTGTAGGGAAACGCACTGCACACTCTTTTGGAGCTACTTACTTTCCCCAGCACTCCCTCACGTCCCCGAGCACCGATCTGGCACATCCCACATCCCTCGAAGTCTTTTGCACTGCTCCAGTCTGAACTGCACTGAGAGCAACCCTTGGCTTCGCATTTCCATCTAGGACCTCCTGCCTGAAGTCACCCTGCCTCCAGGAGACAGTTGGCTTGCGTTCTTGCTACAATGGAAGCCCTGATCTTCCTGGGGCACTCCAGGGTTCTGAATAGCCACAAGCACTCAGGCGTACTAAGGGCAGTCCTTGGTGGAGGCAGTTCGCGTGATGCGGGATACCCGACTTCGAGAAATTGATTCAGGGAAGGAAGCACAGTGTAACCTGTGTCTCTTTTGTCTTGTGGGAAACCACAGGGATATAGGCTGCGTGTGCCCATGGAAATGGGGCCCTGTTAGAACTAGCCTTGCTTTTCCAATTTGAAGGCTTCGCTCATGCTGCCTTGAAGCTACCTGACACTTCCCTGCTGTTGACACGCCTGTGAACACTGTAACAATGCTTCTGGGAAGAAAACGAGTTTGCTCTGTCTGGAGAAGGTGCTTCCTTGGCTTTGGTGGTGTTCCGCCTGACACGCTCTAGAGCTAAAGAGAAACTCAAAGCGAGAACTGGCATCCAGCTTAGGCCCTGAGTAGCCGTGCAGAAAGGGAGGCATGCAGCAGCTTCCATGAGTTCTAAGTCGTTGCTCTGCTTTCTATTAAAGAAAACACCCTTGTGAGGACACCTAGCCCCAACGAGTGTGCATCATTTTCACTCCAAGGACACTGAGTAGTGCCTCCAGGCCCCTGTGGGCCTGCTGAGCAAAGTCGAAGTCCATTCGTCGGTCCCTCGGGTGCTCTCTGTGCGTGCCAAGTGATGGGAACCCGCTGCAAGTTCCTTGCGGAGAGCTACGTTTCCAGAGCCCATGATCATCCTCAAGACCACATATTTGGTGAGTCCGAAGTGCCCAGGAAGTCTTTGTCAGGGCCCACGTGTGAGCTGCCATGAGAAAACCCTCTGCTTTGAAAACGTCGAGGACCTCGTACCTGAAGTCGCTCTGCTCCAGGAGAGAGTCAGCGTGTTACTGTGTTGTGTTGCTAACGGGACGCCCAGCATGAACACGTTCCTGGAGGGAGGGCCCTGATTTTCCTTGAGGAAGGAGAGGCGTGCAGCAGTATTCGTGAAGCCGTGGCCTCTGCTCTGCATACCTTTAGGGGCAGCATAGTTTTCTGGACACCTAGGGAGCTCGAGTGGGCACCCTTTTCCAAGCAGGAACACTGACTACCCACAGGCCCCCCTGGGTCTGCTAAGCAACCTCCAGGCCCGAAGACCTTTGGAGCCACTCTGTGTGTATGCCGAGTGTAGTGAAACGCACTGCACAATCTTTTGGAGAAGCTTACTTTCCCCAGCACTCCCTCACGTCCCCGAGCTCCGATCTCGCACATCCCACATGCCTCGAAGTCTTTTGCACTGCCCCATTCTGAGCTGAACTGAGAGCAGCCCTTGGCTTCGCATTTCCATCTAGGACCTCCTTCCTGAAGTCACCTGCCTCCAGGAGACAGTTGGCTTGCTTTCTTACTGCAATTGAAGCCCTGATCTTCCTGGGGCACTCCAGGGTTCTGAATAGCCACAAGCCCTCAGGCGTACTAAGGGCAGTCCTTGGTGGAGGCAGTTCGCGTGATGCGGGACACCCGACTTCGAGAAATTGATTCAGGGAAGGAAGCTCAGTGTATCCTGTGTCTCTTTTGTCATGTTGGCAACCACATGGATATAGGCTGCGTGTGCCCAAGGAAATTGGGTACTGATGGAACTAGCCTTGCTTTTCCAATTTGAAGGCTTCGCTCATGCTGCCTCGAAGCTACCTGACACTTCCCTGCTGTTGACAGGGCTGTAAACCCTGTATCAATGCTCCTGGGAAGAAAACGAGTTTGCTCTGTCTGGAGAAGGTGCTTCCTTGGCTGTGGTGGTGTTCCGCCTGACACGCTCTAGAGCTAAAGAGAAACTCAAAGCGAGAACTGGCATCCAGCTTAGGCCCTGAGTAGCCGTGCAGAAAGGGAGGCATGCAGCAGCTTCCATGCGTTCTAAGTCGCTGCTCTGCTTTCTTAAAGGAAACACCCTTGTGAGGACACCTCGCCCCCACGAGTGTGCATCATTTTCCCTCCAAGGTCACTGAGTACCTCCAGGCACCTGTGGGCCTGCTGAGCAGAGTCGAAGCCCATTCGTCGGTCCCTCGGGTGCTCTCTGTGCGTGCCAAGTGATGGGAACCCGCTGCAAGTTCCTTGCGGAGAGCTACGTTTCCAGAGCCCATGATCATCCTCAAGACCACATATTTGGTGAGTCCGAAGTGCCCAGGAAGTCTTTGTCAGGGCCCACGTGTGAGCTGCCATGAGAAAACCCTCTGCTTTGAAAACGTCGAGGACCTCGTACCTGAAGTCTCTCTGCTCCAGGAGAGAGTCAGCGTGTTACTGTGTTGTGTTGCTAACGGGACGCCCAGCATGAACACGTTCCTGGAGGGAGGGCCCTGATTTGCCTTGCGGAGGGAGAGGCGTGCAGCTGTATTCGTGAAGCCGTGGCCACTGCTCTGCATACCTTTAGGGGCAGCATAGTTTTCTTGACACCTAGGAGGCTGGCGTGGGCACCCTTTTCCCGGCAGGAACACTGACTACCCTCAGGCCCCCCTGGGTCTGCTAAGCAACCTCCAGGCCTGAAGCCATTTGGAGACACTCTGTGTGTATGCCGAGTGTAGTGAAACGCACTGCACACTCTTTTGGAGCTACTTACTTTCCCCAGCACTCCCTCACGTCCCCGAGCACCGATCTGGCACATCCCACATCCCTCGAAGTCTTTTGCACTGCTCCAGTCTGAGCTGCACTGAGAGCAACCCTGGGCTTCGCATTTCCATCTACGACCTCCTGCCTGAAGTCACCCTGCCTCCAGGAGACAGTTGGCTTGCGTTCTTGCTACAATGGAAGCCCTGATCTTCCTGGGGCACTCCAGGGTTCTGAATAGCCACAAGCCCTCAGGCGTACTAAGGGCAGTCCTTGGTGGAGGCAGTTCGCGTGATGCGGGAAACCCGACTTCGAGAAATTGATTCAGGGAAGGAAGCACAGTGTATCCTGTGTCTCTTTTGTCATGTTGGAAACCACAGGGATATAGGCTGCGTGAGCCCAAGGAAATGGGGTCCTGATGGAACTAGCCTTGCTTTTCCCATTTGAAGGCTGGGCTCATGCTGTCTTGAAGCTACCTGACAGTTCCCTGCTGTTGACAGGGCTGTAAACCCTGTATCAATGCTTCTGGGAAGAAAACGAGTTTGCTCTGTCTGGAGAAGGTGCTTCCTTGGCTGTGGTGGTGTTCCGCCTGACACGCTCTAGAGCTAAAGAGAAACTCAAAGCGAGAACTGGCATCCAGCTTAGGCCCTGAGTAGCCGTGCAGAAAGGGAGGCATGCAGCAGCTTCCATGAGTTCTAAGTCGCTGCTCTGCTTTCTATTAAAGGAAACACCCTTGTGAGGACACCTAGCCCCCACGAGTGTGCATCATTTTCCCTCCAAGGACAATGAGTACCTCCAGGCCCCTGTCGGCCTGCTGGGCAAAGTCGAAGCCCATTCGTCGGTCCCTCGGGTGCTCTCTGTGCGTGCCAAGTGATGGGAACCCGCTGCAAGTTCCTTGCGGAGAGCTACGTTTCCAGAGCCCATGATCATCCTCAAGACCACATATTTGGTGAGTCCGAAGTGCCCAGGAAGTCTTTGTCAGGGCCCACGTGTGAGCTGCCATGAGAAATCTCTCTGCTTTGAAAACGTCGAGAACCTCGTACCTGAAGTCGCTCTGCTCCAGGAGAGAGTCAGCCTGTTACTGTGTTGTGTTGCTAACGGGACGCCCAGGATGAACACGTTCCTGGAGGGAGGGCCCTGATTTGCCTTGCGGAAGGAGAGGCGTGCAGCAGTATTCGTGAAGCCGTGGCCTCTGCTCTGCATACCTTTAGGGGCAGCATAGTTTTCTGGACACCTAGGAGGCTGGCGTTGGCACCCTTTTCCCAACAGGAACACTGACTACCCTCAGGCACCCCTGGGTCTGCTAAGCAACCTCCAGGCCCGAAGCCCTTTGGAGCCACTCTGTGTGTATGCTGAGTGTAGGGAAATGCACTGCACACTCTTTTGGAGCAGCTTAATTTCCCCAGCACTCCCTCACGTCCCCGAGCACCGATCTCGCACATCCCACATGCCTGGAAGTCTTTTGCACTGCCCCATTCTGAGCTGAACTGAGAGCAACCCTTGGCTTCGCATTTCCATCTAGGACCTCCTGCCTGAAGTCACCCTGCTTCCAGGAGACAGTTGGCTTGCATTCTTGCTACAATGGAAGCCCTGATCTTCCTGGGGCACTCCAGGGCTCTGAATAGACACAAGCTCTCTGGCGTACTAAGGGCAGTCCTTGGTGGAGGCAGTTCGCGTGATGCGGGACACCCGACTTCGAGAAATTGATTCAGGGAAGGAAGCACATTGTATCCTGTGTCTCTTTTGTCTTGTTGGAAACCACAGGGATATAGGCTGCGTGTGCCCATGGAAATGGTGCCCTGATGGAACTAGCCTTGCTTTTCCCATTTGAAGGCTTCGCTCATGCTGCCTTGAAGCTACCTGACACTTCCCTGCTGTTGACAGGGCTGTAAACACTGTATCAATGCTTCTGGGAAGAAAACGAGTTTGCTCTGTCTGGAGAAGGTGCTTCCTTGGCTGTGGTGGTGTTCCGCCTGACACGCTCTAGAGCTAAAGAGAAACTCAAAGCGAGAACTGGCATCCAGCTTAGGCCCTGAGTAGCCGTGCAGAAAGGGAGGCATGCAGCAGCTTCCATGAGTTCTAACTCGCTGCTCTGCTTTCTATTAAAGAAAACACCCTTGTGAGGACACCTAGCCCCAACGAGTGTTCATCATTTTCACTCCAAGGACACTGAGTACCTCCAGGCCCCTGTGGGCCTGCTGAGCAAAGTCGAAGTCCATTCGTCGGTCCCTCGGGTGCTCTCTGTGCGTGCCAAGTGATGGGAACCCGCTGCAAGTTCCTTGCGGAGAGCTACGTTTCCAGAGCCCATGATCATCCTCAAGACCACATATTTGGTGAGTCCGAAGTGCCCAGGAAGTCTTTGTCAGGGCCCACGTGTGAGCTGCCATGAGAAAACCCTCTGCTTTGAAAACGTCGAGGACCTCGTACCTGAAGTCGCTCTGCTCCAGGAGAGAGTCAGCGTGTTACTGTGTTGTGTTGCTAACGGGACGCCCAGCATGAACACGTTCCTGGAGGGAGGGCCCTGATTTGCCTTGCGGAAAGAGAGGCGTGCAGCAGTATTCGTGAAGCCGTGGCCTCTGCTCTGCATACCTTTAGGGGCAGCATAATTTTCTGGACACGTAGGGAGCTCGAGAGGGCACCCTTTTCCAAGCAGGAACACTGACTACCCACAGGCCCCCCTGGGTCTCCTAAGCAACCTCCAGGCCCGAAGCCCTTTGGAGCCACTCTGTGTGTATGCCGAGTGTAGGGAAACGCACTGCACACCCTTTTGGAGCAGCTCACTTTCCCCAGCACTCCCTCACGTCCCTGAGCACCGATCTCGCACCTCCCATATCCTCGAAGTCTTTTGCACTGCCCCAGTCTGAGCTGCACTGAGAGCAACCCTTGGCTTCGCATTTCCATCTAGGACCTCCTGCCTGAAGTCACCCTGCCTCCAGGAGACAGTTGGCTTGCGTTCTTGCTACAATGGAAGCCCTGATCTTCCTGGGGCACTCCAGGGTTCTGAATAGCCACAAGCCCCTAGGCGTACTAAGGGCAGTCCTTGGTGGAGGCAGTTCGCGTGATGCGGGACACCCGACTTCGAGAAATTGATTCAGGGAAGGAAGCACAGTGTATCCTGTGTCTCTTTTGTCTTGTTGGAAACCACAAGGATATAGGCTGCGTGTGCCTAAGGAAATGGGGTCCTGATGGAACTAGCCTTGCTTTTCCAATTTGAAGGCTGCGCTCATGCTGCCTCGAAGCTACCTGACACTTCCCTGCTGTTGACAGGGCTGTAAATCCTGTATCTATGCTTCTGGGAAGAAAACGAGTTTGCTAAGTCTGGAGAAGGTGCTCCCTTGGCTGCGGTGGTGTTCCGCCTGACACGCTGTAGAGCTAAAGAGAAACTCAAAGCGAGAACTGGCATCCAGCTTAGGCCCTGAGTAGCCGTGCAGAAAGGGAGGCATGCAGCAGCTTTCATGAGTTCTAAGTCGCTGCTCTGCTTTCTATTAAAGGAAACACCCTTGTGAGGACACCTAGCCCCACGAGTGTGCATTATTTTCCCTCCAAGGTCACTGAGTACCTCCAGGCCCCTGTGGGCCTGCTGAGCAAAGTCGAAGCCCATTCGTTGGTCCCTCGGATGCTCTCTGTGCCTGCAAAGTGATGGGAACCCGCTGCAAGTTCCTTGCGGAGAGCTACGTTTCCAGAGCCCATTATCATCCTCAAGACCACATATTTGGTGAGTCCGAAGTTCCCAGGAAGTTTTTGTCAGGGCCCACGTGTGAGCTGCCATGAGAAAACCCTCTGCTTTGAAAACGTCGAGGACCTCGTACCTGAAGTCGCTCTGCTCCAGGAGAGAGTCAGTGTGTTACTGTGTTGTGTTGCTACCGGGAGGCCCAGCATGAACACGTTCCTGGAGGGAGGGCCCTGATTTGCCTTGTGGAAGGAGAGGCGAGCAGCAGTATTCGTGAAGCTGTGGCCTCTGCTCTGCATACCTTTAGGGGTACCATAGTTTTCTGGGCACCTAGGAGGCTGGCGTGGGCACCCTTTTCCCGGCAAGAACACTGACTACCCTCAGGCCCCCCGGGCCTGCTAAGCAACCTCCAGTCCGAAGACCTTTGGAGCCACTCTGTGTGTATGCCGAGTGTAGGGAAACGCACTGCACACTCTTTTGGAGCTACTTACTTTCCCCAGCACTCCCTCACGTCCCCGAGCACCGATCTGGCACATCCCACATCCCTCGAAGTCTTTTGCACTGCTCCAGTCTGAGCTGCACTGAGAGCAACCCTTGGCTTCGCATTTCCATCTAGGACCTCCTGCCTGAAGTCACCCTGCCTCCAGGAGACAGTTGGCTTGCGTTCTTGCTACAATGGAAGCCCTGATCTTCCTGGGGCACTCCAGGGTTCTGAATAGCCACAAGCCCTCAGGCGTACTAAGGGCAGTCCTTGGTGGAGGCAGTTCGCGTGATGCGGGACACCCGACTTCGAGAAATTGATTCAGGGAAGGAAGCACAGTGTATCCTGTGTCTCTTTTGTCTTGTTGGAAACCACAGGGATATAGGCTGCGTGTGCCCATGGAAATGGGGCCCTGTTGGAACTAGCCTTGCTTTTCCAATTTGAAGGCTTCGCTCATGCTGCCTTGAAGCTACCTGACACTTCCCTGCTGTTGACAGGCCTGTGAACACTGTATCAATGCTTCTGGGAAGAAAACGAGTTTGCTCTGTCTGGAGAATGTGCTTCCTTGGCTCTGGTGGTGTTCCGCCTGACACGCTCTAGAGCTAAAGAGAAACTCAAAGCGAGAACTGGCCTCCAGCTTAGGCCCTGAGTAGCCGTGCAGAAAGCGAGGCATGCAGCAGCTTCCATGAGTTCTAAGTCGCTGCTCTGCTTTCTAATAAAGGAAACACCCTTGTGAGGAGACCTAGACCCCACGAGTGTGCATCATTTTCCCTCCAAGGTCACTGAGTTCCTTCAGGCCTCTGTGGGCCTGCTGAGCAAAGTCGAAACCCATTCGTCGGTCCCTCGGGTGCTCTCTGTGCGTGCCAAGTGATGGGAACCCGCTGCAAGTTCCTTGCGGAGAGCTACGTTTCCAGAGCCCATGATCATCCTCAAGACCACATATTTGGTGAGTCCGAAGTGCCCAGGAAGTCTTTGTCAGGGCCCACGTGTGAGCTGCCATGAGAAAACCCTCTGCTTTGGAAACGTCGAGGACCTCGTACCTGAAGTCGCTCTGCTCCAGGAGAGAGTCAGCGTGTTAAAGTGTTGGGTTGCTAACGGGACGCCCAGCATGAACACGTTCTTGGAGGGAGGGCCCTGATTTGCCGTGCGGAAGCAGAGGTGCGCAGCAGATTTCATGAAGCTGTGGCCTCTGCTCTGCATACATTTAGGGGCAGCATAGTTTTCTGGACACCTAGGAGGTTCGCGTGGGCACCCTATTCCCGGCAGGGACACTGACTACCCACAGGGCCCCCTGGGTCTGCTAAGCAACCATCAGGCCCAAAGCCCTTTGGAGCCACTCTGTGTGTATGCCGAGTGTAGGGAAACGCACTGCACACTCTTTTGGAGCAGCTTAATTTCCCCAGCACTCCCTCACGTCCCCGAGCACCGATCTCGCACATCCCACATCCCTCGATGCGTTTTGCACTGCCGCAGTCTGAGCTGCACTGAGAGCAACCCTTGGCTTCGCATTTCCAGCTAGGACCTCCTGCCTGAAGTCACCCTGCCTCCAGGAGACAGTTGGCTTTCGTTCTTGCTGCAATTGAAGCCCTGAACTTCCTGGGACACTCCAGGGTTCTGAATAGCCATAAGCCCTCAGGCGTACTAAGGGCAGTCCTTGGTGGAGGCAGTTCGCGTGATGCGGGACCCCCGACTTCGAGAAATTGATTCAGGGAAGGAAGCACAGTGTATCCTGTGTCTCTTTTGTCTTGTTGGAAACCACAGGGATATAGGCTGCGTGAGCCCAAGGAAATGGGGCCCTGAAGGAACTAGCCTTGCTTTTCCAATTTGAAGGCTGCGCTCATGCTGCCTTGAAGCTACCTGACACTTCCCTGCTGTTGACAGGCCTGTGAACCCTGTAACAATGCTTCTGGGAAGAGAACGAGTTTGCTCTGTCTGGAGAAGGTGCTTCCTTGGCTGTGGTGGTGTTCCGCCTGACACGCTCTAGAGCTAAAGAGAAACTCAAAGCGAGAACTGGCATCCAGCTTAGGCCCTGAGTAGCCGTGCAGAAAGGGAGGCATGCAGCAGCTTCCATGTGTTCTAAGTCGCTGCTCTGCTTTCTATTAGGGGAAAAACCGTTGTGAGGACACCTAGCCCCCACGAGTGTGGATCATTTTCCCTCCAAGGTCACTGAGTACCTCCAGGCCCCTGTGAGCCTGCTGAGCAAAGTCGAAGCCCATTCGTCGGTCCCGCGGGTGCTCTCTGTGCGTGCCAAGTGATGGGAACACGCTGCAAGTTCCTTGCGGAGAGCTACGTTTCCAGAGCCCATGATCATCCTCAAGACCACATATTTGGTGAGTCCGAATTGCCCAGGAAGTCTTTGTCAGTGCCCACGTGTGAGATGCCATGAGAATACCCTCTGCTTTGAAAACGTCGAGAACCTTGTACCTGAATTCGCTCTGCTCCAGCAGAGAGTCAGCGTGTTACTGTGTTGTGTTGCTAACGGGACGCCCAGCATGAACACGTTCCCGGAGGGAGGGCCCTGATTTGCCTTGCGGAAGGAGAGGCGTGCAGCATTATTCGTGAAGCCGTGTCCTCTGCTCTGCATACCTTAGGGGCAGCATAGTTTTCTGGACACCTAGGAGGTTGGCGTGGGCACCCTTTTCCCGGCAGGAACACTGGCTACCCTCTGGCCCCCCTTGGTCTGCTAAGCAACCATCAGGCCCGAAGCCCTTTGGAGCCACTCTGTGTGTATGCCGAGTGTAGGGAAACGCACTGCACACTCCTTTGGAGCAGCTTAGTTTCGCCAGCACTCCCTCACGTCCCCGAGCACCGATCTCGCACATCTCACATGCCTCGAAGTCTTTTGCACTGCCCCAGTCTGAGCTGCACTGAGAGCAGCCCTTGGCTTCGCATTTCCATCTAGGACCTCCTGCCTGAAGTCACCCTGCCTCCAGGAGACAGTTGGCTTGCTTTCTTGCTACAATTGAAGCCCTGATCTTCCTGGGGCACTCCAGGGTTCTGAATAGCCACAAGCCCTCAGGCGTACTAAGGGCAGTCCTTGGTGGAGGCAGTTCGCGTGATGCGGGACACCCGACTTCGAGAAATTGATTCAGGGAAGGAAGCACAGTGTATCCTGTGTCTCTTTTGTCTTGTTGGAAACCACAGGGATATAGACTGCGTGTGCCCAAGGAAATCGGGCACTGATGGTTCTAGCCTTGCTTTTCCCATTTGAAGGCTGCGCTCATGCTGCCTTGAAGCTACCTGACACTTCCCTGCTGTTGACAGGCCTGTGAACCCTGTAACAATGCTTCTGGGAAGAAAACGAGTTTGCTCTGTCTGGAGAAGGTGCTTCCTTGGCTGTGGTGGTGTTCCGTCTGACACGCTCTAGAGCTAAAGAGAAACTCAAAGCGAGAACTGGCATCCAGCTTAGGCCCTGAGTAGCCGTGCAGAAAGAGAGGCATGCAGCAGCTTCCATGATTTCTAAATCGCTGCTCTGCTTTCTATTGAAGGAAAAACCCTTGTGAGGACACCTCGCCCCCACGAGTGTGCATCATTTTCCCTCCAAGGTCACTGAGTACCTCCAGGCCCCTGTGGGCCTGCTGAGCAAAGTCGAAGCCCATTCGTCGGTCCCTCGGGTGCTCTCTGTGCGTGCCAAGTGATGGGAACCCTCTGCAAGTTCCTTGCGGAGAGCTACGTTTCCAGAGCCCATGATCATCCTCAAGACCACATATTTGGTGAGTCCAAAATGCTCAGGAAGTCTTTGTCAGTGCCCACGTGTGAGATGCCATGAGAAAACCCTCTGATTGAATACATCGTGGACCTCGTACGTTAAGTCGCTCTTCTCCAGGAGAGAGTCAGCGTGTTATTGCATTGTGTTGCTAACCGGACGCCGAACATGCCCATGTCCCATGAGGGAGGGTCCTGATTTGCAGTGCAGAAGCAGAGGCGTGCAGCAGTTTCCATGAAGCCGTGGCCTCTGCTCTGCATACCTTTAGCGGCAGCATAGTTTTCTGGACACCTAGGAGGCTCGCGTGGGCACCCTTTTCCCGGCAGGAACACTGACTACCCACAGGCCCCCCTGTGTCTGCTAAGCAACCTCCAGTCCCAAAGCCCTTTGGAGCCACTCTGTGTGTATGCCGAGTGTAGGGAAACGCACTGCACACTCTTTTGGAGCAGCTTAATTTCCCCAGCACTCCCTCACGTCCCCGAGCACCGATCTGGCACATCCCACATCCCTCGAAGTGTTTTGCACTGCCCCAGTCTGAGCTGCACTGAGAGCAAGACTTGGCTTCGCATTTCCATCTAGGACCTTCTGCCTGAAGTCACCCTGCCTTCAGAAGACAGTTGGCTTGCGTTCTTGCTGCAATTGAAGCCCTGATCTTCCCGGGGCACTCCAGGGTTCTGAATAGCCACAAGCCCTCAGGCGTACAAAGGGCAGTCTTTGGTGGAGGCAGTTCGCGTGATGCGGGACACTCGACTTCGAGAAATTGATTCAGGGAAGGAAGCACGGTGTAACCTGTGTCTCTTTTGTCTTGTTGGAAACCACAGGGATATAGGATGCGTGTGTCCATGGAAATGGGGCCCTGTTGGAACTAGCCTTGCTTTTCCAATTTTTTTTTTTTTTTTGCGGTACGCGGGCCTCTTAATGTTGTGACCTCTCCCGCTGCGGAGCACAGGCTCTGGACGCACATGCTCAGTGGCCACGGCTCACGGGCCCAGACGCTCCGCAGGATGTGGGACCTTCCCAGACCGGGACATGAACCTGCGTCCCCTGCATCGGCAGGCAGACTCTCAACCACTGCGCCACCAGGGAAGCCCTGCTTTTCCAATTTGAAGGCTGCGCTCATGCTGCCTTGAAGCTACCTGACACTTCCCTGCTGTTGACAGGCCTGTAAACACTGTAACAATGCTTCTGGGAAGGAAATGAGTTTGCTCTGTCTGGGGAAGGTGCTTCCTTCGCTGTGGTGGTGTTCCGCCTGACACGCTCTAGAGCTAAAGAGAAACTCAAAGCGAGAACTGGAATCCAGCTTAGGCCCTGAGTAGCCATGCAGAAAGCGAGGCATGCAGCAGCTTCCATGAGTTCTAAGTCGCTGCTCTGCTTTCTATTAAAGGAAACACCCTTGTGAGGACACCAAACCCCCACGAGTGTGCATCATTTTCTCTCCAAGGTAACTGAGTACCTCCAGGCCCCTGTGGGACTGCTGAGCAAAGTCGAATCCCATTCGTCGGTCCCTCGGGTGCTCTCTGTGCGTGCCAAGTGATGGGAACCCTCTGCAAGTTCCTTGCGGAGAGCTACGTTTCCAGGCCCCATGATCATCCTCAAGACCACATATTTGGTGAGTCCGAAGTGCCCAGGAAGTCTTGGTCAGGGCCCACGTGTGAGCTGCCATGAGAAAACCCTCTGCTTTGAAAACGTCGAGGACCTCGTACCTGAAGTCGCTCTGCTCCAGGAGAGAGTCAGCGTGTTACTCTGTTGTGTTGTAAACGGGACGCCCAGCATGAACACGTTCCTGGAGGGAGGGCCCTGATTTGCCGTGCGGAAGCAGAGGCGTGCAGCACTTTTCAGGAATCCTTGGCCTCTGCTCTGCATACCTTTAGGGGCAGCATAGTTTTCTGGACACCTAGGAGGCTGGCGTGGGCACCCTTTTCCCGGCAGGAACACTGACTACCCACAGACCCCCCTGGGCCTGCTAAGCAACCTCCAGGCCCGAAGGCCTTTGGAGCCACTCTGTGTGTATGCCGAGTGTAGGGAAACGCACTGCACACTCTTTTGGAGCAGCTTAATTTCCCCAGCACTCCCTCACGTCCCCGAGCACCGATCTGGCACATCCCACATCCCTCGAAGCGTTTTGCACTGCCGCAGTCTGAGCTGCACTGAGAGCAACCCTTGGCTTCGCATTTCCATCTAGGACCTCCTGCCTGAAGTCACCCTGCCTCCAGGAGACAGTTGGCTTGCGTTCTTGCTACAGTTGAAGCCCTGATCTTCCTGGGGCACTCCAGGGTTCTGAATAGCCACAAGCCCTCAGGCGTACAAAGGGCAGTCCTTGGTGGAGGCAGTTCGCGTGATGCGGGACACCCGACTTCGAGAAATTGATTCAGGGAAGGAAGCACAGTGTAACCTGCGTCTCTTTTGTCTTGTTGGAAACCACAGGGATATAGGCTGCGTGTGCCCATGGAAATGGGGCCCTGTTGGAACTATCCTTGCTTTTCCAATTTGAAGGCTGCGCTCATGCTGCCTTGAAGCTACCTGACACTTCCCTGCTGTTGACAGGCCTGTAAACACTGTATCAATGCTTCTGGGAAGAAAACGAGTTTGCTCTGTCTGGAGAAGGTGCTTCCTTGGCTGTGGTGCTGTTCTGCCTGACACGCTCTAAAAGCTAAAGAGAAACTCAAAGCGAGAACTGGCATCCAGCTTAGGCCCTGAGTAGCCGTGCAGAAAGCGAGGCATGCAGCAGCTTCCATGAGTTCTAAGTCGCTGCTCTGCTTTCTATTAAAGGAAACACCCTTGTGAGGACACCTAGCCCCCACGAGTGTGCATCATTTTCCCTCCAAGGTCACTGAGTACCTCCAGGCCCCTGTGGGCCTGCTGAGCAAAGTCGAAGCCCATTCGTCGGTCCCTCGGGTGCTCTCTGTGCGTGCCAAGTGATGGGAACCCGCTGCAAGTTCCTTGCGGAGAGCTACGTTTCCAGAGCCCATGATCATCCTCAAGACCACATATTTGGTGAGTCCGAAGTGCCCAGGAAGTCTTTGTCAGGGCCCACGTGTGAGCGGCCAAGAGAAAACCCTCTGCTTTGAAAACGTCGAGAACCTCTTACCTGAAGTCG
Organism: Delphinapterus leucas; assembly: GCF_059928025.1. Lineage (NCBI taxonomy): Eukaryota > Metazoa > Chordata > Mammalia > Artiodactyla > Monodontidae > Delphinapterus > Delphinapterus leucas. Next base: position 58,987,307 of record NC_143142.1, on the reverse strand, counting down.
CTCTGCTCCAGGAGAGAGTCAGCGTGTTACTGTGTTGTGTTGCTAACGGGACGCCCAGCATGAACACGTTCCTGGAGGGAGGGCCCTGATTTGCCTTGCGGAAGGAGAGGCGTGCAGCATTATTCGTGAAGCCGTGTCCTCTGCTCTGCATACCTTTAGGGGCAGCATATTTTTCTGGACACCTAGGAGGCTGGCGTGGGCACCCTTTTCCCGGCAGGGACACTGGCTACCCTCAGGCCCCCCTTGCTCTGCTAAGCAACCATCAGGCCCGAAGCCCTTTGTAGCCACTCTGTGTGTATGCCGAGTGTAGGGAAACGCACTGCACACTCTTTTGGAGCAGCTTAGTTTCCCCAGCACTCCCTCACGTCCCCGAGCACCGATCTCGCACATCTCACATGCCTCGAAGTCTTTTGCACTGCCCCAGTCTGAGCTGCACAGAGACCATCCCTTGGCTTCGCATTTCCATCTAGGACCTCGTGCCTGAAATCACCCTGCTTCCAAGAGACAATTGGCTTGCGTTCTTGCTGCAATTGAAGCCATGATCTTCCCGGGGCACTCCAGGGTTCTGAATAACCACAAGCCTTCATGCGTACTAAGGGCAGTCCTTAGTAGAGGCAGTTCGCGTGATGCGGGACACCCGACTTCGAGAAATTGATTCAGGGAAGGAAGCACAGTGTATCCTGTGTCTCTTTTGTCTTGATGGAAACCACAGGGATATAGGCTGCGTGTGCCCATGGAAATGGGGCCCTGTTGGAACTAGCCTTGCTTTTCCAATTTGAAGGCTGTGCTCATGCTGCCTTGAAGCTACCTGACACTTCCCTGCTGTTGACAGGCCTGTAAACACTGTAACAATGCTTCTGGGAAGAAAACGAGTTTGCTCTGTCTGGAGAAGGTGCCTCCTTGGCTCTGGTGGTGTTCCGCCTGACACGCTCTAGAGCTAAAGAGAAACTCAAAGCGAGAACTGGCATCCAGCTTAGGCCCTGAGTAGCCGTGCAGAAAGGGAGGCATGCAGCAGCTTCCATGAGTTCTAAGTCGCTGCTCTGCTTTCCATTAAAGGAAACACCCTTGTGAGGACACCTAGCCCCCACGAGTGTCCATCATTTTCCCTCCAAGGTCACTGAGTACCTCCAGGCCCCTGTGGGCCTGCTGAGCAAAGTCGAAGCCCATTCGTCGGTCCCTCGGGTGCTCTCTGTGCGTGCCAAGTGATGGGAACACGCTACAATTTCCTTGCGGAGAGCTACGTTTCCAGAGCCCATGATCATCCTCAAGAGCACATATTTGGTGAGTCCGAAGTGCCCAGGAAGTCTTTGTCAGGGCCCACGTGTGAGCTGCCATGAGAAAACCCTCTGCTTTGAAAACGTCGAGAACTTCGTACCTAAAGTTGCTCTGATCCAGGAGAGAGTCAGCGTGTTACTGTGTTGTGTTGCTAACGGGACGCCCAGCATGAACACGTTCCGGGGGGGTGGGCCCTGATTTGCCGTGTGGAAGCACAGGCGTGCAGCAGTTTTCCTGAAGCCGTGGCCTCTGCTCTGCATAACTTTAGGGGCAGCATAATTTTCTGGACACCTAGGAGGCTGGCGTGGGCACCCTTTTCCCGGCAGGAACACTGACTACCCTCAGGCCCCCCTGGGTCTGCTAAGTAACCATCAGGCCCGAAGCCCTTTGGAGCCACTCTGTGTGTATGCCGAGAATAGGGAAACGCACTGCACACTCTTTTGGAGCAGCTTACTTTCCCCAGCACTCCCTCACGTCCCCGAGCACTGATCTCGCACATCCCACATCCCTCGAAGTCTTTTGCACTGCCCCAGTCTGAGCTGCACTGAGAGCAACCCTTGGGTTCGCATTTCCAGCTAGGACCTCCTGCCTGAAGTCACCCTGCCTCCAGGAGACAGTTGGCTTGCGTTCTTGCTACAATGGAAGCCCTGATCTTCCTGGGGCACTCCAGGGTTCTGAATAGCCACAAGCCCTCAGGCGTACTAAGGGCAGTCCTTGGTGGAAGCAGTTCGCGTGATGCGGGACACCCGACTTCGAGAAATTGATTCAGGGAAGGAAGCACACTGTATCCTGTGTCTCTTTTGTCTTGTTGGAAACCACAGGGATATAGGCTGCGTGTGCCCAAGGAAATGGGGCCCTGATGGTACTAGCCTTGCTTTCCCCATTTGAAGGCTGCGCTCATGCTGCCTTGAAGCTACCTGACACTTCCCTGCTGTTGACAGGCCTGTGAACCCTGTAACAATGCTTCTGGGAAGAAAACGAGTTAGCTCTGTCTGGAGAAGGTGCTTCCTTGGCTGTGGTGGTGTTCCGCCTGACACGCTCTAGAGCTAAAGAGAAACTCAAAGGGCGAACTGGCATCCAGCTTAGGCCCTGAGTAGCCGTGCAGAAAGGGAGGCATGCAGCAGCTTCCATGAGTTCTAAGTCGCTGCTCTGCTTTCTATTAGGGGAAAAACCGTTGTGAGGACACCTAGCCCCCACGAGTGTGGATCATTTTCCCTCCAAGGTCACTGAGTACCTCCAGGCCCCTGTGGGCCTGCTGAGCAAAGTCGAAGCCCATTCGTCGGTCCCTCGGATGCTCTCTGTGCGTGCCAAGTGATGGGAACCCGCTGTAAGTTCCTTGCGGAGAGCTACGTTTCCAGAGCCCATGATCATCCTCAAGACCACATATTTGGTGAGTCCGAATTGCCCAGGAAGTCTTTGTCAGGGCCCACGTGTGAGCTGCCATGAGAATACCCTCTGCTTTGAAAACGTCGAGAACCTCGTACCTGAAGTCGCTCTGCTCCAGGAGAGAGTCAGCGTGTTACTGTGTTGTGTTGCTAACGGGACGCCCAGCATGAACATGTTCCTGGAGGGAGGGCCCTGATTTGCCATGCGGAAGGAGAGGCGTGCAGCATTATTCGTGAAGCCGTGGCCTCTGCTCTGCATACCTTAGGGGCAGCATAGTTTTCTGGACACCTAGGAGGCTCGCGTGGGCACCCTTTTCCCGGCAGGAACACTGACTACCCACAGTCCCCCTGGGTCTGCTAAGCAACCTCCAGACCCGAAGCCCTTTTGAGCCACTCTGTGTGTATGCTGAGTGTAGGGAAACGCACTGCACACTCTTTTGGAGCAGCTTACTTTCCCCAGCACTCCCTCACGTCCCCGATCACCGATCTGGCACATCCCACATCCCTCGAAGTCTTTTGCACTGCCCCAGTCTGAGCTGCACTGAGAGCAACCCTTGGCTTCGCATTTCCATCTAGAACCTTCTGCCTGAAATCACCGTGCCTCCAGGAGACAGTTGGCTTGCGTTCTTGCTGCAGTTGAAGCCCTGATCTTCCCGGGGCACTCTAGGGTTCTGAATAGCCACAAGCCCTCAGGCATACTAAGGGCAGTCCTTGGTGGAGGCAGTTGGCGGGATGCTTGACACCCGACTTCGAGAAATTGCTTCAGGGAAGGAAGCACAGTGCAACCTGTGTCTCTTTTGACGTGTTGGAAACCACAGGGACATAGGCTGCGTGTGTCCATGGAAATGGGGCCCTGTTGGAACTAGCCTTACTTTTCCAATTTGAGCGTTGCCCTCATGTTCCCTTGAAGCTACCTGACACTTCCCTGCTGTTGACAGGCCTGTAAACCCTGTAACAATGCTTCTGGGAAGAAAACGAGTTTGCTCTGTCTGGAGAAGGTGCTTCCTTGGCTGTGGTGGTGTTCCGCCTGACACGCTCTAGAGCTAAAGAGAAACTCAAAGCGAGAACTGGCATCCAGCTTAGGCCCTGAATAGCCGTGCAGAAAGGGAGGCATGCAGCAGCTTCCATGTGTTCTAAGTCGCTGCTCTGGTTTCTATTAAAGGAAATACCATTGTGAGGACACGTAGGCCCCTCGAGTGTGCATCATTTTCCCTCCAAGGTCACTGAGTACCTCCAGGCCCCTGTGGGCCTGCTGAGCAAAGTCGAAGTCCATTCGTCGGTCCCTCGGGTGCTTTCTGTGCGTGCCAAGTGACGGGAACCCTCTGCAAGTTCCTTGCGGTGAGCTACGTTTCCTGAGCCCAAGATCATCCTCAAGACCACATATTCGGTGAGTCCGAAGCGCCCAGGAAGTCTTTTTCAGGGCCCACGTGTGAGCTGCCATGAGAAAACCCTCTCCTTTGAAAACGTCGAGGACCTCGTACCTGAAGTCGCTCTGCTCCAGGAGAGAGTCAGCGTGTTACTGTGTTGTGTTGCTAACGGGACGCCCAGCATGAACACGTTCCTGGAGGGAGGGCCCTGATTTGCCGTGCGGAAGCAGAGGCGTGCAGCAGTTTTCATGAAGCCGTGGCCTCTGCTCTGCATACCTTTAGGGGCAGCATAGTTTTCTGGACACCTAGGAGGCTGGCGTGGGCACCCTTTTCCTGGCAGGAACACTGACTACCCACAGGCCTCCCTGGGTCTGCTAAGCAACCTCCAGTCCCGAAGCCCTTTGGAGCCACTCTGTGTGTATGCCGAGTGTAGGGAAACGCACTGCACACTCTTTTGGAGCAGCTTAATTTCCCCAGCACTCCCTCACGTCCCCGAGCACCGATCTGGCACATCCCACATCCCTCGAAGTCTTTTGAACTGCCCCAGACTGAGCTGCACTGAGAGCAACCCTGGGCTTCGCATTTCCATCTAGGACCTTCTGCCTGAATTCACCCTGCCTCCAGGAAACAGTTGGCTTGCGTTCTTGCTGCAATTGAAGCCCTGATCTTCCCGGGGCACTCCAGGGTTCTGAATAGCCACAAGCCCTCAGGCGTACTAAGGGCAGTCCTTGGTGGAGGCAGTTCGCGTGATGCTTGACACCCGACTTCGAGAAATTGATTCAGGGAAGGAAGCACAGTGTAACCTGTGTCTCTTTTGTCTTGTTGGAAACCACAGGGATATAGGCTGCGTGTGTCCATGGAAATGGGGCCCTGTTGTAACTAGCCTTGCTTTTCCAATTTGAGCGCGGCCCTCATGCTGCCTTGAAGCTACCTGACACTTCCCTGCTGTTGGCAGGCCTATAAACCCTGTAACAATGCGTCTGGGAAGAAAACGAGTTTGCTCTCTCTAGAGCACGTGCTTCCTTGGCTGTGTTGGTGTTCCGCCTGACACGCTCTAGAGCTAAAGAGAAACTCATAGTGAGAACTGTCCTCCAGCTTAGGCCCTGAATAGCCTTGCAGAAACGGAGGCATGCAGCAGTTTCCATGATTTCTAAGTCGCTGCTCTGATTTATATTAAAGGAAGTACCCTTGTGAGGACACCTAGGCCCCTCGAGAGTGCATCATTTTCCCTCCAAGGTCACTGAGTACCTCCAGTCCCCTGTGGGCCTGCTGAGCAAAGTCGAAGCCCATTCGTCGGTCCCTTGGGTGCTCTCTGTGCATGCCAAGTGATGGGAACCCTCTGCAAGTTCCTTGCGGAGAGCTACGTTTCCAGAGCCCATGATCATCCTCACGACCCCATATTTGGTGAGTCCGAAATGCCCAGGAAGTCTATGTCAGGGCCCACGTGTGAGTTGCCATGAGAAAACCCTCTGCTTGAATACGTCGTGGACCTCATACCTGAAGTCGCTCTGCTCCAGGACAGAGTCAGCGTGTTATTGTGTTGTGCTGCTAACGGGACACCCAGCATAAACACGTTCCTGCAGGGAGGGCCCTGATTTGCCGTGTGGAAGCAGAGGCGTGCAGCAGTTTCCATGAGGACGTGGTCTGTGCTCTGCATACCTTTAGCGGCAGCATAGATTTCTGGACACCTAGGAGGCTTGTATGGGCATCCCTTTCCCTGCAGGAACACTGACTACCCACAGGCCCCCCTGGGTCTGCTAAGCAACCTCCAGGACCGAAGCCCTTTGGAGCCACTCTGTGTGTATGCCCAGTGTAGAGAAACGCACTGCACACTCTTTTGGAGCAGCTTAATTTCCCCAGCACTCCCTCACGTTCCCCAGCTCCGATCTGGCACATCACACATCCCTTGAAGTCTTTTGCACTGCCCCAGTCTGAGTTCCACTGAGAGCAACCCTTGGCCTCGCATTCCATCTAAGACCTCCTGCCTGAAGTCACCCTGCCCCCGGGAGAAATTCGGCTTGCGTTCTTGCTGCAATTGAAGTCCTGATGTTCCTGGGGCACTCCAGGATTCTGAATAACCACAAGCCCTCAGTCGTACCAAGGGCAGTCCTTGGTGGAGGCAGTTCGCGTGAAGCGGGACACCCTATTTCGAGAAATTCATTCAGGGAAGGAAGCACAGGGTGACCTGTGTCTCTTTTGACTTGTTGGAAACCAAAGGGATACATGCTACGTGTGTCCATGGAAATGGGGGCCTGTTGGATCTAGCCTTGCTTTCCCAATTTGAAGGCTGCGCTCGTGCTGCCTTGAAGCTACCTGACACTTCCCTGCTGTTGACAGGCCTGTAAACCCTGTAACAATGCTTCTGGGAAGAAAATGAGTTTGCTCTGTCTAGAGCACGTGCTTCTTTGGCTGTAGTGGTTTTCCGCCTGACACCCTCTAGAGCTAAAGAGAAACTGAAAGTGAGAACTGGTCTCCAGCTTAGGCCCTGAGTATCCGTGCAGAAAGGGAGGCATGCAGTAGTTTCCATGAGTTCTAAGTCGCTGCTCTGCTTTCTATTAAAAGAAACACCCTTGTGAGGACACCTAGGCCCCTCGAGTGTGCATCATTTTCCCTCCAAGGTCACTGAGTACCTCCAGGTCCCTGTGGGCCTGCTGAGCAAAGTCGAAGCCCATTCGTCGGTCCCTCGGGTGCTCTTTGTGCGTGCCAAGTGATGGGAACCCTCTGCAAGTTCCTTGAGGAGAGGTACGTTTGCAGAGCCCATGATCATCCTCAAGACCACGTATTTGGTGAGTCCGAAGTGCCCAGGAAGTCTGTGTCAGGGCCCACGTGTGAGCTGTCATGAGGAAACCATCTGCTTGAATACATCGATGACCTCGTACCTGAAGTCGCTCTGCTCCAGGAGAGAGTCAGCGTGGTACTGTGTTGTGTTGCTAACGGGACACCAAGCATGAACACGTGTCTGGAGGTAGGGCCCTGTATTTCCGTGCGGAAGCGAAGGCATGCAGCTGTTTCCATGAGGACGTGACCTCTGCTCTGCATACCTTTAGGGGCAGCATAGTTTTTTGGACACCTAGGAGGCTCGCATGGGCACCCCTTTCCCGGCAGGAACACTGACTACCCTCAGGCCCCCCTGGCTCTGCTAAGCAGCATCCAGGCCCAAAGCCCTTTGGAGCCACTCTGTGTGTATGCCGAGTGTAGGGAAACGCACTGCACACTCTTTTGGAGCAGCTTAATTTCCCCAGCACTCCCTCACGTCCCCGAGCACCGATCTGGCCCATCCCACATCCCTCGAAATCTTTGCACTGCCCCAGTCTGAGCCGCAGTGAGAGCAATCCTTGGCTTCACATTCCATCTAAAACCTCCTGCCTGAATTCACCCTGCCCCTGGAAACTGCTGGCTTGCGTTCTCGCTTCAATTGAAGTCCTGATCTTCCTGGGTACTCCAGGATTCTGAATAGCCACAAGCCCACATGCGTACTTAGGGCAGTCCTTGGTGGAGGCAGTTCGCGTGATGCGGGACACCTGACTTCGAGAAATTGTTTCAGGGAAGTAAGCACATGGTAACCTGTGTCTCTTTTGACTTGTTGGAAAGCACAAGGATATAGGCTGCGTGTGCCCATGGAAATGGGGACCTGTTGGAACTAGCCTTGCTTTCCCAATTTGAAGGCTGCGCTCATGCTGCCTTGAAGCCACCTGACACTTCCTTGCTGTTGATAGGCCTGTAATCCCTGTAACAATGCTTCTGGGAAGAAAACGAGTTTGCTCTGTCTAGAGCAGGTGCTTCCTTGGCTGTGGTGGTGTTCCGCCTGACACGCTCTAGAGCTAAAGAGAAACTCAAAGTGAGAACTGGCGTCCAGCTTTGGCCCTGAGTAGCCGTGCAGAAAGGGAGGCATGCAGCAGTTTCCATGAGTTCTCATTCGCTGCTCTGCTTTATATTAAAGGACATACCCTTGTGAGGACACCTAGGCCCCTCGAGAGTGCATCATTTTCCCTCCAAGGTCACTGAGTACCTCACCATCACTCTCAGCTTCGCATTCACCATTGCACTCACCATCACTCTCATCATCATACTGACCATCTCCCTCACCATCGCACGCACCATAGCAATCACCATCGCACTCACCTTCACTCTCACCGTCACCCTCACCATTGCAATCAACATCGCTCTCCCCATTGCACGCACCATGACACGCACCATTGCACACACCATCCTCTCACGATCACCCTCACCATCACACTCACCATTTCACTCACCATTGCTCTCAGCATTGCACTCAAAATTGCACTCAACATAACTCACACCATCACTATCACCATTGCGCTCACCATTGTAATCACATCACACTCACCATCGCTCTCACCAAGGCTCTCAACATCTCACTCACCATCACACTCACCATCGCTCTCAACATTGCTCTCACTATCGCACTCAACATCACACTCACTGTCGCTCTCACGATCACTCTCAACATTGCATTCACCATCACACTCACAACCGCACTCACCATCGCTCTCAACATCTCACTCACCATCGTACTCACAATGGCTCTCACCATCACACTCACCATCGCTCTCACCATCACACTCATCATCGCTCTCACCATTGCACTCTCCATTGCTGTCACCCTTGCACTCACCAACATTCTCATCATCGCACTCCCCATCGTTCTCACCATCACACTCACCACCACTCTCACCACCATTCTCACCATCTGACTTACTGTCGCACTCAACATCAGAGTCACCTTCGCTCCCACCATTGCTCTCACCTTCACACTCACCATCACACTCAGCATCACTCTCATAATCGCTCTCACAATCACACTCATCATCACAGTCACCATTGCCCTCACCATAACTCTCATGTTTGCTCTCACCATCACACTCAGCATCACACTCTCCATTGCCCGCACCTACTAACACACCATTGCTCTCACCCTCGCACTTACCGTCACAGTCTCCATCACACTCACCATCACACGCACCATCACATGCACCATTGCACGCACCATGGTATGCTCTGTCGCAAGCACCATCTCACGAACTATCACTCTCACCATCACTTTCACCATCGCACTCACCATTGCTCGAATGATTGCACGCACAATTGCACTCATCATCGCTCTCACCATCGCACTCCCGTCACTCTCACCATTGCACTCATCATCGCTCTCACCTTCGCACTCACCATCACTCTCACCATCGAACTCGCTGTCACACTCACCATCACACGGACCATCGTAAGCCCCGTCTCACTCACCGTCGCTGTCTCCTTCAATCTCACAGTCGCTCTTAATTTCGCACTCACTGTTACCCTCACCATTGCACACCTCATCTCATGCACTATCACTCTCACCCATCACACTCGCCATCACACTCAGCATTACACTATCACTCTCACCTTTGCACTCGCCTTTGCACTCACCATCACTCTCACCATCAGTTTCATCATCTGACTCACAATCACACTCAACATCGCAGTCACCTTCACTCTCACCATCGCTCTCACCGTCGCACTCACTATCACACTCACCGTCGCTCTGACCATCGCACTCACCATGACACTCACCATCACTCTGACAACTGCACTCACCATCACATGCACCATCGCTCCTACCTTTGCACTCACGATCGCTTTCACCTTCGCTCTCAACATCGCACCCACCATCGCGCTCATCATCGCTCTCGCCATTGCGCTCATCATCGCTCTCGCCATCACACTCACCGTGGCTCTCACCATCGTTCTCACCGTCGCACTATCCATAATACTCACCATCGCCCTCAAGATCTCTCTCACCATTGCACTCAGCAAAGCACTCTCCATCGCACGCACCATTGCACACACCATCTCTCTCACCATCGCACTCAGCAAAGCACTTTCCTTTGCACTCACCATCGCTATCAAGATCGCTCTCACCATCACACTCACCAAAGCACACTCCATCGCAGGCACCATCGCATGCACCATCGCTCTCAACTTCGCTCTCACTATCGCACTCACCATTGCACTCTCCTTCACACGCACCACGGCACGCACTGTCGCACGCATTATCACCCTCACCATTGAACTCACTATCGCACTCACCATCACTCTTACCATCACTGTTACCATCACACTCATCATCGCTCTCACCATCGGTATCACCATCACACTCAACATCGCTCTCCCCATTGCTCTCATCATCGCTCTGACCATCGCTCTGACCATTGCACTCACCATCACACTCACCATTGCTCTCACCATCGCTTTCACCGTCATTCTCACTATTGCACTCACTATCACACTCACCTTTGCACTCTCTGTCACTCTCACCATCGCTTTCACTATCGCACTCACCATCGCTCACACCATCGCATGCAACATCGCACTGACCATCGCACTCACCACCACTCTCAGCATCGTTCTCAGCATCGCACTGACCATCGCACTCACCACCACTCTCAGCGTCGTTCTCAGCATCATGGCAGTGACCACGACGATAATGCTCATGGTGGTAGTGCTCATGGTGGCAGTGTCCATGTTGACAGTGCCCACGATGATAGTACCCATGGTGACAGTGCCCTCCATGGGCACTTTCACTCTGATCACTGTCAACATGGAACTCTAACCATTGGCAGTGTCACAGTAGCAACAGTCACCTTGGGCTCTATCACCATGAGCACTATCACCATGGGCAGTATCACCCTGAGAACTCTCACCATTAGAACTGTCACCATGGGCACTTTTCCCATGAGTATTCTCACTATGGGATTTGTCACCATGGGCACTGTCACCGTGAGCACTATCACCATGAACACTATCACTGTGATCACTGTCTCCATGGGCACAGTCACGATGGGCACTGTCACCATAAGCACTGTCACCATAGGCACTGTCACTGTGAGCCGTGTCACCATGGGCACTGTCAATATGGCCATTTTCACCTTAAGCACTGCCACCATGGGCATTATAACCATTGGCACACTCATCGTGAGCTCTGTCACCATGGGCCGTATGACCATGAACACTGTCACCAAGTGAACTATCACCATGGGCACTATCACCATGAGAACTATCACCATTGGCACTGTCACCCTTTTCAAATGACACCATAGACCCTACCACTATGGGCACTGTCACCATGGACACTATCACTGTGAGCACTGTCGCCATGTGTACTGTCAGCTTGGGAACTGTCACCATGGGCACAGCCACCAAGTGCATTATCACAATGGGCACTATCACCGTGGGAACTGTCTCCATGGGTACTTTAACCATGGGCACTATCACCATGAGAACTATCACCATGGGCACTGTCACTGTGAGCAATGTCACCATAGGCACAATCACCATGAGCAGTGTCACCATGGGCACTGTCACCATTGCCTCTATGAGCTTCAGCACTGTCACCATGGACATTTTCACCATGGGCACATGCATCATGTGCACTATCATCATTGGCACTATCACCAAGGGCAATGTTTACCATGCGCACTGTCCCCATGGGAACTCTCACCATTTTGACCTGCCACCATGTGCACTACCACCATGGGAACTGTCTCAATGGGAACTATCACAGTAAGAACTGTCTCCATGGGCACTTTAACCATGGGCACTATCACCGTGAGAAATATAATGGGCACTGTCACTGTGAGCACTGTCACCATAGGCACTGTTACCATGAGCAGTGTCACCATGGGCACTGTCACTATGGCCACTGTCACCTTCTGCACTGCCACCATGGGAATTGTCACCACTGGCACTTTCATTGTGAGCACTGTCACCATGGGCAAGGTCATCGTGTGCACTATCACCATGAGCACTTTCACCATGGGCACTGTTACCATTTTGCACTCCCACCATGTTCACTACCACCATGGGCACTGTCACCTTGGGCACTAGCACTGTGATCACAGTCACCATAAGCACTGTCACCATGAGCAATCTCACCATGGGTACTATTACCATGACTACTCTCAACGTGGGCACTGTCACCATTTTGAAATGATACCATGGGCCCTACCACCATGGGCACTGTCACCATGGGCACTGTCCCTGTGAGCACTGTCACCATGGGCATTGTCACAGTGGGCACTGAAACCATGGGCAATGTCACCATGAGCACTGTCACAATGGGCACTGTAATCTTGGGCACTGTCACTATGGACACTCTCACCTTGGTCAATGTCAACATGGGAAGCATCACCTTGGGCATTGTCAGCATTGGCATTGTCACCATGGGCACTGCCACCATGAGCATTATCACCATGAGCACTGCTCCCGTGAGAACTATCACCATAAGCACTCTCACCATGGGCACTGTCACTGTGGGCCCTGTCACCGTGGACACTGTCATTGTGGGCACTGGCACCGTGGGCACTCTCACTGTGGGCATGGTCATCGTGGGCACTGTCACCATGAGTACTGCTACCAAGAGCACTATCACCATAAGCACTGTCACCATGGGCAATGTCACTATGGGCACTGTCACCAGAGGCACTATCACCATAAGCAGTGTCATCATGAGCACTGCCAACATGGGCACTTCCATCATGAGCACTTTCACCATGGTCACTGTCACCATGGGCACTTTCACCATGGTCACTCTCAACATGAGCACTATCACCATGAGGACTGTCACCATGAGCACTGTCTCCCTAATCACTGTCACCATGAGAAATGTCACTATGCTCACTGTCACCATGGGCAATATCACCGTAAGCACTGTCACTATGAGCACTGTCACCATGGGTGCTGTCACCAGGGTCACTGCCATCATGAGCACTGCCACCATGGGGACTGTCACCATGGGCACAGCCACCATGGGAACTGTCACCATGGGCAGTATCACCATAAGCACTGTCACCAAGGGCACTGTCACCATGGGCAGTGTCACCATGAGCACTTTCACCCTGAGCACTTCACAAAGGGCCCTGCCATGATGAGCTATGACACCATGAGCCCTGTCACCTGGACACTATCACTGGGAGCACTGTCACCACGGGCAAGCCAGGATAGGCCCTGCCACTGGGAGCACTGTCATGGGTACTGCAACAATGAGCACTGTCACCATGGGCCATATCACGGTGTGCACTGTCACCATGGGCACTATCACCATTCTTCACTACCACCATGTGCACTACCACCATGGGCACTTTCACAGTGGGCACTATCACTGTGAGCAGTGTCACCATGTGTACCACCACCAAGTGCACTATCCACATAGGCACTATCACTTGAGCACTGTCGCCATTTGCACTTTAACTATGGGCACTACCACGGTGAGCACTATCACAATAGGCACTGTCACTGTGAGCACCGTCACCGTAGGCACTGTCACCATGAGCAATCTATCCATGGGGACTGTCAAAATGGGCACTGTAAACATGAGCACTGTCACCATAAGCAGTGTCACTGAGAGCATTGTCACCATGGGCACTGTCACCACGGACACTTTCATCATGAGCACTATCACCACGGGCACTGTCACTGTGAACACTGTCACCAAGGACACTAACACCGTGGGCAATATGGCCATGGGCAGTTTCACTGTGAGCACACTAACCATGGGCACTATCACCATGTGCACTGTCACCATGGGCACTCTCACTGTGAGACATGTCACAATGGGCAGAGCTACCATGGGCACTGCCACTGTGAGCCCTGTCACAGTGAGCACTGCACAAGTGAGCACTTTAACCATGAGTACTGTCACCATGAGCAATAACACTGTGTGCACTGTCACGATGGGCACTATCACCATTTTGCACTGCCACCATGAGCACTGTCACAGTGAGCACTATCACCATGAGCACTGACACCATGGCCAATATCACCATAAGCACTCTCACCATGGGCTCTGTCACCATTTTGCAATGGCACCATGTGCCCTACCACCATTGGCACTGTAACAATGGGCACTATCACAGTGAGCACTGTCACCATGTGTAGTGTCACCATGGGCATGGCCACCAAGTGCACTATCATCATCAGCAGTGTCACCATGAGCACTGCCACCGTGAGCACTATTACCATAAGCACCATCACCATGGGCACTCTCACCATTGGCACTATCAACGTGAGCACTCTCACCATTAGCACTGTCACCATGGGTAATGTCAACCATGGGCAATGCTACCATGACCACTGTCACCATGAGCATTGCCACAATTAGCATTGTCACTTTGGGCACTGACAACATGTGCGCTGTCAGCATGAGCACTGTCACCATGGGTATTGTCATCATGGGCACTCTGACCATGAGCACTATAACTGTGAGCACTGTGACTGTGCGCAATGTTACCATGGGCACTTTCACTGTGATCACTGTCACCATGGAACTATAACCATGGGAATTATCACAGTGGGAAGAGTCACCATGAGCACTGCCACTGTGAGCAGTATCACCATAAGCACTGTCACCATGGGCACTGTAACCATGGGCACTGCCACCATTGGCATTGTCACTGTGGGCATTGAAACCATGGGCACTGTCACAATGGGCACTGTAATCTTGGGCACTGTCACTATGGACACTGTCACCTTGGTCAATGTCAACATGGGAAGTATCACCTTGGGCATTGTCAGCATTGGCACTCTCACTGGGGGCAATGCCACCATGAGCACTGCCACCGTGAGAACTATCACCATAAGCACTGTCACCATGGGCACTGTCACTGTGAGCACTGTCACCCTGGGCCCTGTCACCATGGGCACTGTCATCGTGGACACTGGCACCGTGGGCACTCTTACTGGGGGCATGGTCATCGTGGGCACTGTCACCATGAGCACTGCTACCGAGAGCACTCTCACCATAAGAACTGTCATCATGGGCAATATCAATATGGGCACTGCCACCATGGGCACTATCACTGTGAGCAGTGTCACCATGGGAGCAGCCACCATGGGAACTGTCACCATGGGCATTGTCACTGTGGGCACTGTCACCATGGGTATTGCCAATGTGAGCAGTATCACCATAAGCACTGCTACCATGAGCATTATCACCATAAGCACTGTCACCATGGGCACTGTCACCATGGGCACTCTCACTATGGGCAGTGCCACCATGGGCACTATCACTGTGAGCACTGTTACCATGAGCACTGTCACCATGGGCACTGTCACAAAGGGCCCTGCCATGATGAGCTATGACACAATGAGCCCTGTCACCTTGGGCACTATCACCATGAGCACTGTCACTATGGGCAAGCCAGGATGGGCACTGCCACTGGGAGCACTGTCAACTTGGGACTGCAACAATAAGCACTGTCACCATGGGCCATATCACGGTGTGCACTCTCACCATGGGCACTATCACAATTCTTCACTGCCACCATGTGCAGTACCACCATGGGCACTGTCACCATGGGAACAATCACCATGAGCACTGTCACCATGGGTACTGTCACTATGGGCACTGTCACCATGTGCACTGTCACCATGTGCCCTACCACCATGGGCACTTTCACAGTGGGCACTATCACTGTGAGCAGTGTCACCATATGTACCACCACCAAGTGCACTATCAACATAGGTACTATCACTGTGAACACTGTCACCATTTGCACTTTAACCATGGGCACTATCACCGTGAGCATTTTCACCATGGGCACTGTCACTGTGAGCACTGTCACCATAGGCACTGTCACCGTGAGCATTCTATCCATGGGGACTGTCACGATGGGCACTGTAACCATGAGCACTGTCACCATAAGCACTGTCACCGAGAGCACTGTCACCATGGACACTGTCACCATGGGCACTATCACCTTGAGCAATGTCACCATGGGCATTGTTACCGTGGGCATTTTCATCGTGAGCACTGTCATCATGGGCATTATCACCATGGTCACTCTCCCTGTGGGCACTGTCACCAAGAGCACTCTCACCGTGGGCAATGTCGCCATGGGCAGTTTCACCATGAGCACACTATCCATGTGCACTCTCACCATGGGCACTGTCACCGTGAGACATGTCACAATGGACACAGCCAGCATGGGCACTGCCACTGTGAGCCCTGTCACCATGGGCACTGCACAAGTGAGCACTGTCACCATGAGCACTGTCACCATGGGCACTATCACCATTTTGCACTGCCACCATGAGCACTGTCACCATGGGCACTGCCATGCCATGTCACCATGGGCACTTTCACTGTGATCACTGTCACCATGGAACTATAACCTTGGGCACTATCACGGTTGTAACAATCACCATGGACACTATCACTGTGAGCACTGTCAACATGGGCACTCTCACCATGAGCACTGTCACTGTGAAAAATGTCACCATGTGCCCTGTCACAGTGGGCAATGTCACCATGGGCATTGCCACCATGAGTACTGTCACCATGGGCACTGTGACTGGGGGCAATGTCACCATGGGCACTGCAACCATGGACACTATCACTATGAGCACTGCCACTGTGAGCAGTATCACCAAAAGCACTGTCACCGTGGGCACTGTGACCATGGGCACTGCCACCATGGGCTCTATCACTGTGTGCATTGTCACGATGGACACTGCCACCATGGACACTGTCACTGTGTGCACTGTCACCATGGGTACTGCAACCATGAGCACTGTCACCATGGGAACTGTCACTATTTTGCACTGCCACCTGGTGCACTACCACCATGGGCACTGTCACCATAGGCACTATCACCATGAGCACTGTCACCATGTGTACTGTCATCATGGGCGCAGCCACCCTGTGCACTGTCACCAAGGTCACATTCACTGTGAGCAGTCTCACCACGGGCACTGCCAACATGGGAAACGCCATCATGAGCCCTTTCAACATGGAAAATGTCACCATGGGCCCTTTCACCATGGGCACTATCACCGTGAGCACTGTCACCATGGTCACTATCACCATGAGCACTGCCACTGTGAGCAGTATCACCATAAGCACTGTCACCGTGAGAACTGTCACCATGCGAACTCTCATGGACAGTATCACCATGAGCACTGTCACTATGAGAATTGTCACCATGGTTAATGTCACCAAGGGCATTGCCACCATGATCACTGCCACCATGAGCACTGTCACCATGGGCACTGTCACAATGGGTGCTGCCATCATGGGAATTGTCACCATGGGCACTATCACTGTGGGCACTGTCATTGTGGGCACTGTCACCATGGGTTCTGCCACCTTGAGCACTATCACCATGAGCACTGCTACTGTTACCATTATCACCATAAGCACTGTCACCATGGGTACTGTCACCATGGGCACTGATACCATGGGGACTATCACCGTGAGCACTGTCACCATGAGGAGTGTCACCATTGGCACTTCCACCATGAGCAATGTCACCTTGAGCATTGTCACCATGGGCACTGCCACTGTGAGCACTGTCACCATGGGCACTGCAACAATGAGCACTGTCTCTAAGAGCACTGTCACCATGGGCAATATCTCTGTTTGCACTTTCACCATGAGCACTATCATCATTTTCCCCTGCCACCACGTGCACTACCACCATGGGCACTGTCACCATGGGCACTGCCATCATGGGCACAGCCACCATGGTAACTGCCACCATGGGCACTATCAATATGAGCACTGATACCGTGGGCACTGTCACTGTGGGCACTGTCACCATGGGCACTGTCATAGTGGGCACTGTCACCGTGGGCATGGCCACTGTGAGTACTGTCACCATGGGCACTCTCACCATGAGAACTTTCACCATGGGCAGTACCACAACAGGCACTGTCACCATGGTGTATGCCACCATGGGCATGATCACCATGGGCACTGTCACCATCGGCAGTGCTATTGTGAGCACTTCCACCATGGGCACTGTCACCGTTAGCACTCTCAGCATGGGCACTATCACTGTGGGCATGCTCACTGTGGTAAATGTCACCATGAGCATTATCACCATGAGCACTGGCACCATGGGCACTGGCACCATTGGGACTGTCACCACTAGCACTGTCACCATGGGCACTTTCACCATGAGCACTGTCACTGTGGTAACTGTCACCATGGGCACTGTCACCATGAACACTCTCACCCTTGGCACTGTCACCATGGGCACTGTCACCATGGGCACTGTCATTGTGGGCACTGTCACCATGGACACTGCCACCATGAGCACTATCACCATAAGCACTCTTAACATGCGCCCTGTCACAATGGGCAGTGTCACCATGGGCATTGTCACCATGAGCACTATCACCATGGTCTTTGCCACAGTGTGCAGTGTTACACTGGGAACTGCCACCATGTGTACTGTTACCATGGGCACTGTCACCATGAGCAATGCCACCATGGGCACTTACACCATGCGTACTGTCACCATGGGCACTGTCACTGTGAGCACTGTCACAATGAGCACTGGCACCATGGGCACTGGCACCATGGGGAGTGTCACCACTAGCACTTTCACCGTGGGCACTATCACTGTGAACACTGTCACCATGTTAACTGTCATCATGGGCACTGTCACCATGGACACTGTCATCATGGGCACTGTCACTGTGGACACTGCCACCGTGAGCACTATCACCATGAGCACTATTATCGTGGTCACTCCCACCATGAGCACTGTCATTATGAGCACTGCCACTATGAGCACCGTCACCATGAGCACTGCCACCATGGGCAATGTCACTATGAACACTGTCTCCATTGGTACTGCAACCATGAGCACTCTCACCATGAGCACTGTCACCATGGGAATTATCACCGTGTGCACTGTCACCATGGGCACTATCACCATGAGACATGTGACCATGGGCACTGTCATCATTTTGCACTGCCAACATGTGCCCTACCACCATGGGCACTTCACCATGGGCACTATCAATGTGCGAACTGTCACCATGTGTACTGTCACCATGGGCACTGTCACCATGAGCACTGTGACCATTGATACTGTCACCATGAGATCTGTCACCATGTGCGCTATCACCATGAGCAGTGTCACTATGAGCAGTGTCATGTGGGTACTGTCACCAGGGCCACTGCCAGCATGAGCATTGCCACCATCAGCACTGTCACCATGGCACTGTTACCATGGGCATTGCCACCATGGGTACTGACACAATGAGCATGGTCAACATGAGTAGTGCTATCGTGAGCATTATCACCATAAGCACTGTCACCATGGGCACTGTCATCATGGGCACTGATACCATGGGGACTATCACCGTGAGCACTGTCACCATGAACAATGTCACCTTGAGCACTGTCACCATGGGCACTATTACCGTGAGCACTCTCATCATGGGCACTGCCACTATGGGCACTGCCACTGTGAGCACTGTCACCATGGGCACTGCAACAATGAGCACTGTCTCTAAGAGCAGTGTCACCATGGGAAATATCTCTGTTTGCACTTTCACCATGAGCACTATCATCATTTTGCCCTGCCACCATGTGAACTAGTACCATGGACACTGTCACCATGGGAACTATCACAGTGAGCACTGTTACCATGGGTACAGTCACCATGGGCACTGTCACCATGGGCACTGCCCCCATGCACAAGTTCATGATGGGCACTGCCCCCATGAGCACTGTCACCATGAGAACTGTCAGAATTGGCACTATCACCAGGAGCACTGTCACCATGGGCAGTGTCATCTATTTTCCTGCTACCATGTTCTCTACCACCATGTGCACTCTCGCCATGGGCACTACCACTGTGAGGACTGTCACTATGTGTAATGTCACCAAGGGCACTTTCACCATGGGCACTATCACCATGAGAACTGTCACCATGAGAACTGCCACCATGGGCACTTTTCCCATGAGTACTGTCACCATGAGATTTGTCACCATGGGCCCTGTCACTGTGAACACTATCACCATGAGCACTATCACCGTGAGCACTGTCTCCATGGGCACTGTCACGTTAGGCACTGTCACCATGAGCACTGTCACCATAAGCACTGTCACTGTGAGCCTTGTCACCATTGGCACTGTCAACATGGCCACTATCACCTTCAGCACTGGCACCATGGGCATTGTAACCATTGGCACTTTCATCGTGAGCTCTATCACCATGGGCACTATGACCGTGAGCACTGTCACCATGATCACTGTCACCATGGGCACTATCACCATGAGTACTCTCACCATGGGCACTGTCAACATTTTCAAATGACACCATGGGCCATACCACCATGGGCACTCTCACCATGGACACTATCACCGTGAGCACTGTCAATATGTGTACTGTCAGTGTGGGAACTCTCACCATGGGCACGGCCACCAAGTGCATTATCACCACGGGCACTATCACCATGAGAACTGCAACCATGGGCACTTTAACCGTGGGCACTATCAACGTGAGAACTATCATAATGGGCACTGTCACCTTGAGCACTGTCACCATAGGCACTGTCACCATGAGCAGTGTCACCATGGGAGATGTCACCATGGACACTTTCACTCTGAGCACTGTCACCATGGAACTATAACCATGGGCACTGTCACAGTGGCAACAGTCACCATGGGCACTATCACCATAAGCAATGTCACCATTGTCACTGTCACCATGGGCAATGTCTCTGTGGGCATTTTCATCGTGGGGACTCTCACCGTGGGCCCTTCCACTGTGAGCACTATCACCATGAGCACTGCTACCGGGAGAACTATCCCCAAAATCACTGTCACCATGGGCACTGTCACCATTGGCACTGTCACCATGGGCACTGTAACCATAAGCAGTGATACTGTGGGCACTGTCACCATGCCACTGTGACCATGGGCTCTTTCGCTGTGAGAACTGTCACCTTGCATACGGCAACCATAAGTACTATCAACATGAGCACTTTCACCATGGGCATTATCCCCGTGTGAACCATCACCATCGGCACTATCACCATGAGCACTGTCATCATGGGCACATTCACCATTTTGCACTGCCACCATGTGCACTGTCACCATGGGCACTATCACTGTGAGCACTGTCACCCTGTGTAATATCACCATGGGTGCTGTCACCATGGGCACAGCCACCATGTGCACTATCACCATGGTCAGTATCACCATGAGCACTGTCACTATGGTTATTGCCAATGTGGGCACTGTCACCATGGTCACTGCCACCATGGGCACTATCACCATGAGCAGTATCACCATGAGGTCTGTGACCATGGGCACTCTTACCATGGACACTATCACTGTGAGCACTGTCACTATGAGCATTGTCACCATGGTTACTGTCACCAGGGGCACTGGCACAATGAGAACTGCCACCATGAGCACTGTCACCATGGGCACTGTCACCATGGGCACTATCACCATGGGCACTGTCACTGTGTGCACTGTCACAGTGGGTACTGCCACTTTGAGCACTATCACCATGAGTACTGGTACCGTGAACATTATCACTATTAGCACTTTCACCATGGGTACTGTCACCATGGGCACTGTCAACATGACACTTTCACCATGAACACTGTCACCGTGTGCACTGTCACCATGGGTAATGTCACCATGAGCAGTGTCACCATGAGCAATATCACTGTGAGCATTGTCAGCATGTGCATTGCCACCATGAGCACTGTCACTGTGCGCACTGCCACCATAGGCACTATCACCATGAGAACTGTCACCGTGAGCACTATCACCATGAGCACTGTAACCATAGGCACTATTGCCGTAAGCCCTGTCACCGTGAGCCCTATCACAGTGAGTACTGTCACCATGGGAACTGTCACCATGAACAGTATCATCAAAGTACTGTCATCATGGACACTATCACTGTAAAAACTATCACCATAAGCACTGTCACAATGATCAGTGTCACCATGGGCACTGTCACCATTTTGCACTGCCAACATGGGAACTACCACCATGGGCACTGTCACCATGGGCACTATCACTGTGAGCACTGCCAACATGTGTACTGTCTTTATGGGCACTGTCACCATGGACACTATCACCATGGGCACTGCCACCATGAGCAATGTCACCATGGGCAATGTCACTATGGGCACTGCCACCATGGGCACTATCACCGTGAGCCCTGTCACCATGGGTACTTTAACCATGAGCACTGTCACTATAAGCACTGTCACCATGGGAATTATCACCATGTGCACTGTCACCATGGGAACTCTCACCATTGTGCACTGCTACCACGTGAACTACCACCATGGGCACTTTCACCATGGGCACTCTCACTGTGAGAACTGTCACCATGTGTACTGTCACCATGGGCATGGCCACCATGTGCACTGTCACCAAGGTCACATTCACCATAAGCACTCTCACCATGGGCACCGCCAACGTGGGCACTGCCATCATGAGCACTTTCACCATGGAAAATGTCACCATGGACATTGTCACCATGGGCAGTATCACTGTGTGCACTATCACAATGGACACTATCACCGTGAGGACTGTCACCTTGGGCAGTATCACCATGGGCATTGTCACCATGAGCACTCTCACCATAGGCACTGGAACTATGGGGACTGTCACCATGAGCACTGTCACCATGGGCACTGTCACTATGAGCACTCTCACCATGGGCACTATCACTGTGAGCACTCCCCCATGTGTACTCTCACCGGGGGCATTGTCACCATGGGCATGGCCACAATGCACACTGTCACCATGGTCAGTCTCACCGTGATCTCTATCACCATGGGTATTGCCAACATAGGCACTGCCATCATAAGCACTTTCACCATGGGCACTATGACCATGAGCACTATCACCATGGGCATTATCACTGTGATGTCTGTCACCATAGGCACTGTCACTGTGAGAACTGTCACCATGGACACTATCCCTGTGAGCACTGTTACTATGAGCATTGTCAACATGGTTACTGTCACCAGGGGCACTGCCACGATGAGCACTGCCATCATAAGCACTGTCACTGTGGGCCCTGTCACAATGGACGCTGCCACCATGGGAACTGTCATCATGGGCACTATCACCATGGGCACTCCCACCAAGGGCACTATCACCTTGAGCACTTTCACCATGAGCACTGTCACCATGTGCACTGACACCATGGGCAATGTCACCATGAGCAATATCACCGTGAGCATTTTCCACATGTGCATTGTCACCATGAGCACTGTCACTGTGGGCAGTGTCACCGTGAGCATTTCCACCATGGGTATTATCACACTGTGCACTGCCACCAGGAGCACTGTCACTGTGAGCACTATCACCGTGAGCACTGTCACCATGGGTACCATCACCGTGAGCCCTAACACAGTGAGCACTGTCACCATTGGAACTGTCACCATTAACACTGTCACTAAAGCACTGTCACTATGGGCACTATCACTGTGAGCACTATCACCGTAAGAACTATCACCATGAGCACTGTCACCATGTTCTCTGTCATCATGAAAACTATCACCATAAACACTATCACCGTAAGCACTGTCACAATGAGCAGTGTCACCATGGGTACTGTCACCATTTTGCACTGCCTACATGTGAACTACCATGTTGGGCACTCTCACCATGGGCACTATCACTGTGAGCACTGCCAACATGGGTAAAGTCATTTTGGGCACTGTCACCATGGAAAGTATCACTATGGGCAGCCCCACCATGAGCACTGTCACCATGGGCAATATCACTATGGGCATTGCCACCATGGGCACTATCACCGTGAGCACTGTCACCATGGGCACTGTAACCATGAGCACTGTCACCATGAGCACTGTCACCATGGGAATTTTCACCGTGTGCACTGTCATCATGGGCACTCTCACCATTGTGCACTGCTACCATGTGAACTACCACCATGGGCACTTTCACCATGGGCACTATCACCATTAGCACTCTCACCTTGTGAACTACCACCATGGGCACTATCACCATGAACACTGTCATCGTGGTCACTGTCACGATGGGAACTGTCACCATGAGCACTGAGACCAAGGGCACTGTCACCATGAGAACTTTCACCACGAGCACTGCCACCATGAGCACAGTCACCTTGGGCAATGCCACCATGAGCACTGTCACCACGTGCAAGGCCACCATGGGCACTTTCACCATGAGAACTCTCATCATGGGTATTTCCACCATGGGCACCATCACTGTGAGCACTATCACCATGAGGAATGTCACTGTTGTCACTGTCACCATGGGCATTGTCAACATGTGCACTATCACCAAATGCACTATGTCCATGGGTACTGTCAACATGGGCACTGTCACCATGGGCATGGCCACCATGTGCACTGTCATCATGGGCATTATCACCTTGAGCACTGTAACCATGGGCACTGTCACCACGGGCACTCTCACCATGGGTACTGTCACCACGAGCATTGCCAACTTGGGCAATGCCACCATGAGCACTGTCACCATGAGAACTGCCACCATGGGCACTTTCACCATGAGTACTCTCACCATGGGATTTTTCACCATGGGTACTGTCACTGTGAGCACTATCACCATGAGCACTGGCACCATGGGCAATGGCACAATGGGGATGGTCACCACTAGCACTGTCACAATGGACACTATCACCCTGAGCACTGTCACTGTGGTAACTGTCAACATTGTGGCACTCATGTTAATACTGCTCATGTTGGCAGTGCTCTCGGTGATACTGTCAATAGTTTCAGTGCACAGGGTGACAGTGCTTATGGTGATATTGCCCACAGTGGCAGTGCCCACAGTGACAGTGCCCATGGTGATAGTTCCCATGGTGACAGTGCCCGCAGTGATAGTGCCCATGGTGACGATGCCCATGGTCACAGTGCTCATGGTGACAGTGCACATGGTGACAGTACCCATAGTTGCAGTGCCCATGTTGGCAGTGCTCGTGGTTGCAGTGCTCATGGTGTCACTGCCCTTGGTGACAGTGCTCACAGTGATAATGCCCATTGTGACAGTGCACATGGTGGCAGTGCCTATGGTGACACTAACCATGGTGACAGTGCTCTCAGTGATAGTGCCCATGGTGACAGTGTCTACGTGACAGTGGCCACAGTTTTAGTACACATGGTGGCAGTGCAAAAGGCTGAGAGTGTCCATGGTGACAGTACTCATGGTGATAGTGCCCATGTTGACACTGAACATGGTGATAGTGACCATGATGACAGTGCTCATGGTGTCAGTTCTCATGGTTTCTGTACCCATGGTGACAGTGTTCACAGTGACAGTGCCCATGGTGGCAGTGCCCACAGTGAGTGTGCTCATGGTGATAGTGTCCATGATGACAATGACCATAGTGTCAGTGCTAACGTTGATAGTGCCCATGTTGACAGTGCCCATGGCGACTGGGCCCATGGTGACAATGCTCATGTTGACATTTCTCATGGTGACAATGCTCACGGTGGCAGTGCCCATGGTACCAATGCTCACTGTGGCAGTGCTCAAGGTGATAGTGCTCATGATGACAGTACTCACAGTGATAGTGTCAATGCTTACAGTGCCCATGGTGACAGTGCTCATGGTGACAGTGCTCATGGTGATAGTGCTCATGGTGATATTGCTCACAAGAACAGTGCCCATGGTGACTATACTCATGGTGACAGTGCTCATGGTGAAAGTGCTCATGGTGACATTGCTCATGTTGACAGTGCTCATGCTGACAGTGCTCATGGTGGCAGTTGACTAGGTGATAGTGCCCATGGTTGCAGTGCTCATGGTGATAGTGCTCAAGGTGGCAGTGCCCATGGTGACAGTACCCATGGTGAGAGTGCAAATGGTGACAGTGACCATGGTGACAGTACCCATGGTGGCACTTCCCATGGTGACAATGCACACTGTCCATTGCCCATGGTGACATTGCCCATGGTGTCAATGCCCATGGTGACAGGGTTCACAGTGACAGTGCACACGATGATAGTGTGCATGGTGACAGTGCACATGGTGGCAGTGGCCATGGTGACAGTATCCATGGTGACAGTGCTCATGGTGATAGAGCACATGGTGAGAGTGCTCACAGTGTCAATGCCCATTGTGACATTATTCATGGTCACAGTGCTTACTGTGTACTTATGTGCTAGTGCTCTTGGTGATAGTGCTCACGGTGATAGTGCCCTTGGTGACAGTGCCCATGGTGACAGTGCTCATGGTGAGGATGCTCACGGTGATAGTGCTCACGATGATATTGCTCATGGTGACAGTGCCCATGGTTCAGTTTTCACAGTTATAGTGCACATGGTGACAGTGCACACAGTGATACTGTTCATGGTGGCTGTGCCCATGGTTACAGTTTTCACGGTTATAGTGCACATGGTGACAGTGCCCAGGGTGACAGTGTTCATGGTGACAGTGTCCATGGTGACAGTTCCCATGGTGACACTGCCCTTGGTGACAGTGCTCATGGTGACAGTGCTCACGGTGATAGCTCCCATAGTGGCAGTGCCCATGGACACAGTCCACATGGTGACAGTGCTTATGTGATACTGCTCACATTGGCAATGCCCGCCGTGAAGGTGCCCATAGTTATAGTCCCCATTGTGACAGTGCCCATGGTGACATTGCCCAGGGTCACAGTGCACATGGTGACATGGCTTATGGTGGCAGTGCCCATGGTGACACTGCTCATGGTGACAATTCCCATGGTGACAATACTCACGGTTAGAGTGCCCATGGTGACAGTGCCCATG
Organism: Delphinapterus leucas; assembly: GCF_059928025.1. Classification (NCBI taxonomy): domain Eukaryota; kingdom Metazoa; phylum Chordata; class Mammalia; order Artiodactyla; family Monodontidae; genus Delphinapterus; species Delphinapterus leucas. Next base: position 58,960,729 of record NC_143142.1, on the reverse strand, counting down.
GTAACAGTGCTCATGGTGAAATTGCCCATGGTGACCTTGCCCAAGGTGATATTGCCCATGGTGTCAATGCTCACGGTGATAGTGCCCATGGTGACAGTGCCCATTGTGAGAGTGCCCATGGTGACAGTGCTCACGGTGAAAGTGCCCATGGTGACAGTGCCCATTGTGAGAGTGCCCCTGGTGACAGTGCTCACGGTGATAGTGCCCACGGTGACATTACTCATGGTGATAGTGCCCAAGGTGACAGTGCCCACAGTGAGAGTACCCAGGGTCACAGTGCCCATGGTGATAGTTCTCATGGTGAAAGTGTCCATGGGGACAATGCCCATGGTGCCAGTGCTGAAGGTGATAGTGCTCATGCTGATATTGCTCACGGTGATAGTGCCCATGGTGACAGTGCCGATGGTGACCCTTCCCACAGTGACACTGCCCTTGGTGACAGTGCTCATGGTGACAGAGCTCATGGTGACAGTGCACACAGTGGCAGTACACATGGTGATGGTCCACATGGTGACAGTTCTCTCGGTGATAGTGTCCGTGGTGACAGTGCACACAGTGATAGTGCCCATGGTGACACTTCTCATGGTGACAGTGCCCATGGTGACAGTGCTCACAGTTATAGTGCTCACAGTGATATTGCTCACAGTAACACTGCCAATGGTGAGTGTAACCATGGTGACTGTGCTCAGGGTGAAAGGGCCCCTGGTAACATTGCTAATGGTGACAGTGCTAACAGTGACAGTGCTCATGGTGACATTACTCAAGGTGGCGGTGCCCATGGTGACAGTACCCATGGTGAGAGTGCAAATGGTGACTGTGCCCATGGTGACACTGCTCAAGGTGATAATGCCCATGGTGAAAGTGCCCATGGTGGCAGTTACCATGGTGACAACTTCCACTGTGGCAGTGCCCATGGTGACAGCGCATATGGTGATATTTCCCATGGTGACAGTGCTCATGGTCATATTGCCCATGGTGACAATGCATATGGTGACAGTGCTCACAGTGACAATGCCCATGGTGACAGTGCTCAAGGTGACAGTGCTCATGGTGGCTTGCCCAGGGTGACAGTGCCCATGGTGATAATTCCCATGGTTACAGTGCCAATGGTGACACTGCTCAAGGTGATAATGCCCATGGTTACAGTGCCCATGGTGCCAGTTCTAACAGTGACAATACCCACTATGGCAGTGCCCATGGTGACAGTGCTCACAGTGATAGTGCCCATGGTGATAGTACTCATGGTGATAGCACCCATGGTGACAGTGCTCATGGTGGCAGTGCCCATGATGACAGGGCTCACAGTGGCAGTGCCCATGGTGGCTGTGTCCATCGTGACATATCTCACGGTGAGGGTGCCGATGGTGATAGTGCCCATGGTGTCAAGCCTATGGTGATAGTGCCCATAGTAAGAGTGCTCACAGTGAAACTGTCCATGGAGACATTGCTCACGGTGACAGTGCCCGTGGTGATAGTGCCCATGATGACAGTGATCACGATGAAATTGCCCGTGGTGAAAATGCCAATGGTGACAGTGCTCAAGGTGATAGTGCCCATGGTAACAGTGCATATGGTGACAGTGCCCATAGTGACAGTCCCCATGGATACAGTTCTCACAGTGACAGTGCCTATGGTGACAGTGCTCACAGTGACAGTGCTCATGGTGATTGTGCGCAAGGTTAAAGTGCAAATGGTGTTAACAGTGATAGTGCCTATTGTGATAGCACACTTGGTGGTCGTACACATGGTGACACTGCTCACGGTGATAGTGCCCATTGTGACAGTGCCCATGGTGGTAGGGCACATGGTGTCATTGCAAAATGGTGACAATGCCCATGGTGAGGGTACTCATGGTGATAGTGCCGATGGTGAGAGTGCTCATGGTGACAGTACTCATGGTGGCAGTGCCCATGGTGACAGTGCTCATGGTGGCTATGCCCATCGTGATAGTGTCCATGATCACAGTGCCCATCGTGACAGTACTCATGGTGACAGTGCTCACGGTGATTGTTCCCATGTTGACAGTGCCCATGGTGGTGGTGAACATGGTGGCAGTGCACAGGGTTATATTGCCCATGGTGACAGTGCTCATGGTGACAGTGCTCATTGTTGCAGTACCCCTGGTGACAGTGCTCACAGTGGCAGTGCCCATTGTGGCTTTGCCCATGGTGACAGTGCTTATGGTGAGAGTGCCCAAGGTGACAGGGCTTATGGTGTCATAGCTCATCATGGCAGGGCCCTTTGTGACAGTGCCCATGGTGACAGTGCTTATGTTGATAATGCTCATGGTAGCAGTGTTCATGGTGATACTGCTCACGGTAACAGTACCCATGGTGCTGTGCCCATGGTGACAGTGCTCATAGTGAGAGTGCTCATGCTGATATTGCCCATGGTGACAGTGAGCATAGTGACAGTTCTCACGGTGACAGTGCTTATGGAGAAAGTGCTCACAGTGACAGTGCCCATGGTAATAGTGCTCACTGTCATAGGGCCCATGGTGACAGTCCTCATGGTGATAGTGCTCACGGTTAAGTGACCATGGTGAAAGTGCCCATGGTGACAGTGACCATGGTGAAATTGCTCATGATGGCAGTGCACATTTTGGCAGTGCCTATGGTGACACTGCTCACGGTGATAGTGCCCATGGTGGCAGTGCCCATAGTGACATTGCCCATGGTGACGGTGCTCCCGGTGATAGTGCTCATGGTGATAGTGCCCATTGTGGCAGTGTCCATGGTTGAAGTGTCCATGGAGACAGTTCTCACAGTGGAAGTGCCCATGGTGGCAGTGCCCATGGTGACAGTGCACATGGTGACATTGCCCATGGTGACCCTGCTCAAGGTGATAATGCCCACGGTGACAGTGCCCATGGTGGCAGTTCCCATGGTGACAATCCTGACTGTGGCAGTGCTGATGGTGACATTGGCCATGGTGACAGTAGTCATGGTCATATTGCCCATGGTGACAGTGCCCATAGTGGCTGTGCCCATGGTGACAGTTCACATGGTGGCAATGCCTATTGTGGCAGTACCGATGGTGACAGTGCTCTCGGTGATAGTGCCCATGGTGACAATTTCTACAGTGACAGTGCCCATGGTGGTAGTGCAAATGGTGGCAGTGCAAAATGCTGACAGCGCCCATGGTGACAGTGCACACGGTGATAGTGTCCATGGTGACTGTGCTCATGGTGTCAGTGCTCATAGTTGCAGTAACCATGTTGACAGTGCTCACACTGACAGTGCCCATGGTGACAGTGCCGATGGTGACAGAGCTCATGGTTATCGTGCTCACAGGGATATTGTACATGGTATCAGTGCCCATGGTGACTGTACCCATGGTGACAGTGCTCATGGTGAAAGTGTTCCTGGTGTTCAGCTTTGGATTTGGCCCCACCTCTGCATGTAGGTCACCTGAGGGTGTCTGTTCTTTGCTCAGACAGGATGGGGTTAAAGGAGCCACTGATTAGAGGGCTCTGGCTCTCTCAGGCCGGGGGGACTGAAGGGTATGGATACGGGGTGAGCCTGCAGCAGCAGAGGCCGGCATGACGTTGCACCAGCCATAGGCACACCATGCGTTCTCCTGGGGAAGTTGTCCCTTGATCATGGGACCCTGGCAGTGGTGGGGAGGGGAGGTGGGGATAGTGACCTGTGCTCACACACAGGCTTCTTGGTGGTTGCAGCAGCAGCCTTAGCATCTCATGCCTGTCTCTGTGGTCCTCGCTGATAGCCATGGCTCACACCCATCTCTGGAGCTCCTTTAAGTGGTGCTCATTATCACCTCTCGTCGTGCACCAGGAAACAAAGAGGCAAGAAAGAGTCTCTTTTCTCTTTGGCAGCTGCAGAATTTTCCCAGACTCCCTCCTGGCTAGCTGTGGCACACTAATACCTTCAGGCTATGTTCATGCCACCAACACCAGTCCTCTCCCTGCTATCTAAGCTCAGTAGCCCAAACCTCAGCTCCCAGCCCCCGCCCATCCCGGTGGTTGAGCAGACAAGCCTCTGGGACTGGTGAGTACTGGTAGGCACCGATCCTCTGTGTGGAAATCTCTCCTCTTTGCCATCCACGCCCCAGTGGCTATGCTCTCCTCCATGGCCCTGAATCTTCCCCACTCTGCCACCCATAGTCTCTGCCCACGAAGGGGCTTCTAGTGTGTGGAAACCTTTCCTCCTTCACAGCTCACTCTCACTGGTTCAGGTCCCGTCCCTATTCTTCTGTCTCTGTTTTTTCTTTTTTCTTTTGCCCTACCCAGGTATGTGGGGGAGGTTCTTCCCTCTTGGGAGGTCTGAGGTCTTCTGCCAGCGTTCAGTGGGTGTTCTATAGGAGCAGTTCCAAGTGTAGATGTATTTCTGATGTATCTGTGGGGAGGAAGGTGATCTCCGCTTCCTACTCTTACACCATCTTCTCCTGTCTCAATTTCTAATTTCTGAAAGTACCTTACATACACTGTTAGTAATCTTCACAACAATTTGAGCTGGATAAACTCAGTCAGGATGGTCAGAATTATTGAATGAATGAATGAATGAGTAAAACGTTCAGTAGCTTTAATGTATCTGAGACAGTCATAGTCTAACCAAGTTTCAATCCACAAGCATTTATTTTCAATTCTGAAAACTTCCACATAATTACAAACGGGACAATAGTAGTAAATTACTATTTGTATAAAGAAAAGATACAAGTTAGCACAACATAGTTTACCAACGTACAAATAGGCACATTCAATTTGGTGCTAAGTCATAAAATATTCTTCTGCAAATTATGAAAAATATCCAATAAGCATGTAATGGTCAAAAAGTACAAATGATACAAATATCTATAGATATGACAATGTACAAATTGTGATATAAATCTATCAGAAACTAGAAAATCTATGTAGGTCTTATAGTTCCAGCTTCCTAAAAGATACAGGCTTTGGGTGGGAGCACAAAAAATCCAGACCTGGCCATAACAGGGTTTCCAGAAAGTATGGGAACTAGCAAAGCATAGGCCTCTGGATGGCAGTAAGTCCAACATGAGATAAAACAGTGCCTTAATGGGTATGTTGCATGCTGGGATGGAAAATATAGGAGCAAGGGATATTTGGAGACTCAGACAACTAAGTATTTGACACTAACTAAATCTACCAGTGTCTGATAGGGCCTCAGGTACCATGCAAGAGTTTGAGGGATTCCAGTATTTAATTAAATCACCATGTGACAATGGGAAGAATTAAAGAGAGCCTCAGGGATAGATGAACTGGGTATGTTGCACCAAGACATGTCTCAGTTAACCTGATGGGTTCAAAATGCAGGAAGTGGGTATATGGGAGAAGACAATACCCTAACTCTAACAGTAAAGGTGTAGGTCAGAGTAGGGCTTGATGTTCCTAAGTGTTGAAATAGAGCTCTTTAATTTCTTCCTCCCACATGTAAGATTATTTTAGAGGTTAATGTGATGCTGAGCCTGCAAGCTAAAGTTAAATGGCTGGAACTAGGGAGAGAAAATAAGTTACATAGCCTTGGAACCAGGAAAAGCCTAACTAAGGGTTTACCTAAATAGAAGTGAAAGTTGGAACTGAATATTTTAATATGTAAACATTTTACTGATACCAAAATTTGTCTTACCACACTTCCCTCAACCTCTCACCAACTACTCTAACCTGCAGTAGCTATGGGTCCCTTGATTTCCATGGAAATATAGAGAAAGGGGACACTGATCTGGCTTACAGGTATTTAGTAAGTTGTTAGCCTCACATCACATATTAGTATCATGTAAGTAGGCCATCTGAAGTAGGAAGCTTAGGGGAAAAACCTTGAAAAAAACTTAAAATCTTAAGCCACATCTCTATACTACAACACCTTTCACAATTTCTTCTCAAATAAGCATCATCCCCATCAGTGAAAAAACTCATATCACATAATAGGAGAAACAGCCTAAAAATTAAATGTGTGTTTTTGGAGGTCCCATCTATGGGATATCTTCCTGGTACTAGAAAACGCTCAGAAAGTTCAATCTTTGCACCCCTCCCTGAAAGCTTACCACCAAGGAAAATGACTAGATCCATAGATTTCCTCCCTCAAACCAGGTAACCTCAAATATAAATCATTAGCCACTCAGCCCTTACTCACATTATCACAGTCACAAGAGTGGCTAGGGAGAAAAGCACTAACCAGGGGAATTTAAACAGAGGCAATCCAGGCCAAGTTGGCTAGAGGGCAGATATGTGCTCCTTACACTGGGATGCATAATGCGTCTCACCGCAATGCCTTTTTCACAAACCCTTTTTAAAATTTCTCCACAAAATCCAACAGGTCAAATTCATTTATGATCCTCAAGATAAACAATCATCAAGAGAAAAACAAGCAATGTGTCTTACAATGTTGGAGTTCTTAAAAATGTGACAAGGAAATAACCATGTAGACAAAACCAGAGCATTTAAAAAAAATCTGTATTCTACAAACATACCAGTAAATGCTATAAATAAGGTAATATGACATAAAGCAAAATGAGAAATATATGTAAGACTGTTCCCTTTAGTGTACAGAATTCATGGCAGTTGCTGCACTACCGAGCTACTTATATCTATGACTGTCTGTTCTGGTAATACAAAATGACGCCAAAGTGTGTCAACTTGTTTCCCACAGAAACCAAAAAATCTACATGAATCTCTTTTCTCCTGTGCCCTTTCACCTTATCTTCTCCCAGTTCTCCACGAATGTCTTCTTCCTTCTCTAATTATTCTCCTCTTCATTTTGCTTGGCCTTGCACCCAAGCATGCAAGACAGAGAATCCTAGAGGTCCAAGATTCTAGCTATTTGTAAGGGGGAGGAGATTACAGTAATGGCCACACTGTATATACTTCTGTGCAAAGAAAAAGGGACAGTATTCAAAATGTCTCTAACATATAAAAGAGCAGGATAGCAGGATACCTTTGTGGCCCAAGGAACAAGAACTACCAAATTATGGGGAAACAATTGCAACCAAAGGCTGAAAGAGGAAAGGTCTGCAACCAGCTCTGTCTCCTAGTTCTCTGATATTTGTTTCCAATGGGCAGAGTCTATTTTGTGAAGCATCAAGCACTGAAAAGAAGACTCTTGCTGCTGGAAGTTGAGATCAAGTAACATCCATGGGGTAAGAATGCAAGATCAAGGTTTGTCCTAGACACAATGCCCATAAGGGAAAAAATTAAAAAAAAGAAAGCAGAAGAGAAATGTAACTCCAACCTGACCCAGCCTAGCCCAGCCAAAGGAAGGTAGGAGTCAAGGAGATGAAACTAAGAGAAGAGCCTTGGACCAGAATATTCTCCACAAGTTACACGCAACAAACTTCACCCTACTGTTTAACCAAGTTACAAAAAGAGTTTCTTAATCCCTACTTTTGCTCCTTAAAAGCTGCTATAAGTTCACTAATTAGACAGATATGATTTCAGAACAACTGTAATAGTTCAAACTAGATGGATCGTGCCTTCCTAAGGATATTAATTAAATAAGATATATATAGCTCTAAGTATATGATACATAAAATATAATACTCTGTAGAATATTAGTAACTGTTAGTAAATTATATTAATGAACGTCTGTAAGATATGTTGCAATGATTTCCCTAATGTAAGAGCCTCGGGGAGGTAAATTTGTCTTCTAGGATTTCCTCCCCAGAGCTCAGAAATTTAGGTGTTGTTTCAGCTCTCCTACACTCTCTCCACCCATACCTGCCTTGCTGTTGGGGATAGGACCTCCCTATTGGCTATCTCATATCTTTAAGCTGCCTGCTTTGGGACATCATTCTGCTACCAAACCCACTACCAGTTGGTAGAGTCTTGGGGTTTCCGTGGAGTTGTTTGTAAATAAATTTGCATCATCACAAGTGACCAGTGACCAGTGACCAGTAAACAGTGACCTTTGTACTGGACACAGGCTCCGTTCAGCTGAAGCCACTCAGACATCCTCTGGTGTTGTCTCCTCATCCCTTGTATATGCAGCTGTTGCTTCCTCTTCTTCTCTGACCATGTCAGGTAAGAAAAGAAACTTTTTAAAGATTTTCATTACATTTATTTTGCCCCTAAATTTACTAGTAGATTCAAAATAGCATGGAATAATGAGGGAACGTATTGAACTAGAAGTCTGGAGACCTAGTTTCAGTTTTGATTTTGGCATTTACAAACTGTCTGACTTTGGACAAATCATTGACTCTCTCACAAAGCCTGATTTTCTTCTTATCTGTTACATTAGGATAATACATTGGTTGACCACACTGATCCATTCTTTTCTCATATTGTGCCTTAAAGTGTACCCATGTAGAAAATGAAATCAGAGACTTCTCAAGAGTGTTTCAACAGAAACACAGAAAAGCGAGGTGACATAGAAAACTAGCAATATATACCAAGATGTTTCATCTCTAATGGTCTCCCTCCACTAATATTTCGACTAGTTGAAAAGAGAAAATAGGGAGAGAGAAGGGAGAGTACTAAGCTATTGGGAGGCACAGAGTCAAATGTAAGGAAGTTTAGGATAGTTTGCATCAGCACAGGCCAACAGGAACCAAGAGATAGGAAAAAATATAAGAATGAAGAGGGAAAGCATAGAGGAGCTCTCAAGAAAAACGTAGTTTGCAATGGAATGTTGATGGGAACCAAAGATTTTAAATTAAAGCAGAAACAGCATAGAGTGAATTGTGCTCAGAGCAGGGCAAAACAAAGTTGATTGTAGCAAATCCTTATTTTCACAGACTAAGAGGAAAGTAAGGACAGAACAGGGTATCATCAGGAAAGGCAGCTTACCAGAAAAGTCATACTCAGTTTTTTTCTTTTATTACCTCTCTGAATACAGTTGGCAGTTGACAGTTTTGAATACAAACATTTTAGAAATATGTTCTAGAAATGATGCTTCTTATATACAGGAAAACAAAGTGTTTATCTAGGGGTCTGCTTTTCAATGTTTTATTCTTTCTAATTTTTAAACTATGTAGACGTTTTACCAATTAAAAATTTTAAACGATATCTTCGAAACTGAATCAGAAGGACTATTTCCTTTGTGTGATATGTAGCTTGTAAGGCAAGGTTGCTTTTCATTTTTACAGTTCTTTCCTTCCTAACACAGAGAGCACATTGATCAACAGCCATCATTCGTTTTTAGATCTTAGCTACCTAAGAAGAAAAAGAAAATATCAAGCCCCACAACTCTAATTCCACATTGAGGGAATATTCTGGCGGTCCAGTGGTTAGGACTCGGTGCTTTCACTGCCAGGGACACGTGGCATGGCAAAAAAAAATCCACATTATCTAAAACAATATTGTACAGTTCCTTGGATTCTCTTACATTTGAAAATCTTTTTTAATTGGCTCATAGTGATGATGTTTTTTTTAGGTTTTGGATGTGATCTTCTTGGATGTTGAAGATGATTATAAACTAAGTTCTAAGATAAATACAAAAACCTTCTGGATACTTTTTAAGCTTCTTTTCTCCTTATTATATATTTCTATTCTTTGAAATATATATTTCTACCAGGTTTAATACCTGTTACTTGCTGGGTAAAAATATGAATGAGCACAATAATGAAATAATTTTACACTTATTATTTTGCTGTCTGCTTTGTACCAGTTTTCATTGAAATACTTGTCTACGTATATTGAGACTATCTATACATTCACATTGATTGCATTTTTTTCTTGTTATGCATTTTTACTGAAATATCTTCTCTGTCTGTATGTATTAGCTAGGAATTCATTCAAAATCACCTTTTATCCAGGTTTTTCGTTAATAGTATTCACTGAAATAGAGTGGGCAAAATTCACTTTCATAATATTGCATGTATGGTACAGAATGCCATTTGTTAGTAAATTCATTATGCTTCGATACTTGCCACATACCCCAGTTTTCATTAATAACTATGTATTTCTTTTTCATTATGTAATATGTTTTTCATGATTTTTCTTTGTCTTTCTAGAACTTATTGTATCTTCCTCCATATAAATAATACACAATATATCAGTTTATTCATGTATTAATTATTACTGCTATTTTTATTGGTGGTGGTGTTATAACCACTTGACAGATTAGTAATCTGAAGTAAGAAGATAACATTTTTCTTTCCAAAAGCAATTAAGAAATTCACTTTCAGGTAATCATTTTGCGGTAGGATGAGAAACCAGGCTTGAAGAGGGTAAAAATGACTCTTTAAATTTACCAGTTGGACTGAGCTATGTGAACTCTAGGTAATAGCGTGGGAACTGCAAAAGCAAAGTGAGACACTGAAAGTTACAATGGTAATAGCCGTACTGTTTTCCAACAGACAAAAAAAATGCCTATATTATAAAGTTCTGTTTCTCCTGCTTTCTGGCAGTATCATGCTCAGAGTAGCATCCTGGCAAGGAAGTCAGGATTCTTAGGTTCTTAAACCTGGTAAGGATACTAACATAATGAGAGAACTTGAACAAGTCAACCCGACCTCTCTGAGCCTCAGTTTCCTTCCTCATGAAATGACACTGTGAAAATACAAGTTCTCTAAGGACCTCCTAGTTCTAAAATGCTTCCAGTCTAGGAAACAGCATAGAAGTCAATACTAGTGCAGGATAAAGGGAAAGATAGGGCAGGGAGAATGTTGCTTCCAGCCTAGTGAACAATGTCTGAACCATACCACTTGGGTCTTCTGCCCATCTGTGCTCAACATGGGAGCACAGGCAGTTAATACAGAAGAGTGTAAAACTGCTCAGTCCTTACAATCATCATAACGGTCTGATTTTTGGTTTCTCAGTAAGTATTGACATTAGAGGTGTCCTGATAGCAAGAACCTTAAGATAATGCTGTTCCTCAAACATAGTGAGAATTTATTAATCTCCCTGATTTTTTCATTACCCTCTTGTTCTCACAGAAAATTTCCAAAATCCATCTGTACTTGGAAATCTAAATTTTCTGCAGCACTCTCTTCCTGTGGTGAATAATGCAACTTCCCTAACAGGAAGTGTCTGCAACTTCTCCAGAGTCTCTGCTCCTGCCTTCATTTTGGCATCAGCTAGGACTACCTCTTTCAAGACACTTATGGGTAATGCCGACCTTCACCAACATTCTAGCAAAACTATGTAATCTGGAGTTGCTGACCAGAGCCATATCTCCACTTCAGCTGCTTCCTATCCAGGTGTTCTTGACTGGGACATCACAGGAAGCACTGAAAAGAATTTTTCTTCACTCGGAGACTTTACTCTGGCAGTCACTGACCAGCACACAGCTGCTTCCTCCATGTTTATGGCAGCCCAGTATGATAAAACTTCAGACACCAATAACATGGTCCCTCTATATCCATTACTTTCTGCAGCCTTCCTCAGGGAACACCATCTCAAATTCCAAACCAGGGACACAGCCTTTCACTTCCTTACCAGGAAGGAAGGCAAGTATATTACTATAACCAAGGCACATTAGGGTCTTTACTGTATGGAGAAGTTGGCTCCTGCTTGCAATCCTATGGCTCTGTGTCATACAGAGTAAGTAGGGTCTCTGTTCAACCAGAAATGGTAATGGTACTAAAGGAGAGTCAGCCCACAAATATCCTACCGCCAGCTTCCAGCTCTGAAATCTACTACCCTGTGTCTGCTCAACCCATCACAGAAACAACTTTTCAAGGTGAGTACAAACATCAAGAAAGTTGAACAATGAGGCCAGCATTCAAAAATGGGGTCAAATCTACGGCTGGGATGTGGTGTATAGACAGGTAGAATTTAGATCCTGAGCCTTTAATAACCACTACCTTCGCTCAGGGCTCTGTGGTTTTAGACTCTATATAACAACACCTGGGGCTTCTCTGGTGGTGCAGTGCTTAAGAATCCGCCTGACAATGCAGGGTACATGGGTTTGAGCCCTGGTCTGGGAAGATCCCACATGCCGTGGAGCAACTAAGCCCATGTGCCACAACTACTGCGCCTGCATTCTAGAGCCCATGAGCCACAACTACTGAAGCCCACATGCCTAGAGCCCAGGCTCCGCAAAAAGAGAAGCCACCGCAATGAGAAGCCCACACACCGCAACCAAGAGAAGCCCCCACTAGCTGCAACGAGAGAAAGCCTGTGCACAGCAATTAACATCCAGTGCAGCCAAAAAAATACATACATAAAATAAATAAGTTCAAAAAATAAATTAAAAAAGAAAAACACCTAATGCAGGTGGGAAGGTGGGATGGACACTGCAAAGGTCATCTATGTAACAGGTACAAGAACCCTGAGAGCATACCAATAGGTACCACATTTTTCACTGCTGTATCCGATCATTCCCCTTGTACTACCACACTGTATCACTCCCTTCCCTAATCTACTGCTAGAGTCACTTTGGAAGGTGTTTCAGAACTCTTGTTATGATAGTGCCAGTTTAACTGTCCTCACTTCCTTAATTTATACCAGGATTTAAGACCATGTGGTCCGAGATCCTGTCCAGAGCAAGCAGGCTAATATTCTGTCTTTGTTTATATATTTCATCAGGAAGGGCTCTACTCCCTCTCTTAGTTCATGGTATGAAGTGTTCTCAGCCTGTCAGGAAAATGGGGAGAATTGAAAGGACTCTATATGAGAATGCTAGGCATTATAAAACATTTCATTTTTAAAAAATGAGACATTTTTTATTTGACTTATAACAATTCTATGAAATACAAAGAAAGCCAAGACTCAGTGATATGAAATAATCAGCAGTAAGAATTACAACAGTCACCACTTATCTCATAGGATAGGTACATGAAAGGTACATGATTGCTGTGTTGGTGTTTAGGTGGAGCATCTCACTTACCAGGGACTGACTTCATCCTTGATTCCTTTGTAGGGATGGAGACTTCCCTGGTGATGAAAAACTCCCTGGGATTGCAACCTCCAAGCCAGACATCTTGTGTGATATAAACTCAAGAACTCTGCAAGTCCTGCAGGAGCAGAAATATTCAGATACTTGAGAGTAACCCACCAACTGAACTTGGGGACATTTCAGGGACAGCTCCAGTCCAGAATGTCAGTAGTCTCCTGGCCCTGCCTCCAGCTCCAAGCCAGAGTGAAATAGATAGTAAGAACTTGGAGAATATTAAAACCAAGCTTTCAAAGCCTCTGGCTGCCTACCAGATCCCAAGAGAAAACCAAGAGCCTCCACTACTCCCTTTAGAAATCCTTGATATTCACCAGCTCCTGGCCTGCACTGATCCCCTCAGCAAAGAGAAGCAGCCTGGTTCTGAAGATGCTGATCTGGGAAAGAACAGCCTGAGTCTTGAGGACCTAGGGACACTTGAAAATGGGATGGAATCTAGCAGTGGTTTTGCAGACATTACTACACTAGCGGAGGATATTCACCGTCCCCAGCTCTTTAATTCTTTGAAAGATCTTGATCAATCCAAAGGTCCAAACGTGATCAAAGCCAAAGACAACAGAGCCATTAAGGTGAATCAGGTGCAGGAAAAGCCAAGTGTCATAAATATTCCCTCTGATCAACACAGGAAGAACAAACATAAAGCCTCTGAGCCTATCAGTGGTGCTCCCAAGGCCAAAATCCAGCCAGAGAATTCAGGGTGCCTGTTAGGGAGAGAAGTGGTTCTATGCAATGCTGCAGTCAGTGACTGGGCTCCTGTGAACACGGCCAAGGATTCTAAAGGCAAACCTCAGAAAGCTGCATCCAGAAAGATCAGCAAAATGAAAAGCCATGGGTAGGAAAATACCAAAAGGACCAGAGGAAGAAAGAAGGCTGAAGAGAATATAAGCAGTCAGGGAACAAAGTCAAGGCAGAAGGGAAGCCAACAATTCCCCAGACGAAGTGAAAGGAACACCAAACTTAGCTTACCCAAGAGAGCATTAAAAAGCCTCGAACCTCCCTAGGCATGCACATGCTGGAGTCTGTGAAAGTTTTTCATGCACTGGGGAAGAAGAATGATAAGAAAACTGGGCTTGATTCCTGTCAGGCCTTGGGAAATTCAAGTAACACTAAACACCCACAGCCACACCCAGCTATCCAGCCATGGCGGCATATCCCACGTGAGGGTAAGAGTTCTGAGAAAACTGAAATTAAAGCCCAGAAACCAGACAGTAGTGCTGAAAAAGAGTGTCCATCTCCAGCCCAGTATGAGCTGCCTCCTCCTGGGAAGGTCAAGTTGAAACCTCTGCCTTTTTCTGCCTGGGAAAAGCCTCAAGCTCGACCTGCTCTTTAGTGACCACAGTCTCTGGCTTCACATCGCCCTGCTGTTGCTGACCATGCCCAGTCTGCTTCTACTAACTCAGCTCAACCTGCTGCAGTCAGTTCATCCCAGCTAGCTCCTGCCTCTTTGCCATGTCCTGCCAAACCAGCTCAGCCAATTGTGACCAACCCAACCCAACCGCGTTGGACCGACCATACCCAGCCTAGTGTCTCTCAGTCTGCCACTCCTAGGCCTGCACCCTACAAAACTTCACCTTGTGGGAGCCTGTTCCCCCTGCTGAGACTAAGCGCTCATCCCCATCCAAGGTCCAAAGCCCACTTCTACTCAAAGGCTTCAGCAAGCAATGAATTCCATGGAGGGAACACAATGTCCCTGAGCCAGTAATGTCAAAGCCCATCGAACAAGAGCAGAGGCCAGAGCAGGAGGCCATGAAGAGTTGGGCCCAACAAGAACGTGAGAATGCTGCCAAATACACCTCTTTGGGGAAACTGCAATTTTTCATTGAGAGGGAAAAAAAAATGGAAATTGCTGACTACTACGGATATTTAAAGTAACAGCTGCTAGGATTGTTAGTGCCACCTTGGGTACCACCTGTTCCTCCAAATATAGATAATATAGGTATAAATTTCTCCTTTTATTTTGATACATTTTAAAACAATAAAATTTAATAAATATAATAGAATTAATAGGTAAGTAATAAAACTTTTGAATTTTGAGATGCTGCTGTGACGTGATTTTTTTTGTTTTCTTTTGTTTTTGATGGGGTTGGAATCAAAGTCTGCATGAGATAGGAAGGACTGAAAGTTGGATGCGAGAATGAAGGAAAGGGATAAAAACTGAGGAAACAGGAAGGAACTTGGCCCAGGGCTAGGAAGGCCAAAAGAGATTTATGGATTTATGAAAGGAAGCAGGAATTAGGATGAAATGGCAGAAGGAAAAAGCAGTGTCAGATGTCAGGGTTGAAAGAAGAAAATTTGAGTAGAGTTGAAGATGACGGAAGGTGAGTCTTCGTTTAGTAGGAGAAATAGAAAACGTCTCTTGGGGAGGTTGGCCTTATGTCTCACAACCACCAGATAGGTATTTAAGAAAACAAGAGGTTCAGGACACATCTCTGAAAGGTTTGAGTTGCCTTATTCAGGTGTGATTATAGTGGGAGAATAGGGAAATCCCCCAGAGAGGGAGCTAAGGCTCAGAGTTATCCTAGGGGCAGCTGACGACAGGGGCAGAGCAAAGGGAACTGCGGCATCAGGAGGCCCACGAATAGGGCCTGGTATGTAAATCACCATGTACTCAACACCTAAGCACCAGGGCAGCTAATGCACTATTCAGTTAATCCTGGCAACAACAGGCAAGGCCAGTATTCCTGTTCCACTTCACTTAGAGAGGTGCAGCAAAGGGCTGACATCACATCGCATGTGGAGTTACAAGGCCTCAATTTGAGGCCCAAATGCCTCCAAAGTCCTCAGTATTTGCAAGTGCCCACAGGCGGCCCACCTGTCTTACAGAGCACAGCATCCTGTGGTTACTGGTGGATGAGATCAAACTTATGGACAGGCCTAAATATTAACTTCAGGGGCTTCCTCCATTGACCAGGGTGTGTGCCCCCTTCTGTAAACATCACCATCAACTGAAATGCACGAGAAAAATCTGACGTAAGCGTCCACTCTCATGCGAGTGAGCAGTCGGGGCACGTGCACTGGGCAGCCGCTCAAACAGCCACAGGACGCAGGCACCCAGCGGTTCAGGGGCTCACTGGGAGGCCTTGTGGGCAAGCTCGAGGGAGTGAGGATGGGAGAGAGCAGCGGGGGGGTGGCGTCAAAAGTAATGCAATGGGGAGAAGGGAGAGATGGAGACAGTGGATAGTGACCATGGGAAACCTGGCCATTTTCAAAATTATTTTTTGGAGATGTCATTCACATGCCATAAAATTCACCTTCTGAAACTGCAAATTCAGCATCATTTCGTATATTCTCAAGCCTATGCCACCATCACTGTCATCTAACCCATCAGGTTTTCATCACCCCGAAAAGAAGTCCCCGTAACCATCAGCAGGCTCTCATCATCCCCTCCTCCTTCAGTCCCTGTAACCATTAATTTCCTTTCTGTCACTATAGTTTTGCCTTTTCTGGACATTTCATGAAATAATACAAATGTGACCACTATGTGTGGCTTCTTTCACTTAGCATAATGTTTTCAAGTTTGTCCATATCGTAGCATGTGTCAGTACTTCATTCCTTTTAATGACTGTATAATATTTCACATATACACCACATTTTAAAAATCCATTCATCCATTGATGGGCATTTGTTTTTTTACACTAATAATCTCCATTTATTGACAGTTTATTCTGTGCCAGGCAGCACCAGGCTAAGTTACTGACCTTATTTCACAGATAAAGAGGCTTGGAAAGTGTGAAGAGTTTGCCCAAGGTTAAGAGCTAGTAATTTGGGGACCTGGGGTTTGAACTCAGGCGAACTTCAGAGGTAATAAATTCACATGACAGAACATTAGAAAAGGTACACAAGGGTATTCAATGAAAAGTCACCCTTTTCCCCATGTTCCCCAGCCACATATTTCCCTCCTCAGAGACATCTGCTTTTGCCATGCTGTGGATCCTTCCAGAGAACTATTTATACCTCAATATGTATGTACCACAATTTATTGACTAACCTGTCTCACTGATTTGAAATGTCACTTTTATGGTATAATAGATTCTTACACATAATTATATTACTCTTTTCAGAGCTGTCCTGACTCTTTTTTGCCTATCTTTTATGTTTTCCATTTCTCTAAAATTCTTTTTATCTTCTTTTTGATTTAAAAATTTTTTCCTTTTCTTGTTTGTTTCTCTTAAGGCATTATCCATTATGTTCATTCACTCGTATTATTTTATTTAATTTATTTATTTTTGGCAATGTCAGGTATTAGTTGCAGCATGTGAGCTCTTCATTGCAGTGCGTGGGCTCTTCCTTGCAGCTTGTGGGCTCTCTAGTTGTGGCACGTGGGCTCCACAGCACGTGGGCTCAGTAGTTGCGGCGTGCAGGCTTAGTTGGCCTGCAGCATGGGGGATCTCAGTTCCTCAACCAGGGATCGAAGCTGCATCCCCTGCATTGGAAGGCAGATTCTTAACCACTGGACAACGAGGGAAGTCCCCACTCTTGTATTATTTTAAATTTAGTCCGCATTTGTGAATTTTTTTTTCTTTTATTTTGAAATCTGTCCTGAGATCTATCATCTTACCTAATTCTGGTTTATGCTGTTCGTTCATCTTTTTTTCATTATGGTAACATATACATAAAACAAAATTTAGTATTTCAACCATTTTCAAGTATACAATTCAGTGACATTAAATATATTCACAATGCTGTGCAACCATCACCACTATCCAAATTCAAAATAATTATGTCAAAAGATTGAGCAGGGCCTCAGAAAGATGGAGGCAGCAGTATAGTTTCTGAATCTCTCCAAACCCTTTCATGGAAGAAGATTAACTAAAACCAAACACCCATAGGTGACATTTATCAGCATCTACCATTTCCAGAACTTTTTCACCATCCCAAACAGAAACTCTATAGCCATTAAACAGTAACTTCCAATTCCTTCCTCGATCCATGTTCTTTCATCTTTTCCATTGTTTTTCCTAACATCTTTTAGCCCACTTTGAAATAATAGGTTACAGTTTTGATCTGTTTTGTGGACCTGTTTTTTCCAACTTGATTTTATTGTCTGAAGAGATGCTGTTCTCCTCCTTATTCTCTTTCTTCTTACAGTGCCTCTGTACGGGATTTGATCCCAATCCTTTTCTTTTATTGAGTTTTGGATGAAAAAAGTTTTAAAGCACTTTGAAATGGAGGTGTGAGGCCATGTGGAAACATGTTCTTCATAGCTGTTTCATCAATGCTTCACTTATACTGTATTGAAATAACTGTTTTCCAGGAGGCATAAACAAGTGGGCTTTATCATTGGACAGAGTGCAGAGAAAGGACCCCACGAAAGCTGATCACCTTAGCAAAAATGATTTAGTTATGATTTCACCCAAGATTGGTCATAAACCAGCCTGGGAAACTCAATGAACCAGAGACAAGGTATAATGCCATCTTTCTTTTTCTCTGCTTCAACTCTCAAGGATTGGTCACCTACGTGTTATTAGTAATTATTACTTGGTTTCTGTTCATAATTACTATCAGAAGACACAGCACTTATGGGCCTAATTACACTGTCCAGCTACACACCATTCTTCTTCATTTTGGCTTCCTGTCCACCAGCAGGAACCTGATTTATTTTTGTTCTCCCTTCACCACAGCCCAGTAATTTTTGTGAATGACTCTCAGTCTCACCAGAATCTGTATCTCTCACTCTGCCCCAACATCCCACCCCATCATTCACTCCCTGAAGTGTACTCTAGAAATTTAGGTAAACTGGATATTTTACCACTGTTCACCATCTCTTATGAAAAAAGAAGAAGAGCAGCTTTCTTATGGAATGATGGAGAACTTGTAAAGATAAAACACCAGTCTGCAGGAGAAAGGGAAGAAGAGAATGATGGAAATAGTTTCTGGAAAACTATTTTTATATTATGTTTTGTTTGTTCCTGGTAAATAAATTGAAATCTTCTAAACATTAAAAAAACCTAAACCACTAAATTCAATAATACAGGAATATAAGGTTTTTAAAAAAATTATTTGGCTGTGCAGCATGTGGGATTGTAGCTCCCCAACTAGGGACTGAACCCATGCCTGCTGCATTGGAAGCACAGAGTCTTAACAACTGGACCACGAGGGAAGTCCCAGGAATATAACTTTTAGAGGAGAAGTTATAAACCCCTTGGTTATATGAACTGGAGATTTTTAGTAAGAAGTCATATATTTTAAATGACTTGGAGCTTTAAAGAAAGGAAGGAAGGAAGAAAGAAAAAGGGACTTCCTTTGTGGTGCAGTGGATATAATATCAAAAATAAATAAATTAATTAAATAAATTTAAAAAAGAAAAAAAATGCTGAATCCACTGACTAATTATTTAGGCTGTTATATCTCGCTATTTCCAGATACATCCCTTTAAAAACTTTTGGTTAAAGGTTATCTTATGACAGAACAAATGAATTACAAATTTTTCTCTTTGTCCAAAATTTGAGAAATTCCCCTACAATTCTACCTTCAAATTTTATAAAAAGGGAAAAGTAGTGACAACCCTTATACTTACATCCAATTGCATCATCTGGCCACATGCCTTCTACATCAATCAAATATCTACAAAACAACAAAATTCGAGTCATTTGTAAATAAAAATAAAAAGAAAATCAAGTTTTTGCAAAAAAGGTCCATTTCGCTTTAACAAATATAGATATAAAAATCCTAAGAAAATATCAGCATATCTAATCAATAGTTATTAAAGAATGATATACACCAGGACTACAAAAAGGTGTTATTTCAAGGATGCAAGGATAATGCAACTTTAGAAAATCTATTAATATATTTATATTAATACAACAGTTTAATTAATAAATGAAAGAGAATAAAATACAGGACAAAACTGGCAGATGTTAAAAAGTTATCTGATAACATGCAACAGTCAGTTTCGGTGAAAATGCTCTGTATGCTAAAAATAGGAGACCTAATATGACAGAGTACTCATCAAGAACCAGCAAATAACAAAAGACACATTAAGATAAATATTAACATCATATCTAAAAAACCCTATCTAACCAACCATAGGAGCCAGAAACTTAGGAATCACCATCACTGACAGTTATTTCTCCCTCACCCTCATCCTCAACCCACCACCAGTGCTAACAATGATACTGCCTACATACCTCTAGAAGTTGTCCACATCTTTCCAGCAAAATGACCACCATATCCTGGTCCAAGCCACCGTTATGCACAATTTCTACAAAAGTCTCCTAACTTGTTTCCTCACTTCCACTCTTTCTCCCTGCAGTGTATTCTCCACTTGGTAGCAAAATGATAGGTTGAAAATGCAATTGGGTACGTTCCACACCCTCACCTTCAAGAAAAAATTTCAATGGTTTTCTATTACTCTTAAAGTCTGAAACCTTAAACATAAGCCTGCACGATCGAGCTCCTACCCACACTTGAAGCTCCATTATAATCACATGCTCCCCCAACAGCCCCACCTTCCTGACCAGTTCCTCCAACACAGCATATGCTTTCCTCTTATAGGATCTTTTGCTATTCCTTATGCTCAGAAATCTCTCCCCAACGTCCCTATCTGGTTACTACCTACTCATCCTTCAGATATCAGCTGAAACATCCCTAAATAAACCTTCTCTAATCTCCATGATGAGATCAAATCCTCCCTAAAATATGCTCTCATGGCACCATGTTCCTCTCCTTGGCACTTGTCAGAGATGTAATTCTACATGCAGAGTATGATTCTTGAATATCTATTCCCTCTCTGGACTGTTAGAATTCACAAAGGGCAGGCCAAGTCTCTTCACACAGAATTTCACAAGCCTTTTTGCTAGCACTCAGCACAGTGCTTAAACATAACACATGCTCAATAAGTATTTCCTGCATGAACAACCATAAATTGGTACAGTGTAGCAACATCCACAAAAAACATAAGGGCATCAACACTTTGATGCAGAAGTCCCATTCTGAGTGAAGTTAACTGAGACAAAGCATATATATTCAAACGTGTTCACACAGGAATGTTCATTACTTTGACGTTTTATAATATCAAAAACTTCTGACTTTTATATGTTCATCAGTGAGCAAAGGAACAAAGCAGCCTTAAAAAAAATAAACAAATGGACCTAATGAAACTTAAAAGCTTTTGCACAGCAAAGGAATATATAAACAAGACAAAAAGACAGCCCTCAGAATGGGAGAAAATATTTGCAAATGAATAAACAAAGGATTAATCTCCAAAATATATAAATAGGTCATGCAGCTCATTATTAAAAAAAAACAAACAACCCAATCAAAATATGGGCAGAAGATCTAAATAGACATTTCTCCAAAGAAGACATACAGATGGCCAAGAGGCATATGAAAAGCTGCTCAACATCACTAATTATTAAAAAAATGCAAATCAAAACTACAATGAGGTATCACCTCACACCGGTTAGAATAGGCATCATCAGAAAATCTACAAACAACAAATGCTGGAGAGGGTGTGAGGAAAGGGAACCCTCTTGCACTGCTGGTGGGAATGTAAACTGATACAGCCACTATGGAGAAGAGTATGGAGGTTCGTTAAAAACTAAAAATAGAATTACCATAGGACACAGCAATCCCACTACTGAGCATATACCCAAAGAAAATCATAATTCAAAAAGACATATGCACCCCAATGTTCAATGTGGCACTATTCACAATAGCTAAGTCACAGAAGCAACCTAAATGCCCATCGACAGATGAAATGACAAAGAAGATGTGGTACGTATACACAATGCAATATTACTCAAAGATAAAAAGAATGAAATTGGGTCATTTGTAGAGATGTGGACGGACCTAGGGACTGTCATACAGAGTGAAGTAAGTCAGAAAGAGAAAAACAAATATTGTATATTAATGCATATATATGGAATCTAGAAAAATGGTACAGTTGGACCGGTTTGCAAGGCAGAAATAGAGACACAGATGTAGAGAACAAACGTATGGACACCAAGCAGGGAAAGTGGGGTGGGGTGGGGGTCGGTGGTGGTGAGATGAATTGGAAGATTGTTATTGACATATATACACTAATATGTATAAAATAGATAACTAATAAGAACCTGCTGCATAAAAAATAAATAAATTTAAAAAATTCAAAAATAAATAAAAATAATAAATAAATAAATTAATTTAAAAAAAGAAGAACAATCAAGTTGGAAGGCTGTCAAAACAGCACACAGATCACACACTCAAGCCCCGGAAGATGGGGAAGTGCATTATGTACCCCACTTCGGATGACATCTCCCTGCCTCACAAGTCTCAGCCTGACTGGGCTAGCTTTGGCAAGGGGATGGAGCTGGATCAGGAGCCACTGCTGCCATATCTGGATCAAGTTCCAGTTTTGGTCTATCATCCAACACCTAGCCAGACTCACCTAGCAACTCAACTGAGAGGAACAAAACAGGATAGCTCAAAAGAATAGGCCTCATACATCATCAGTTTAAAGGAGTTTATGATCCTGGAAGAAACGGATCAGAAAAAGGGATCTGGGGGCTTCCCTGATGGTACACTGGCTAAAGACTCTGCACTCTCAATGCAGGGGACCCGGGTTCGTTCCCTGGTCATGGAACTAGATCCCACATGTATGCCACAACTAAGAGTTTGCATGCCACAACTAAGGAGCCCACCGGCTGCAAATAAGACCCGGTGCAACCAAAAAAAAATCAATAAAATAAAACAAATATTAAATAAAAAGATCTAGGAGTGTGTGATCTGTATGATGAACTTTGTTTATGAGAACCCAATTTGATTTCTGCTGTGTATGCAGATCACCAGGGCTGTACAGATGACTGGCTGATGAGATGCTTCACGTGCCCCTCCTGCATGGAGACAGTTGACGCAGAACTGCTTTTGTCCTACAAGACTAACTAAGCCAGTGTCTCTCACCTGACTTCAAGAGAACCATCATTTTTGGTGGTTTTGATCTTTTGTTGTTGAACCCAAAGAGCCAGGGATTAGGAATTAAGATCATGCGTGAAAGTTTCCTAAAAATTCCTGAACAGCTGCAGATGTCGGGGAAAAGTACGTGATATTTTAGAAATTTAGGGGGAAAAGTAGGATGCTATTTTTATGTAAAGCCTTTGCCCAGTATTTAAAAATATAATTGTATTTAGATCTTGTTATTGCTCCAGTACATAGGATTTCTGTAAAGTGTTAGAGCAGCTATATATGTTTCAATTGTGTGTCGAAGATTAGGATAAAGATAGTGGTTGTTTTTCCTAAGTGAGATATCTTTCTTCTTCCCCCTACCCAAATTCTTTTCTGAAGTTGCTGGAATTTGGGTCAAGGTTTTATTTAAAGCTACATTTTATAACACTGGCACAAAAAAGTAGTTTTAAGCTTTTTTGCATAGTTCTTTTTTTAGAATAAACATAGAGCATTTATTTTTTACTTTATAGGAACTCCACAAGTTAAGGTCCCATTGTTCTTTTGCTGTGATTGTTGTTACTATTGATGCTGCTGTTTTCTGTCTTTGCTGGTTCTTTCTAATCTACCATTTGTCGTTATTGGCATACAATCATCTCAGGGTCACAAGATGGCTGCTGTAAAACCAAGTATCATATTCTAACAAAACAAGGAGGAAGCAGAAAAAGAGTCCCAATGGTCATTTTCCTAATGCATATTTATCGTTCTTCAGAGAAAAATATCATTCTCATAAGCACAATAACAACCTTTCCCTAATTGCTCATTTGCCAAAACAGATTGATATGACCATTCATAAGACAATTCATGGCAAAGAGGGATATGATAATGATTGCCTCAGCCTAACAAGGATTTATCCACTAAAGCTGAATGCTTCTCTCCTCAAAGAAATC